>NC_064578.1:14405681-14713068 GCF_937001465.1 Orcinus orca | reverse complement strand
AGTGGGGTGGAGTTGGACAGCCAGCTCCTGGGCAAGATGGCCTTTGAAGAGCAGAACAGCAGCTCTCTGCACTGAACCACACCCTCCTGCCTGCCTTCCCACTCAGCCGTCCCCAGGGTCCTGTCCTTGCTGCTGGAGGCAGGCCCGAGTTTGTTGCAGGTGGACCTGTGTACCCCTTGCATATGGGAGCAGGATGATGGGGTCAGGAGGGACCCAGCTCAAGGCAGCTCTGGATGAGGGAGCAGGCACTCCAGACACCTTGACTCCCCAGCCCACTGCTGCAGGGCATGAGCATAGGACTCTGGGGCCCTAGTGTGGCCCACACCCACCCCACGGAGTTGTGAGGGCTAATAAATTAATTTTATCTTTACTGGCCCTTTCCTGCTTTTCTCTCGATTTCATTCTAGCAAATCTAGGAGAGACGTGGATGGAAGTTTTCAGGCAGGGACGTCTAGCCATTGTCTTTTTCCGAGGGAGGGTGCTCCTCAACAAAGGCACTCCCAGCAGAGATCCCTTATCTGGCCCTTCACAAGTTAATGACATTAAGGAAGAACCGATGCTGACTTTGTGAGGGTGCATGCCCACAACACTAATGAAGATCACCTGTGGTCCCAAGAGCTATTTCAACCCAGCTTCCTTTTCCAAACTCAGAAGTAGACGCCTTTCCTCATAACTGGCATTTCTAAAGAGGATGATGTATTTAGACCAGGTACCAGCTACTTTTCCCAGTCTGCCAAACTTTTAAAAATTCTACCCTAGACAGCACTCAGTTGCATTCAGGAATACATGCATAGAAATAGCTGCAATATTAAGGTTCATAGTGCCGAGGAACTCATGTTTGAGAGAAGAGGTAAAAACCCATCTTTTTATTTATTCCTCAGAGCCAAGGTAGGATAATTGAGGAAAATCCAGAATTAAGGTGCCATGAGAGCTCAGGTCAGTAGCGGTCAAGGCCAGAGCAAAATGACGACTCTGGCAGTTTGTATGGCTGCCAAACCATGGAGGAGACGAGCTGAGGTCATTTCTAAAAAGGTTCTGTGATGGTACACAACAAGCACAGAACTTTCCTTAGCCTGCACCAAAGGTTGTATACAGTTTAGATAATTACAGATCTTGAAGTCCAGAAGGAAGTGCCCTAGTTAAGTTGTAGCCAGAAAAATAACTATGCCAGGAATGTGGACCTCTTCCAATGTCGTAACAAGGAAACTTGGACTCCTCTCTGACCTCCACAGGTTCAAGGCTATTTAAGAGTGTTAACTGACCCCCCACCAAACCAGGGTTAATTCCCACCAGGCAGGCCGAAATATTTGTCTTGAAAAATACAAAAATATTAATAAGCTTATTACAAAATACTGGACATTTAAAAGAAAATATTTAATTGAGCCAAATGGCTTTTTCTCACAGAGCCCCACATGGAAGTCCTACTTGGGATGTTTCAAAATGGTTGAGCACTCATTATGTGTCAAAGATTGTTCTGAGCACTTTCGTGGATTATCTCATTTAATTTTTACAACGAACTGTGAGTTAACGCAAACTCAGGAATTAGGTGCCTGGATTTAACATTCTGTACTGCTAATTAATAGCTGTGTAACTTTGGGTAAGTTACTTAAACCTCTTGGTTTCCCCACCCACAAAGTGAAAATAATAGTACTAGCAACAAATGGTTATTAATATATAATGCACCTAGGCTATTTTGTGGCATGTAGCAAGTGCTCAATAAATGTATGAGTAACTATCATGTATCTGAGTGCTTCACCTCTTACTAGTGGCAAGCTAAGTTCTGGAGCTGACTTATTCCAGAAATTTCTGGCAGTATTCCTGAGAAAAGAATTGGAGAAAAGGCCAGCAGTGAGGGCATCTACAGGTCCTTGTGACTGATTGTGCTAGAACAGTATCTGAGTCTACAGGTAGATTTCTGGGTCCCTGAAACACACACAACAGAACACACAGACCATGCTTCAGGACTAGCTCGTGCAATCTGCCCCCAGCCCACCACATGAAGATGGGCACCATTTGCTCTCTATTTCAAGCTCTGCCGCATAGGCCTTCTATCCCCCACCCCATGGCCACCATCTAAGGCTGGGATACGAAGAAGGCGCAAACACCAAAAGGAAAAGCTAGTAGTTTATATAGATAGATATATAGATATATAGATATTGATATATATTGTGTTTACATAGTCCACAAGTTAAATGCAGGTATCCATAAGAAGAGCATTAACAATAAAAATACAATCTGTGTGTAGCCAAGTACAGAGACTTAAAATGGTAAAACAGCAAAAAGGATCTCACAAAAGTACAAATATACAGTACAAATTGATTTATTTAAAACAGTTACAAAAAAGCACAACAAAATAGAGATTATCCTTAGAATTATTAATGCTTTGTTAAAGATCAGGTAGGATTAGAGGGTAAGAAATGGTACCGGGTGGGGGGAGCACCTGACTAGTTCTAAGGCTTTAGATACAATGCAGTTGATTACATATTAATTTAGCCATTACATACTGGGGATAGTAGTTGGGGGATCAGTAATTTATCTACAGGGAACTCCTACACAAATCAGATCCATCCATCAGACCTCCCCAGTGCCGTCCTTCTCTACTACGCCTGAGGACCCTAAAGCCACCTGGATGACAACATTTCCATCCTTTCTCCACCCCATTCCCTATCCATATATTCTTCCCTCCCCTAAGGTGCTGTGCAAGCTGAGAGCAGTCTGCTCTCTGCAGCTGGAACATATACTGTTTTGGCTACAGGGATCCTGTGTGTGACTAGGAAGGTTGTAGGGGACAGCCTTATTTTTAATACTTCAAGTTTGCCACGAGTCTCTTCCCCGACACAAGCTTCTCCTGAATGCGAGTGTCACGCAAATGAGGGATGAACCCTGCCTTCAGCAACATCAGCAATGCACTAACCACTCACAGCTCACAACTATGTGCATACTCCCTGTCTGGGGAGTGGGTGTAAAACCACTGTGTCATCAGCTTGTTCACACTCGCGCGCTCTCTCTCTCTCTCTCTCAAGAACCTCAGTCCCCATGACAGTCATAAAGACAGAAATAAATGCTTGAAAGTTTGACAATAGGTAAAGGCACATGGGCTGCCGCCACACACACTGCAGACAGGAACCCAGTTTGAGGCCATCTTCACTGCTGGGCATTTGCAGCAGAATGGCTTGGGGATCACACAGACTTTGAATTTGCAGTCTACCAGGGGAGGATCTAGGCTTAACAGGAGAACGAATATAGAAACCTTAGTGTGAAAAGTGCATTTATTACTACTGTTCCTGCTGGGGAGGCTCAGCAGGGTAAACCGCACCACCTCTCCTCCTTCCGCCCCAGGCACTGTGCATAGTCTGCAGGTAAGGAGAGAGTGCAGTCAACTCTAGCATCTCAAGGGCCAGTGTCATCCTAGGCCCAGACCAGGATTCTGGCCCAAAGATGGATCCTAGAGTTGAAAGAGCAACTGACAGCTGCAAGGACCCAGATGCTTATTTTATTATTGCATAATGTGGGAGGCCTTCCCTCTCCCAGGGATGCTGGAGGGTGAAGGCTTCCCGGCAAAGGGCTAACAGGTTCCTGGTCAACATCCAACCTAACACGGTTCAGCTCTTCAACTGTAGTGTACACTTTTTCCCATCTGGAAAGTATTGTAGCTTCAGTGTGGTTTAGTAAACTTAGCCCTAGGAGGCCAAGAAATCTCCCTAAAACTTGGCCTCTGCCCTATTTGCTTTGTTTTTAAGACTGTGACTTAATCTCCCATGGCCAATTCAACCAATCTGGTTATCTTTACTCCAATGGACCCAAGCCCTTGCCCAGTGAACCCACGTCCACCCTTTATCTCCAGTGTGATCACTCAACTCTTCAACATGCCTGCTTGTTGCAGGTTTAAATCATACCACCACCCTGTGCATCTTCTATGGCGCCCAGTGGTAAAAATAAAACTAAACCCCACCTGAGGGTCTATTTCAAACTTCAAACGCTCCCCCAACCCCAGAATCCATTTAACTGGAGCCAGATGAACCTCCCTGGGATGCTGACACAGGCCCTAATCTGGTTCCCCATCATTTAATTTTTAAAACAGGACACAAGATATCATAAAGGAAAGCAGTTAATACAAAGAAAACACCCACTTATAGGACCTGCTTGTCTCTCCCTCAAGAGAGTCAGATATTTGGAGCCAAAGGGCTCCCAACAAGCACTGAAGCCATATCCCTTTGGATTCACCAGCCCACCAGCAGCATTTCATACTATCCCTACTCAAGATGACTTTGTTATAAAGTAACCCTTGCACATGTAAGGATGGACAGGATGCCTGGATTTCATCTATATGGCCAAAGACACAGAAAGACAGAGAGCTATCAAGGGCAGCAAGCAGGACAGTGAATAGACAGCAGCAGTGGCAAAGCAGCAGAGACCAACTGGGACCAAGAGTGTAGAAGGGTCAGTCCAGATCTACTGGGGTCCCTCCCCCTTGGGCACGAGTGCTCAGCTCTGACCTCCCAGTCTCCCCTTCCCCCATGCCACTCCCCCTCCTCTGTGTACACTAATCTTGATAGGAATGATGATCCAAGACTTGGATGTATTACCGTCCTTCACCTGGTTCCCCTACTCCCAAACTGGTATAGGCATTTCTATTTAATGCCAGAGTTAGCCATCTTCCTTTCTACCCCTAAGCTCTGGGACTGTCCTACTAATGACATTGGCCTTCTTTAACTACCCATTCCCCCAAAAGCTGACAGCTTCCCTCCAAAATGCTGTCTCAAAACTGCTCTTACATCTCTTATAATAACACTTATGAAATCTTTAAAAGGACGAATGGACACACCATAGGTTACTCTCATTCCTCATGCCTGGAAGAAAAGACTGAAACAGAGGGAAAAGGTAAGGGGAATACCTCAGCTCTGACCAAGATTTAGAGCAGAGCTTCTTCCCCTGGGAGAAGACACCTCTGCAGCTCAACAAAGTCAAGTATTAATATATTACATACGCATGGCACAGTATTATAGGAAGTGCTGGTGCTGCTTCACCAGCAAGAGACAGAAGAGGAACAGCAGCAGAAAGTTCAGGGCCCAACTCGCCAAGGTGCACAAGATTTTCTCTTTCCATGATTAAGGGCAAGTTATCAGGCTGGGCAGTGAGGGTTTCTTGTATTTACACTACTTGGCCTCTATCTGGTTAGATATAGGTTTGTTCCCATAAGGAGGAAGCTCGGTTGGTGCCCTTGGTGGATATTTCTTTAGTGTCCACTGTGTGCCTGTCGCTATATTCAGTTGATGAGCCTTCCTAATGAGGAAGGATGTTTCTGAGAAACCCACGCATGAGAAACTAGGAATGAGTTGCTCATGGAACAGCCAGAAACAAGGCCTTCTCCGAGGGCCGTCCTCTGAGAGGATTCCTCGAGACTCAGCCCCACAGGCCCCCAGCTGTGGGAAACAAGCCAGAGAAAGCAGCATTCAGAGAGATAAGGGGACAGAGAAGGGAAAAGACATGATCCCAAATGTGTACAAGGTTGAGCGTTCACCAGACACGGTTGGTATTTGGTTCTGAGGTGAACTGGAGACTTACATACTTGTGGTCAGGTCAGCAGCTTCCTCTGGATGGGGCTCCAAAAGCTGACTGACCAGGTAACTGCTCTCAAGGAATGAAACAGTGGAGTGTAGGGCTTGCAGCGAACAAGCCAGTCTCAGTCACTTTGTTCCCCCAGGAGAACAACCTTTAGCACCTGAACACTAAGAAGGACTCCATTCTCAGAACTCCCCCTCCCCTTAGGAGGTAGGTAAGATTATTTATCCCCATTTGGCAGCTGGGGAGGAAGTGAAAGAGCGAGAGGTCACAAGACTTGCCTAAAGTCTCTGACAGAGCAGATATCAGACCTCAGAGGTTTGGGACTCCTGACAACAGGCTAGGCCTTGGCCAGTCCATCTTGAAAGGAAATGCCAGGGTCATACCCCAGGAGAAGCCTCATAAGAGAGCTGAGTGGACAATACCCTGAGTTGTTCAAGAGTCTAAAGACCCCCAAAAAAACAAACAAAAAACCCACCCACCCACCTGAAAGCTGATGGGGGAAGCCTAATTCTCAACACCCACTGGAATCCCACAGTCCGAGGTGATGCTGAAAGTCGTGAAGAAAAAGTGGGCTTAAGACACAGGGGGCAAATGCAACTAAGATTGAAAATACTCTTGGCAGAGGAATACTCCACCATGAAATGGAATCTAGGAGACTTTTCAGGTATTGAAACATTATCAAGACTATTCTAGGGAATTCCCTGGCAGTCCAGTGGTTAGGACTCTGCGCTTTCACTGCTGAGGGCCCAGGTTCAGTCCCTGGTCGGGGAACTAAGATCCCACATGCCACATGGTGTGGCCAAAATTTAAAAAAAAAAAGAGTATCCCAAAACCTTAGAGCTGGCTATGGGAGGAGACAGCCTGGAGAAGCCTGAATGCTGGGAGGAGTGGAGTAAGATGGGAGGGACTCTAAAAGCGCAAGGATGGGCACTGCCCAGCCAGCTGTACTGGTCTCAACCCGGGGCATAATTCCATTCGTTTCTCCACCAACTGGTTCAGCTGCAGAAGAGGAGAGGACATGATTCTAAGTTTTTAAAAATAGAGAATAGAACTGAAAGGGAAACCAGAGAGACCCCTACACACCAAAAACTAGAGGTCCTGGTCAGAGTGGACAAAACCAGTTTTGCAGAAGGGGAAAGGCAGTGCAGCTACAAATAGGCCCAGGTCAAGACACCATGCAGACAGGTTAGGTCAGCGGAAGGGTGGGGGCAGTGCAGGCACTTAGGCACAACATAGACAGAGGATCGGGTGTAGGGGCCCAGGGAAAAGGGTCCACTGGTTCTTTCAAAAGTCACCATTACCAACTAGAGATTCAGTACAATTTCAAAGTGGGTCTGGCATGCTGAGTAGGAGGAGCCTTGTTAGGTCAGCTACCTTTCCAGAAGCCCTGCCTACAGCCCGGTCAGTCTGGCCATCGGGTCTTTCTCCCAAAGTCCCGTGACTGGGTCCCCGCCAAGGCAGTACTTCACTCTGAACCCTGGAGCGGCTTCTCTCTCCTAATGCTAGAAGCCTTGTGGGAGGAATGATGGGGAGAGATGGGAAACGGCTGAAGCAGAGGATCAAGCAGAGTCCCCTGCACACCCAGCCTTAGACATCTGTAACAAAACTACCCTTTAAAGTGCACAGCTCTCAAAAGAAGAGTTCTGGGTGGGAACCCTCTTATTTCCAAGCATGGGGCCTCCTGCCCTCCCATCACAAAAAAGAAAGGAAAAAAAAAAAAAAAAACTTCAGATAGCTGAACTGCTACTATAAGCTGTGGATCATCATTTTTGGCTCTTTCTTTGCTCCCTCCCTCTGCACCTGCTCCCAAAGCCTGACTCTCTCCTTGCAGGAGCTAGGGATGAGGAGGAAAGAACAGGGAGGCCCTGATATTTGGAATGTTTCTTATCCTGCGTGCACCCCCTTCCTTCCTTGGCCCGGGCCTGCTGCTCCCCATCACAGCACCCTCTGGGGCTGTTCTGAAAAGATGCCATGGGGTAATGGGCAACAGACCATGCCTTGGGAGGCTGCCTTCACGCCTTCTCTTCCCCACTAACCTCACTGCCAAGAGAGCCATCCCCTGCTCGGCATGTGCAAATCCTCTGCTTGCTCACGGTGAGGCCCAGCTCTGGGGTAGCATCCCAGTCCAGGTCTGGGAGAGGTTCATTTTCCTGCATTGGAACGCCCTTCAATGGACAGCTTTACCTCCTGTGGAATGAAAGAGGGACGGAGCAGCGCAGCCCGTGCCTCCTCCCCTTGCATGCCGTATCTTTGGAAGCTTGGGGCTGGCCAGCAGGCCTGAGCACCAGGCTCTGGCTGCAAGGGCTCTACCATTCGGGAGCCCTCGCCTAACGGCTGGCTTTTCCCATCACTGTCACATTGCTCTTGGGGTCCCAAGACTGTCCTCTCAGGCCTTTCTCGGGGAGGAGCCAGCTGGCCTGGGGGAGCACAGCTGGACTGAGAAACTGAGTGACTGTTCAAGCTCTGTAAACTGATAGAGATGCAGACATCTCCCACCTGTAGCCGATGGCAGGGCAGAGAGAAGAGCTGTGCAGTCCGCCCAGGGCTGCAGGAGGACCAACCCTGGCCATATACAAAGAAGGGGTGCTCGGGGGGCACCTCGATGCTCACTTTGCTCTGCTGCTCACCCACCACGAAATGCAGCATGACAAATCCAGGCCACTGGCTCTCCTGAATGTCCACGACTGTGCTAGAGTCAATCTTCAGCCCCCCGCTCACTTCGGCACTGCGCACAAAATCCTGGGTCTGGAGGTCCTCCACCCGCTTCAGCTCCCCTGTAGCCAGCTGGATGATGGCGCCTTTCATGAAATGGGAGGGCAAGTGGGAAGAGGTAAAGGGGGGTGGCGTTGACTCCTTGTCTGGGAAGGCGGCTCTGGCCTGCATGTCCAAACTTGACGCCACCAGGATCTCCGAGCCCATGGGTAGCAGGCCTGGGTCAGTTCCAGTGGGCACCAGGTTGCCATTGGCTACAACCATTGCTTTGGGTAAAGGTCTATGTTTCAGGGGCTCCTGATGGGATTGAGGGTAGAACCCTCGGGCCTGATTTTTCTCGGCCATCTCTGCTGCGTTCCTGGCTGACCCTCGCCCCTCACCCTGATGGTCGGGGTTATGATGGGACAGGTTGAGGGGGCTGGGCTCACCCTTCCTCTGAGCTGCCACCACACGATAGTCCTGAGAAGCTAAAGCACCAACCACCCGCTGGACCTCGAGGTCGGTGTCTGGGGTCCCTCGGTGTGCTGGCACTGCCACCTCTACCCGCGCAGTCTGAGAACCTGAAAACAACTGTCCATCCACCACACATTCTACCACTGGCACCAGTCCCTGGCCCTCACCCTTGCTGTTGGGGGAGTCGAGGGCTTCGCTTTCCCGTCTCACTAAATTTCGCTCTCGTTGTCTCTGTCCATTGGCAGCGGCTGCTTCCAGAGCAGACTGGCCCTCCTGAGGGGTAAGAACTGGGCTGGCACCTGCTGGAGGGGTTTCATGCATGGTGTACCCAGCAGGCAGCCTGGACATCTGATAATAAATGGGCATCCGGCCTGGAGCGAGGTCCAGTGGCTGAGTACTCGAGTGATGTGGCAACTGCCCAGGTGGGGAGGTGGCAGAGGGGGCTTTGTTGAATGAACGGGCCGGGGATGAAGCCTGGGGGGGAGGAGTGGCTCCTTCTGCCAGGAGTGAGGCATATGGCACAAAGTGTGGAAGGTGAGAGGTGGCGAGGTTGGCAGAAGGAGAAAGGAGGGGACTCGGTAGGAAATTAGGTGGCACAGCATAGGGAAGGCTATAAGGAGACCCGATAAACTGCAGAGAGGTGGACGGGAGCTGAGCATAGTGGATTGGGGGATAGTGGATTCCTGGATGTTGAATCAGTGAAGACGCTACATTAAATGTGGGGGGCAAGGGGCTCATGTTCACCACAGACGGGAGGCCAGTTGGGGAGAAGGTGGCAGGTGGCACAGCCACCTTATACAGCATGCCATACTGGTCCACCGTCAAACCAGTGATGGCCTCAGCTCCATCACCCCCCAGGCTGACTCTGGCTCCTGCCTGGCTCTGCCCGGCCACCACCACCCCTCGGGACCATTCAGAGGCATCACTGGAGGGTGTGTGGTTAGTTGAGCAGCTGGTAGTTCTCCCCATATCCTCGCTGGTCACGGGGAGGTCTCGTTTCTTTGGTGGAAGGCATTCCTGACTCCTCTCATGAACAGGTTTCATATTGCTTTGTGGTGTTCCTGGAGCCTGGAAGGGGTCGGCTTGCTCCTTGGGGCATCAGAAGGGGCTTCTTTGTGGCTCCCCTGCACCCCTCTCTGCTGCTGGCTGGGGCGCCCACATCTGCTAGGGAACAAATCAGAGGCAAAGAAAAGTAACCTAGGGGTAAACCAAGTCAAAGGAAAGAGCAGGAACTGTGTCCACGGAGGAAGATGTAACAAAGGGGACTGCTGGAAAAAAAGAGGAATGAGAAAGGAGCAGACAAAGATGCTACCCTTCTCGCTCATCCAGCCTAGGACGTGAAAGAAACAATCACGGAAACCACAAAGAGGTACAAGGACAAGCATTCAACAATGCATAAATAACCTGTGGGCTCCACAACCCCAGGGAAACCAACAGCTTCATGATTAGCTGTTCCTCTGATGGGGACCTTGACTATTCTAAGCCTTTTCCCTTAAGGGGGATTTGAACACATGGTCTTTGCTGCTGGCTCCTTTTCCTAACTTTCTCCTTTTGCCACCAAACACTACCATGCTATCTTCTTTCCTGAACATATGATCTCATCCTTGCTTCCTTTCCCCAGCCTAATTTGGGTTATTATCTCACCTATCCCCATCCCCCCCACCCCAGGCCTGCCTAAACTCTCATCCTCCTTTGCCTCATATTACCACTACCCCAAGGACCCAGGGGTCAGTCAATAGGTCCTGAGGGCTGCACGTCTTGTTTTTTTTTTTTAAAACGTTGTTCCCTAAACATGTTATGAAAGTATCTTCTTCACCCCATGAAATACTACATTCAAACTTGGGCCCTATGGGGAGGTGATTGTACTGGTGTTTTCTACAGTTTGTTTATTTCTCCTCTCCAAAGGGCAACAAAACTCTTCTGACCTTCCATAGACTTTGTGTTCCCTAGTTTGGCAAGACTTCTTTTCTTCCCATTGACCACCATCAATTGGCCTTCTTCATGCATTCCCTTTCTTTTTTCTTTTGCCAATGGCTCCTTTTCCATTGTAGGTCTGCTCTAGGCACCACTTCTTAAAATTCTGGTTCTATTCCTCCAAACATGCCTGTTTATTGCTATCTCAGGTCTATATGATTCATAAGAAAGTTCTCTCTCCCCTTTCTCTATCACCTTTCACACATGCTTTTGTCCATTTTCATAAAGTATCTTTCTGGTCTGAACATTTCAACACATACGAAATTTTTCACCTATTTCTTCCTATCAGGCTTCAGTTCTTCGGATCTGAAATGAGATTTCTATGATATTACACTCTGTTCTGTTTTTCCACTGCTGAATTCCAGATGTTTTTCCACAACAAGGTATCCAAAGCGCCTGTATTACCTGAGCTTCCAGTGGTGCTTCTGAGCAGCTGTAATAAGAAGCAGTGTCCTCCCCACTGGCTTGGGAGCCTAGGAGACAGAAATAGGAATAGAGTAAGCAGGAACCTAGCCTCTGATCCTCCCCAGGATCATCAAGAAAGGTAATTCCAAAACCACAAAGACATTAAAGTCCAGGAGGCCCTGCCTCCTACTCTTCTCCAGAGGTAACAACACATTAAATTCTAATTTGTAGGACAACATCTCTGGAAAAAAATTTCCATGTGTCAAACTTCATTGTTTTCCTTAACATCATATTCTTCGTTCTCTACCTGTACCTATTCCCCAAAGGTTAAATTTACTTCCAATCCCAATTTCAGGTAAATGTACAAATAAACGTGTAAGACTCAACATTGTCCCCATGTGAACAAAGGGAAGCAGGAAAAATCAGCCTCACGGATTTCACTTTTATTCAGGGCTGATGAAAACACAGATGTGGAGGTTATTTAAATGAGATAAGAGGCACTAGAGGAAAAAGAACAATTATTTATGTTTCTGGGGCAGAAAAAGAGGTCAAGGGGGAGTCACTCAAAGGGAAGCCTTATTAGCAGATTTCCAGGGTAAAAAAACAGGCTCCTCTGTGTGTGTGTGTGTGTGTGTGTGTGTGTAAAATTTTCTAAGTGACAACTTTGTACCACGTGCTGAATCAGGTGTGACAGTAACTGAAAACATTCCCTTTGTCCTCATGTAGCCTACCAGTGGGAAACAAAACTCATGCTAAACTGTCAATATCTGAATCTACACATGCCAGAAACGTTAAGCACTGAAGAACAGAGCCTTAATCTCTAAAAACAGAGAAAGTACTACTGACCAGTACTCAGAGAAACTACTACCCACTGCGCTGTCCAAGTCCTAAAGAACACTGCACGCCTCAAACCAAACTGAAGACACTTCCCTCTTAAGATCAGCAAGGTGCAGATGTACAAAAAGAAAAAAGTGACAAGATAGGAAAACAAGGTGGAAAGACAAATTCTTGGTTCCATAAACACAAATTCACACAGTGGGCACAAGTCTTGCATCCCTTCTTTGCCAGCAGTTCCACTGACTGAAAAGCAGTTAGATTTCTCTCTCATTCCCAACTGAAAATGGGGTCACAACTTCAATTTCAGAATGATACTTGCTTCTCACAACTAAAGCATTAAAGAAAACCTGCCTCTAGGTCACAGAGGGGTTAGCCAAACACAGGCTAATAAAAGGACTGAAAGAGGCAAAAGGTCTGCAGGAATAACAAAGAGCCAAGCCTGTGCACTAAGTTCCCACAACGCAAAACACATTTCGGAATCTGAAACTTCGGCCTCTGAAGAGGCTCAATGAGGATTTCTCCAGGGGAAGACGCAGCTTGTGACCCCAACCGAGCTAACGGGAAAGGAGGACCATTCCGGAGAGCTGCCAGCGCTGGCAGCACAGCCCGGAATCAAGAGGGTGAACCCAGCCTCGGACTCGAATTCGCTGAGGGCGAGAGGTGCGCCCGCCAGAAAGACAGGAGCTTAGAAGAGACAGGGGTTATGGCTTCCCTTGATCCCGCAATCCTTGCCCCAAAAGGGGTAGGGCCCGAAATTGGAAACTCTGCATTTAGAGAGTGGAGGGTCGACCTTTCAAGCAGAGGGGTAAGGGCGAGGCCCCGCAGGCGCTGCTTCCTTGTTTGGGGGCCCCTTCCCGCCCCGAGGACTCGGACACCCAGCCCCGCCAGGACACAGTCGCGGGGGAGCAGGAACCTGAGGCCTCTCTCTGGGCCGGGCCGGTGAGAAGCGATCGGGGGTCTAGGCGCGGCCTCTTTCGCTCCCTCGGTCCGCGGGGCAACGGGCTCTGGGGGGCCACTTCCTCCAGAGCTCCGAGCCCAGGCCTGCTTGGCCCCAGTGAGGCCGACTCGGCGTCCTCCATTCCCGGCGACACTCACCGGCCCATCTCACGGCGCTCCCCGGGCTCCTCCCGCTGGTCCCGGAGCCGCCGCAACGGCGGCCGCCGCCATCCCCGGCCCCGGAGCCGCCCCACACCCAACGCCCCCCCAGACGGGCGCCCGAAGATGGTGTCAAGCGCGTACCGCCCCCGGCGCGGGAAGATTGCGTCACGGCCCCGGGCCGGAGAGCGACGCCCAGGAGTTCCCGGGAGAGGACTGTGCAGGCTGTCCGACCGTCGCCCCCAGCGCCCCCATCTGGTGGGAAAACGAACTCCTCTCCCTGGGGCCGGGTCACGTAAATAGGACTGGGCCCGGCCCCTTCACCCTGACCCCACAAGGACCCTGATATCTGTCTACTCCAGTAAATTCTGGGGGTTCCCAAACACAGCCCTGAGGCGTGGCCATCATTTCCTGGACTTCGGGACCTGACTTTGTGAAGACTTCATTGGGGAACCTCGGAGAGCTCCGAGGCGACCCCGGCCCAGGAGGGTAATGAGATCCCCCTAGAGACCCAGGATGGAGATGGAGCTCTTTAAGAGTTGAGAAATGGCTCTGAGGGGGATGAGAATGGGCCGGAACCAGGACCTAGGGGAAAGTGAAGCTAATGTCTTGAAAGTCTGTGAGGAATGAGAGGATGGGGATTAGTACAGTGGGAAGCAGCTTAGTTTAGAGGGAAGAGGGCTTGACTACTTGATGAACTATGAGGTCACCATTCATTGCCAATAAACTAGCTGACTTTATAGTAATATGAACATCTGATTAACTTAAATGAAAAAAGAGAATTCCCTGGTGGTCCAGTGGTTAGGACCCGGCGCTTTCACTGCTGGTCCCGGGTTCAGTCCCTGACCAGGGAACTAAAATTCCACGTCCCTGCAAGCCCCACAGCTCAGCCAAAATAGAAGAGAAAAAAAAAAAAAAACTAAGTGAAAAAAAATGAACACCAATTGAATTTATGCTTTGATTACAACTATGTAAAAAAGTAGTTCTGCATACAGACAAAAACTGAACTGAGAAAAAAGTAACTTTAACTATTGGAGAAATTGGATTCTGAGCAGATTTTTCCCTTTTCAGTTTCTGCAAACTTTGTTCAATAAATAATCATTGATTTTTGTTTGATTTTGAAAGTACTACTGGCTGGGCTCTAGCTATCCAGCCTTTGGAAAATCGTTTTACTACTTTATACTTGGGTTTCCACTTCTGTGAAATGAGGAACTTGAACTGAATGAAGGAGTGGGGGTGAAATGTAGATAGGAGAACTCTCAAAACATTTTAAGTGAAAAAATAAGCACATATATACAGTGTGAGATCACATATTTGTTGTTAAAAGACGTGTAATATTACAGTTGCATATATTTATGTATTTGTAGAGAAAAGGAGTGGAAGGATATGTAACAACTAGCTGACATTTGTTATCTCGGGAGAGGAAAGTGGAATTGGGTGGTGGCCAAGAGGAACAAAAGGGACTTATGTTACTGTTTGGATTTTTTAAGGAGACTATTACCTTAGAAATACTAAAATGAGTAAGTTAAAATACAAATAAAGTATATGATCTCTAAGATTCTTTCTAGAGAACCCTTAGACCTCAACTTTGATATTTTCTCACTTGGGTGGGAACAGAGAATTATGAAAATTATTGAACACTACACAGACACACGCACCTTGCACCAGTGGGTAAAATATAGTGACACTACTGATTTGTAGCCATCTAAATCAACAAGGAACTTTGCTTTGTGAATATTAATATTATTCATAACAGTTGTCTTCTCAGTTTGTCCAAGAAGGAAGTCCTGTGGTCGCTCAGTGGCCCCATCTTAGTACTAACTGGCAGAATGGTTTCTAGTTCATTGCTTAGCTCACTAAACCGGCATTAAAACTGCCAAGATAGAGACCATCCAGGTGTATTCAAGGATAACCAGTTTCTCCCAGATCAAGATACACCCTCAGAGAGCTGGTTTTCAGGCAAAGTTGAAAGAGCAGACACTGGTAGATGCAAACAAAAAGTTTTTTGGCTACCAGACATTAACATAATCACTTGGTGCAAAGGTGTGTCTAATTTTTTTTAAAAAAGGATGTTCTGATTGGTGAAGCACTGGTGACTTCCTGGTTTGGTGCTGCAGTCCCAAAAGGGTGGGTCATATCTTCTGTATCCTCTTCTAGAACTCTTTACTCCAAGCCATCCGCATTTCTTTGGTTGTACATATTGATGGTAGGAAGCCCCATAGTGACAGTTTGACAGGAATGTTAGTGACAAGTAAACTAATACAGTTTTAAATTTAAGATACTTAAATAACCCAAAGTTACCTCACTTCTCTAAAAATCTGTATTATTCTCTGGAATGTGGACAATTCCCTATTAAAGTTTTTTAAGTCAACCTAGGGTTTAAAAAACTGTAATTGGCTCAATAAATAGTCGTTGAATGAAACTTCACAAAGAAATCCCCAAATGGGAGACTTCCCTTGCTAATTCTTTTGCTCTCATTTCCTCCTTTCTATTCTCATCTATTTTGCCTATTGGCTTTTTTTAGTCTTATCTGAAAATCCTTCATTTCTTTCACAGCTTTTTTTTCTTAAATTTCCACAGAATTTTAAGAACTGATGCAGTGAAAAGAGATTTTTTTAAAGGTATTTGGGACATTTGGGGACTGAAAAATTAAACTTTAGTCTGCTTTGTCCACCTCTTCCATTTCCCTGGATTCCTATTAAATTTCTTTGATGTGTGTAGGTTGAATTTGTGTGATGAGAGAGCTTGAGCTACTCTGCTGGACAGAAAATAACAAGGACAAAACCCTGCCATGCTAGTTACTCTGCCTAAAAGCAAGCAGGAGTTTCAAACCAGCTCTATGTTTGCTTAGTTCCTAGTTGGCGATTTTTCTAGACATGTAGTACAGGCAGGGTAAGCTCAGACAACTATCCCAACTTTTTTTGACATTAAGGGATCAAACCAGAGAGAAGTGCTGTTAACTTGGGAAACCATGTGTGTCATAAGAGGAGTAGGTGGCTTTTTTCATACTGTCATGTCTTCCTGCTTGTATGCTTTAGCATACCAAGGTGTCATTTTAGGAAAGGAACTTTTGTCTTTATATTATTATTATTTTTAATTTTATTATTATTTATTTATTTTTGTCTGCGTTGGGTCTTTGCTGCTGCGCGCGGGCTTTCTCTAGTTGCAGTGAGCGGGGGCTACTCTTCATTGCGGTGCGCGGGCTTCTCATTGTGGTGGCTTCTCTTGTTGCAGAGCACGGGCTCTAGGCGCCAGGGCTTCAGGAGTTGTGGCGCACGGGTTTAGTTGCTCCGCAGCATGTGGGATCTTCCCGGACCAGGGCTCGAACCCGTGTCCCCTGCACTGGCAGGTGGATTCTTAAGCACTGTGCCACCAGGGAAGCCCCTGGAACTTTTATCTTTAGATCCAATGGCAGAAACAACAACTAATCTCAAGCATACATTGAAATTATAGAAATCCTTAGCAGATTTAGCTTTCCCTAGAAACGTGTTGGTTCCTGGTATTAAACTATTTTTCAAAAGTTTTCTAGCTGGCCAAGTATAGGAATGTGCAATTTTCAAGCTTCTGTTTTATCTACTTCTCTGTGTTCTCATTTGCATATGCTTTTAACGTTATGCAACCTCTCCAGATTCCAATGGGGATTTCCCTTTCAAATTCATAAATATTTTATTTAGAAGGAGGTTTTATAACTTCTCTGTAAGTGACTATTATGTTCGTTGGGGAGGGAAATCTCCCTCTGTTGTCTACTTCCTCAGACACTTGCCAAAGACTTTCATTTTTGTCAGAAACTTCCTGCAGAACTCTCAAAAGTTGCAGTAAAAACACTGACAATTGGAATAAACTGAAAGAGATCTAACCCTTATTTGAATCACAAGAGTTGTATCTGGGGAACTGGTCCACAGAGAAACAAGTGCATTAAGGCCAGTACTAAGCAGCCAGGAATTCCTTACACGGGATTTGTTGAATAAATAACGTGGATGTGGAAAAATTAGAGCCTCTGATAACTCTCTTTGGCTGGGGAACTTCTCAGCAAGGTGACTTGCGAGCTGCTGTGCCTTGTGGTGAAATCATTTCAGCTCTTCCTTCAAAGCTGATCCCCTTTGCGTCAACTTGCCACTAGTTGTCAACCGCTTAAAATTCCTGGAAAAAAAAGATAAATGAGTAAATTCTCCAGGCAGCACAGCAAGCTGCCTCTCAGATTCCTGTGCAATCCTCTGTGCCACCACCTCCCAGCCCCATGACATATCTCCTAAGACCTTACTTAGCAACTCTGGAATTTAAAGGAGTGTTTCTGAATTGTGGGAATGATTATTACAGTGATCAAATCATTTAAAAGTTTCCAAACACAGTTCTGTATCTTGACATTCTGTATCTTGACAGTTCTGTGTCAATACCAATATCTTTGGTTTTGCAAGATATTACCACCAGGGAAAACTGGGTAAAGAGTACCCTGGGTTGTTCTGTATTACTTTTTACAAACTGCATGTGAATCTACAATTATCTCAAAATAAAAAGTTTAATTTAAAAAGAGGTTTCTAGGGAATTCCCTGGCGGTCCAATGGTTAGGACTCCGTGCTTCCACTTCAGGGGCCACAGGTTCTATCCCTGCTCAGGGAACTAAGATCCCGAGTGCTGCCTGGTGTGGACAAAAAAAAAAGAAAGAAAAAGAAAATGTTTCCAAAGGTTTAAAATGTAGCATTATGTCCAAATTACTGGACTTCTCTCCACCAAAGCATAGAACTTTATCTAGCCAAGCCTTTTTAGATGTGCAGTAGCTATTAAGTTTGAGCTCCCGGGCAAATATTTCTGAAAGAGCTTCCTTAGCTTTTTTCAAACACACACAAAAAATGCTATTTCTTCTATCACATGACAGCTCAAGTAGTGTCACACCCATGAGCAGGAGTAGTAGCTGATGCCTGTTGTCTTCTTGCTGTAAGTCCAACTTATTTTATGTTGCCTTTTTCTCTTTCCTTGTTCCAATGGATCACATGTGGGATGGACCCCTCAATAAACTGAGAAACGTGATCTCTGATTATGAGGAGGGTTCAGGTGAAATAAGTATTTCATGTAAACACAGTTTTCCTAGTGCTCCGTAAATAGCACTATTTATTATTGAATTACTATAGCCTATTATAGTAGTAGAGAGGCAGATGTTACCCAAACTTCCAAACTGATTTTTGGGCATTCTTTAGCCAAATCTTGCAGAGGGTGTTTGTGCATTACTTAGATAACAGGAGCCTAAGTACCCAAAACAAATGAAATTTAGGGAAAACCAGTGGTACCCATTATGGTTACCATGAACAAAGAGGATGACATTGATGGTGTACATAGAACTTGTGAATTTTAAACTGCATGCCCATGTGTTCTTTTATTCGATTTTGACAATCAGGGATACATATTATTATTCAGATACATTTTATCCCCTTCTTACAAGTAGAGAAATTTAAACATGGAATGCCTGAATGATTCAAGATAAATAAAGCTAATGAGTGCTCTCTTAACTAAATATATTCTTTTTTAAAGGGAGATGATAATCTTGACCTTCTATCACTCCAGGGTTCTATATGTAATACAGACTATAACCTGGGCACCCAATAAATGTTTGCCAATATTAGCACTTGTGTAACAACAGTTCAGCATTTATCTGAAACAGTCCAGTTTTACTGTGATTTCTCTTCTCTGTGATGTCCAGGGCAAAGGCCATTTTCGTACTTTGAACTTAGCTAAGCAACCTTCCAAGTACTGAGCTTTGCATTTATTTCAGATTCAAGTACAGTCTCATGTCAAGATTTTTTGCAATGAAAGAGTAACTCTTTCTATTCATGATTAGAAGGTGAGCATCACTTTTAGGGTATGGCAGACAGGCAGAGTGTATGATTTGCAGGCTCAGGTTTCCCCGACTCATGAAAAGCCTATTTCCCCAGGCTCAGTCATCAGTTGATAGCTCAAGGTAGTAAGACTTCCCTTATCGCAGTGGATTAATCTGGGACAGGTTACATTTGTTACATCTCCAACATGACTTGACTTGTTCATTCTATGGCATAATGTGGTAGAAAAGCATAGGAATTTGCAGCCTGAAGATTTAGTTTTGAGTTCCAATTTGACCAGTTACTCCTAGTCATGTGAACATGGGCAAGCCATTTAATCTCTCAGAATCCCAATTTTGTCAGCTGCAAAATGCAGATAACATGCAAACCTCACACAGGTGTTACTCAGATCAAATGGAACTGTATATAAGAAAACATTTTTTAAAATGCAAACCATGACATGCACTCTCATTTTGAAAATAACTACTCTTTTTATTACAAAAATAATAAATGTTCAGTATGGAACATTTTAGAACATAAAAGTAACCTGGGGCTTCCTTGGTGGCGCAGTGGTTGAGAGTCCGCCTGCTGATGCAGGGGACACGGGTTCGTGCCCCGGTCCGGGAAGATCCCACGTTCAGCGGAGTGGCTGGGCCTGTGAGCCATGGCCGCTGAGCCTGCGCATCCGGAGCCTGTGCTCCGCAACGGGAGAGGCCACAGCGGTGAGAGGCCCGCGTACCAAAAAAAAAAAAAAAAAGAATTTTAATATATTCCTTTCAGTCTATATGTCTGTATGTATCTATGTGTGTGTATATATACAGATATATACATATAGGTTTGTATTCTAATTTAAGTTTAAAAAAATTTTTTATTTAACATTATGTTTTGAGTATTGTCCGTGGGAAAAGAGGGAAACATAAAGCCCTGAGATTTTTATGTTTCCTTTAAGGAACTGGATTCTGGTCTGTCTGAATCTGTATCTACACTAATCTGGGTAGCTTCTCACCTCCAGTCAGAGATGCCTGAGTTGAAAATAGTTGTTTGACTGTTTTTAACTGCCTGTGTCACGACGTAGGTGAGGGTATCACTAGTGTTACTTGCTTGGTGTTTTAGGATTAATTGGAGGATCCTTTTTTCTCCTAAGGGTTAACCAAAGAAGTATTTTCTTCTGTTGGTCTTTAAGTGAAAAATACTTTTTTTAAAAAAAATGGCAATGGCAACAAATAAAACAAAACTTGAAAATGGCGGGGGGCTTCCCTGGTGGTGCACTGGTTAAGAATCCCCCTGCCAATGCAGGGGACACAGGTTCAAATCCTGGTCTGGAAAGATCCCACATGCACAGAGCAACTAAACTCGTGCACCACAACTACTGAGCCCACGTGCCACAACTACTGAAGCCCATGCGCCTAGAGCTCATGCTCCGCAACAAGAGAAGCCACCACAATAAGAAGTCCGTGCACCGCAACGAAGAGTAGCCCCCGTTCGCCACAACTAGAGGAAGCCCGCACCCAGCAACAAAGACCCAACACAGCCATAACTAGGTAAATAAATAAATTTATAAAAACCCCAAAACTTGAAACTGGGTTTCTTTTGTGAGGGTTGGGGTGTTATAATTTATCAGGTGTTTAGAAATAGAGGTTTTAAGTTTCACATTTATCAGATACTTAAAAGCAAAGCACTTGTTTTATTGTTATTGTTGTTCTGAAGCTAATAGAACATAATTCCAAAGAGGTAACATGAAATTAGTTTTGCTATTTTGGCGGTTCTTCATCTAAAGCAAAGTTGCCATAACTTGATGAATTTTGCCTTTCTTTCTTTCTTGGTGATGGTTTTCTGCAGGTATCTAATCGGCTGTGTAAAAAGTACAGCTGAGAATTATGGTCAGCTGTGTCAAAGCAATGAGATTGGAACTGTCAGCTCTTGGGTAGTACCATTTCCAGAGACACACATTATTTTTTAAACCAAGAAGTCTGGGAGAAGCAAATATGAGCAAACTCAGATCATATAATTTTGTACAGACTGAAAGATGTTTAGAAATAAGTTTTGCATTAGAGGCAGCACAACTTTGAATAAAGCTTTTGGACTAGAAAACTCAGATCTTTATCGAAAAGCTAGAGTCAAGAAAACTGAGCTGATTTCTTTATTAAGAAAGCATACATTTTCCTAAATGTAACTGGCCTAGTAATATGAAGGAAGTTAATCCAACTTAGAAGTTTCAACTTTTGAACATCTTAATCATGACCACATACATAATTCAGACAGACATTCAGCTGGGACACGGGCATGTGGCCACAGTAGTTGTTTCAGGCTGGTGGACACTCTCATCATTCAGGGTGTCCATTCTGATTGGATAGTGCCTTGTTGAATATGTTGACTATTACCTCTGACATAATTCAAAATGTTTATCATGAAATCAGAATTCTTACCTCAAAGTATTTTTTCTTGTGTTTATATTCTTCCTCTTAATCTACTTGGTTCCTTTGCCCTAGGATAGGCTGTCTTATGAAACAAGCAGGGCCCCTCCTTGTTGTTGCTAAATTATACATCTTTTAAAAATTATACATCTTGGGACTTCCCTGGTGGTTAAGAATCCGCCTTCCAACGCAGGGGACGTGGGTTTGATCCCTGGTCAGGGAACTAAGATCCCACATGCCACGGGGCAACTAAGCCTGCGCGCCACGACTGCTGAGCCCGCGTGCTCTGGAGCCTGCGCCACAACTAGACAGAAGCCCAGGTGCCACAACAAAAGACCCCACATGCCACAACTAAGACCCGACACAGCCAAATAAATAATAAATAAAAAATAAAATAAAATAAAAACAAATTATACATCTTACATAACAGAGACTAGAAAAATGAAGTACTATGATTCAAAAGTAAAAGACCACTTAAACACTTTTTGTTTCTTATGCTCTTTATTTTGCAGCTAATGTGTAAATTGAACGTAAACGCTCTACCCCAGGTTCCAGTGGAACAGTACCTAACAGAAATGGCTAAGAACTATAATGGCCCATATAAATCCAAAGCAACCTTTATGGTCAGTACTTTCAAGAAGAGAGAATTGACTTAAAGCAGAGATTCTTACTGTGCACCAGAAGATTTTTTTTTAACTTAGGTATGTGGCTTCCACCGTAGCTCTGGCAGGATTGTAAACAGGTGACATCTGCACCTTTTCTCCACCCACATACTTTTTCTAGCAGAGCTGGACTTCTGTGGTCAGATAACCCTTTTAAGTTGTTAACGATAGAGTGGAAAACAAAGATGAAGTTACCTAGTGTTATACCTAGAAGCGTATAAAATGTTTTTAGTTCTTAAGATCTCAGCTTTATCCGAGGGTTATTTTGCATTTTAATAAAGAGCTCTTGGAATAAAGGCTACAAGATCCAAAGGCACAAGGCACCATCATTTAGCCTTGTTTCACAGTTTGAGTTCAGTAGTGAAACAACCCATATTCAGATCCTAGCTCCGCCATTTATTAACTGTGAGACTTCAGGCAAGTGGCCTACCCTCTCAAAGACTCAGTTCTCTGGACTGTAAGCAGGGGGATAATAACAGTTAAGAGTTATTTTAAAATCTCATAAATTTGTTGAGATGATTAAATGAGCTAATACGTACAAGGAATTTATATGCAGTACCTGGCACATAGCAAATATAATCAAGTTTTGCTTTTCATCCTCATCATTATCACAGAGGATGGATGAAGCTTCCAAAAGTGATCATGAATTGTTTTAGGGCAAGAGAAATTTCTCCCTAATGCCCTCAAATTGGCAGCAGGTACCATGTTGGATTGTGATTAAAGGGCACACCTGTCTTTTCTGATGCTTTACTCTTGATGGTTTCCTGAAAGGGACTCTTTTTTTCTTTTCCAAAGAGTATATGGTTTGTTGAAAAATGACATGTTGTAAAAAAAATTTAGACAATACAGAAAGGGACTAAGAAGAAGTAAAAGCCACATGAAATGCCACCAAAGTTGTGCCTAAGAGCTCAGTCTCTGGACAACTCCTTCTTCCCTATTCTCTAGGTGATTTCATCCAACATTGTAGTTTTTAATCCCATCTTTGTGGTGAGGACTTCCACATGTTTATCACTAGCTAAGGCCTCTAGGCTGATATGAACTCCAGGCTGATGCATTCACCTGCCTTTTTTTTTCTTCGTCTTCTTTTTGGCCATGCAGCATGGCCCGCGGGATCTTAGTTCCCCAACCAGGGCTGGAACCCGCGCCCCCTGCATTGGAAGTGCGTGAGTCTTAACCACTGGAGCGCCAAGGAAGTCCCTCGCCTGCCTTCTTGATATCTTCACTAGGATGTTTCAGATGCATCTCAAACTTACCATGTCCAAAAGTGCTCTCACCCTTTCCAAGAACGTACTCATTCTATAGTTAGTGGTAATTCTATGCTAGGGGAAAATCTTGATATCTTCCCTTTTTCTCAACCCCTAGCCCAACCAATCTTCAACAAATCCTGGTTACTCTACGTTCCAGATTTCTGTCACTTCTCACCATCTCCACTGACAGTACCACGATCTAACCTGCAATAGTCTCTGGTCTGAATTGATTGCAGTACCCTCTTAACTGGTTTTTCTGCTTCTACCCCTTTTCCCCATTAACTGATGTTTAATGCAGCTGTCAGAGATCTGGTTAGTACCTAGGTCAGATCATGTAACTCCTCTGCTTTTAAAACCCTCCAATGGCTTTTTATTTCACTTAGGATAATAGGCAACAGTGTTCCTATGACTGAGGAGGCCACCCACACCTACTGTCACCTCTTCTCTCTCGCCTCAGTCCCTCTACTCTCCGCGTGTTTACTCTGCCTCAGCCACACTGGCCTCCTCGTGCTTCTTCAAACACACACCTGCTCCCTCCTCAGGACCTTTGTACTTTGGGACTCTGTGTTCTCTAGCTCTCCGCCTGGTCCCTCCCTCACTTTCTTCAGGTCTGTATTTGAGTGTTCTCTTCTCTGCAAAGCCCTTCCCAGCTACCTTCTCTTCCCTCTTCACTGTTTTATATTTTTTCTCTATCAATCTTATCTCTATCTAACACACTGTTATCGTTCACTTAGTGATCTTGTTTATCTGTCTCTCCCCCTGCAATATCAGATCCACGAGGGCAGGGACTTTTGTCTGGTTTGTTCACTGTGGCATTCCCAGCACTATGCCTAGTTTATATTACAAGGTCAATAGATTTTGTCAAATGAACGGATACATCCAGAGTTTACCACTGCTTAAAGTATGATAAACTTTCTTGTAGACATATCTATGCATATTGACATCTAGCTCTTTTTTTTGACATCTAGCTCTTAATCACTGGTGTACCACAGTGTCTGACCTCATAAGCACTCAAAACACAGCCATTGAAACAGAGAGAAAGAAGAAGTATGTGGGCCAGTAAGCCTGAAGTTTGCTGTAACTGTCATTGACTTACCCTGGACCCTAAACTTCATGAGGGCAGAAACCATGTGTCCTTGCTTGCTGTTTCTTCCCCCGGATTTCCAAGAGTGCTTGGAGTGTAGTAGGTATGCAGTGAACAAATGTGTAGTAAATTGAGAAGCCAATGTGATTCTTGCCTCAGGCTGAAGCCCCAGCAGGCCTGGTTAATTCACCGAGGATGTCAAGAAAAGTGCTCTTTGCAGAGGAGGTGGAACTGTAGCAGGAACGGGTGATCCATTTGGGGCATCGCCAGTATTAGCAGCAGGGCCCTCACCTGTGTCATCTCCAGCCCCTTATTTCTCACCCCTTTCTCCTGAAAGACAGGTCAGTATGGTTAAAGAAACTGAATCTGGAATGGGACTCCAAGCAGCGCTAGAACATATTTCTAAATGGGCTTTTGAATAGTAAAATGATCTTTGTGAAGTTTTTTTTAAAGCCAGGGAGCATATTTGCAATCATTTAGCTGATATTTGATGTGTTTTTATGATGAATTCATGAGAAAATAGGGCTGTAGTCTTATATCTACCTCTTGACAATACCACAGTGTAGACTGCAAAGAACATTTTTAAGAGCTGGTCAATTTTGAAAGTCTTTAATGTGTAGTGATTTAGAGTAGATATATTTAATTACTATGTAGTGAAAACAATTTTCTCTTATGTTGAAAATAGTATAAAAATCTCATAACTTTGTGTACATAATTCTGGAGAAGTAAAAAAAAAAACCTAAAGAACCATATGCATTAATTATTTTTACTCTTTGTTCCTTCGGTATGAAGGTATGTTTTATTCTTTTCGCCTTCCTAAGTATTTCTGACCTCTTGAAGCTCTTTTTTTAAAAGATTTTATATTTCAGACATAATTTTTTTTTAATTTATTTTTGGCTGCGTTGGGTCTTCGTTGCTTTGCGCGGGCTTTCTCTAGTTCCGGCGAGCGGGGGCTACTCTTCGTTGCGGTGCGCGGGGTTCTCATTGCGGTGGCTTCTCTTGTTGCGGAGCATGGGCTCTAGGCGCGCGGGGTTCAGTAGTTGTGGCACGTTGGGTCAGTAGTTGCGGTTCGCGGGCTCTAGAGCGCACACTCAGTAGTTGTGGCGCACGGACTTAGTTGCTGCGCTGCATGTGGGATCTTCCCGGACCAGGGCTCCAACCCATGTCCCCTGCATTGGCAGGCGGATTCTTAACCACTGTGCCACCAGGGAAGTCCTCAGACATAATTTGACTCTGATTTTCCTTGCTGAAATTTTTGTCTGAACCACCTTGTGTATTGCTCAGCTTCTAGGTATTCAAGTTCTCTGCTTAAAAATAAAACAAAGAAAACTTTATTATGAAAAATTTAAACATATACAAAATTAGAGCGAATAATATAATGAACTTTCATGTACCCATCCCTCAGTTTCAACAGTTATCAATATTGTGCTGCTTTTATTTCATCTACGTATCTCTTTTGATACAGAAGGAATTTAAAGTAAATCTTAAACATTATGCCTATAATTTCATCTGTAAATACTTCAGTATATATGTGTAACACATACTCTTTACTTTCATAATATTAAACAATGTCATTATGGTTCTGAGGAAGTCGATTTTGAAGCTCTTAACTGAGACTTGAAATGCTGATGAAACCACCTAATTCCTTAGTCCTGGATTGCCTATTTTTTTGGGACTCAGGGCTCCTGGGCACAAATTTTAATATGTCCACCTGTGTGTGGGTCTGTAGTTTTCTCATTTACAATATCTTTCATCTCTTAAACTTTATGGTTCTCTGTCTGCCTCTCCTTGGGATAAGCCACCTCACCCTGGCACCTGGTCAAGTCCTAGATCATCCTCTGGCATGTGTGAATAGCTTGGCGGAGGAGTTTGGTGTTCTCTGAACTGGGTACCAGGAACTGGCTGCCCCAGTTACTGCAGATGTCCCAAAACTTCTTGGACTTCCCAGGCTAATTTTTTTTTTTTTTTTTTTTTTTTTTTTTTGCGGTACGCGGGCCTCTCACTATTTGGCCTCTCCCTTTGCAGAGCACATGTTCCGGACGGCCCCAGCCGCTCCGTGGCATGTGGGATCTTCCCGGACTGGGGCACGAACCCGTGTCCCCTCCGTCGGCAGGCAGACTCTCAACCACTGCGCCACTAGGGAAGCCCCCAGGCTAATTTTAAAGCAACTTGTAGGACTGACTGATTTTAAAAGAACAAGGATGGGGCTATGCACTTAAAGGAAAAGTAAACCATTTTACCGTGAATCCTTCCAGGGAAATGACAGTGCCCATACTAAGGAAATAAAATAACTTGAGTAGGAAACAATGAGTCAGAAGCCCTGCTCTGTTTCTGGATGGTGCATCCTTCTCTGGTGGCCTCAGTTGTTCTTTTTCTTCCAGTTTATTGAGATATAATTGACACACAGCACTGTAGAAGAATAAGGTATACAGCATAATGATTTGACTTACATACATCATGAAGTGATTATCACAAATTTAGTGAACACCCATCATCTCAAATAGGTACAAAGTTAATTTTTTTTTCTTGTGATGAGAACTCTTAGGATTTATTCTCTTAGCAACTTTCATTATCATGTTGTACATAACATCCCTAGTACTTATTTATCCTATAACTGGAAGTTTGTACCTTTCGACTGCCTTCATTCCCCCCTCCTCTAAGTCCCCCTCCTCAGTTTTGTCTTCCTAAACAGGAAACTGGCACCATTTCCTCAAGTTGGGGTTTGAGGTGGTTGCAGTCTCATATCTGGTAAGATTTTTCACTCCAAAGGTGCCAGCATAGTATAGAATCATTTACACACGAAGTACAGCTACTCTAGAAAAAATATTGTGACATAGGGACTTCCCTGGTGGCTCAGTGGTTAAGAATCCCCCTGCTAATGCAGGGGACATGGGTTCGAGCCCTGGTCTGGGAAGATCCCACATGCTGTGGAGCAACTAAGCCCGTGAGCCACAACTACTGAGCCTGCGTGCCACAACTACTGAAGCCCGCACACCTAGAGTCCATTCTCCGCAACAAGAGAAGCCACCGCAATAGAGTACCCCCGCTCGCCACAACTAGAGAAAGCCCGTGTGCAACAATGAAGACCCAACGCAGCCAAAAATCTAATTAATTAATTAATTTAAAAAATATTGTGACATAAAACATCTCAGGTGGCCTCTTTTTTTTTTTTTTTAAACAGCAGGTTCTTATTAGTTATGGGTTTCCTCTTTTTAAAAAGTCCTTAAAAAGCTAAGAGGGAGCTTGTCAGAGCCTCATATCCTCTGGGCTTTGGTCTTTACTTTGAAGGAACATATAGCAGATTTCTAATGCTCTTGGTAGGAGGCCAAAGAGTGTATGGAGTTAGCTGTTGGAAAATTAATTTTTACATCATTTCTGGTTTTTGTTATAACTGTAGGATTGATTCCTAAAACCTTTTCTCAGGCCAGGATAAATTGTGCTTAGGGGCCACCCTTAAAAGAATTGTAAAAATGCTTTTTGTGCAAACATTACATAGAAAACAGAAGGACTAATTTTACTCTGTCTCTCAGGCTTATTTATAGATTCAGGTGACTCAAAGGATAGCAAAACAGGCCAGTGGAACTGCCTCTTTGACTCACGTCAGTGTATTTCCTCCAGGGTTGCACCCCCTCTTTCCTTTTCTTTCTAGGCTGAGGGCTCTGGCACGTGGAGAAGCAGGAAGAGTCCCTTGTGAAAGACGCTGACCACGTTTCTGTAGTGAGAGCTTTCCCCATGCGCTGCAAAGGTCATATGGCTTCAGCTGCTGATACCGAGTCACTTAAGAATCCTGCGGCATCTAGGCCCAAGAGAACAGGTCCCCTTCTAGTACCACAGATTCCAACTGACATGCCACGTCTTCTAAAAACCATCTTTCACTGCTCTGGTGCCCAGTGACCTCTCATATTTCTGATTTTGGGGAACTAGGACTTATCTGCTGAGTAATAATATCACTGATATTTTTCTGGATTAAAAAAAATCCAGTTTTCCTCAATGAGATTATAATTATCTGCAGGGTAGGGACTGTCTCTTTTGCATTGTCTATTACATATTCTGTGCACCCAGGGCAGTGTGTTGTAGTGGAAAGACTCAGGCAGCACATTCATTGAATGATTACTGTATGGACTAAAAGTTACTTTCAAAGTTGGACGATCTAGATTTGAATCTGATCTCTGCTGTTTGAAGCTGTGACAAATCATTTAATTTCCCTAACCTTCTGTTTCCTTGTATCTAAAATAGGGATGATAATATTTATCCTAAAAAGAGCTATTATCTATTGAGCCCTTACTTAGTGCCACCTGCTGTTTCTAAATACTTTACATGTATCAGCTCATTTAATGATCATATCAGCCTTAAGATGCTGATGATACTTTTTTTTTTGGCCATGCCACGTGGCATGTGGGACCTTAGTTCCCCAACCAGGGATCAACCCCATGCCCTCTGCAGTGAAAAATGTGGAGTTCTAACCACTGGACCGTCAGGGAAGTCCCAAGATGCTGGTGCTACTATTAACTCCATTTTACAGACGGGTACACTGAGGTTCAGAAATGCTCAGAGATGTTAGGGAACTTGCTGAAGGCCACACAATGAAGAGAGGAAGAGCAAGTTTAAATCCAGGCAGTCTGGCACCAGAAAACAACACTTTTAACTACTATGCTATAGTGCCTGCATGGTTTACAAGCTCATGGTGGGTGAGGAGCAAATGAATCAATATATATGAAAATATTTTTGTAAATTGTAAGACAGAACACACTACTGCACCAGTAGTGGACAATCAGTAAATGATTTGGTTGAATTATGAGGTGGCACAAAAAGTGTTTACACTTATATTCTCATGATGCCTGATACTTTTCAAAGTGCTTTCACACATTTGATCCCTCTGGATAATAAGCCACTTAGAATCCATTCTGGAATAAAGCAAGTCATAAATAAATATTGAACGGCCGAGGAAACAGGTTCAGAGATATTAAACACTTTGCTCAGGGCACAAATTCAGTTAAACCCAGCCAGGACTGACATCTGAGTGGTCTGACTCCTGGAGATGCCTCTTCAGTTTGTTTTTGGTTTTTGTTGTTATTATTTGTTAAATCGAAGCATACTAGTTATCAATAATAAACAAAACCATAAAAACAATGATCTTTTTTCCCCAACCATTATCTATTGCTAGAAATTTGTTGAATCCTTTCTGGTTGTTGCTGTTTTCAAAACAAAAGTCTGGGACTTTCCTGGTGGCACAGTGGTTAAGAATCGCCTGCCAATGCAGGGGACACGGCTTCAAGCCCTGGTCTGGGAAGATTCCACATGCTGCGGAGCAACTAAGCCCGTGTGCCACAGCTACTGAGCCTGTTCTCTAGAGCCCATGAGCCACAACTACTGAGCCTGTGTGCCACAACTACTGGGCCCGTGCCCCTGGAACCCGTGCTCCACAACACGAGAAGCCGCCACAATGAGAGGCCCGGGAACCGCAACAGGGAGTGGCCCCCACTTGCCGCAACTAGGGAAAGCCCACGCGCAACAACAAAGACCCAACACAGCCAAAAATAAAGTAAAATAAATTAAAACAAATAAAAACAAAAATCTCCTTTAGTATTTGGATCCATAAAACTACATTATCTTATAAGGACTTTTTCCCCCCCAAAATGTGAAAGTCTTTTTTTTCCAAATAAAAATACAGTATAGGGCTTCCCTGGTGGCGCAGTGGTTGAGAGTCCGCCTGCCGATGCAGGGGACACGGGTTCGTGCCCCGGTCCGGGAAGATCCCACATGCCGCGGAGCGGCTGTGCCCGTGAGCCATGGTCGCTGAGCCTGCGTGTCCGGAGCCTGTTGCCCTGCAACGGGAGAGGCCACAACAGTGAGAGGCCCACGTACCGCAAAAAAAAAAAAAAAAAAAAAAAAAAAAAAAAAAATACAGTATACTTATTGCAAAAAACAAAACGTAATAAAGAAAATAAAAGTCCTCTATAATCCCACCATCCAAAGATAATCACTTTTACATTTTAGTTTTATCCTTCAACATTTTTTCTGTGTATATATACACTTTTTACAAGCTCATTTTATTTTATTTTATTTTTTGCGGTACGCGGGCCTCTCACTGTTGCGGCCTCTCCCGTTGCGGAGCACAGGCTCTGGACGCACAGGCTCAGCGGCCATGGCTCACGGGCCCAGCCGCTCCGCGGCATGTGGGATTTTCCCAGACCGGGGCACGAACCCCTGTCGCCTGCATCGGTAGGCGGATTCTCAACCACTGTGCCACCAGGGAAGCCCTATAATACTATTTTTTAAAAATTTATTTTAGGGGGGACACGGGTTCGTGCCCCGGTCTGGGAAGATCCCACATGCCGCGGAGCGGCTAGGCCCGTGAGCCACAATTACTGAGCCTGCGCGTCCGGAGCCTGTGCTCCACAACAAGAGGCCGCGATAGTGAGAGGTCCGCGCACCGCGATGAAGAGTGGGCCCCACTTGCTGCAACCAGAGAAAGCCCTCGCACAGAAACGAAGACCCAACACAGTCATAAATAAATTAAAATTAAAAAAAATTATTTTATTTATTTCTGGCTGCGTTGGGTCTTCGTTGCTGTGCGCAGGCTTTGTCTAGTTGTGGCGAGCGGGAGCGACTCCTCATTGCGGTGCGTGGGCTTCTCATTGTGGTGGCTTCTCTTGTTGTGGAGCACGGGCTTTAGGCATGTGGGCTTCAGTAGTTGTGGTCCTGGGCTCTAGAGCGCAGGCTCAGTAGTTGTGGTGCATGGGCTTAGTTGCTCGGCAGCATGTGGGATCTTCCCGGACCAGGGCTTGAACCGGTGTCCCCTGCATTGGCCGGCAGATTCTTAACCACTGCGCCACCAGGGAAGCCCTATAATACTATTTTGTAATATGTTTTTAAAAATCTGCCATACCCTGCTAATAAAGATAGAGGTGTAGCTTCATTTTTATTGGCAGCATAGTATTCTACTTTATTGATGTGCTGTAATTTATTTATCTGAAATTTGCGGTTATGTTTGAGTAGATGGGCAGTAAGTTTTCCCAAACTTTAATAGCCAGCCACAGAAACCAAAGATCCCAGGATAATGATGATTATGCTATATATTGGGTCAATTGCTTTTAATTTTCAGTTGCATTACGAGAGGAGCTTAGTAATTATAAAGATAAATATAAGTAAAAAAATACATGAAGAGGATTTACATTTTATAATGTCTGTCATTTTCTCTTTAATGTTCTGCCACTTGGCATGGTAGAATCCAAGCTCCTTCCTGTTTCTTAAGAAGATAGTTTAACTTTCCTTTTGTGGTTTGCAATGGTAAACACTTAAATTCGACTTCTAAGCAAATTTTTGTGACTTGCAAACAGAATGCTGTAGGTAACTGCTTTGGAACCTGCACACTCCTTACTTTTACGGGAGCCCCATAATGTACTTTAGCATGTATAGCTATACCTCAGTGAAATCTGCGTTATGGCATTATTATGGTGTTCTAGTTTTACACTTCACTTGCCCTGTGATCAAGAGCTCTACTATACAGTAGCGCATGGAGGGGATATGAAGTGACTGAATTCCATAAGCATTCTGCTCCCCAAATCATTTGCTCTCGGTTGATACCACTCAGTGTGGGGGAGGGTGAGTGGGTACCTACAATTTTCTAACTCCTAAGGTGGTACCACATAGATGAACCCTAGTGGGGGAAGAGAGAGGGAGGGTCGTTTAGCAAGTTACAGCTTCTCTGAGCCTCAGTCTCCTTATTTGTAAAACTAAGTTACTTATGCTTGTCTAGTCTGACTCAGGAGGTTGTCGCGAGGGTCAAATTAGATTACATATACGAAGATGCTTTTATAAACAATGTAATATCAATATTTGATAATGAAAATGATAATTACTATTATTACGCCCTTGGCCTCCTTTCTTTACGGCCACTTGGCATGCCCCAGTAGTTCAAGAACGAAATTGTACAGGCGGGCCTACTAAATTCAATTTTTGTAAACTGTTTTGAAATCCCCTGCATGAAACCCGCAAAGTAAAAAAGTACAACCTCCTGCTGATGACAGGTCCTAAACTCAAGATTTGTGGTTAGTTCAGTTCTCTTTGTCATCTAGCTAGGTGCTCTGCTTTATTCACTTTCAGGGATACTTTATTGCCATTTCATCTGAAGGAATGGTAGGTCACCTTTCATTTAAACGGGCCAACATATCTTGGCTCTCTTTACATAAACATGGAAAATATTCGTGTCAGGTGTTAGTGATTATTTATCAATCCAGGACCTGTATGGTTGGACTGTTTTGGCTCAGGTCATTAGTGCATGGAATCAGTCAGAAAGCCCATTCTGGAATGGTTTCAGCTATCACTAGCCCAAATCCTCTCTTTTTACATTTGAGGAAATTGAAGCCCAGAGGGTTTAAATATCTTGTTCAATGCACAGGTTGAAAGGTGATACTGGGCTTGGAATCTATTCTTCTGTGTCATCCTTTTTATTTTTATAAAATACATTGCAAAGATGCCATAAAAACCTCAGAATCCAAGACCACTTGGAGCATGTTCCTGAAGTTAACCTAAAGAGAAAGCTAAGGTCTCAAACGTGATGGGTGAGAATTTGGGGTTCTGGTGGATTAGGACCGGCACAACCTGGTTCAGTGTTCTCCGCCCCCATCTGCCTCGCCTCCCCACTTCCTTCGCTACCTTGCTAGCCCCACCCTCTTCAGGTGGCCCCGCCACTTCCTGGTAGCCCCCCCCCTCCACCAAAGCGGAACCAATGTCCGTGGGCTCTGGGGTCGACCGGATCTTTCTCGCTCAGACTCTTCGCAGCGGTGACTCGGCAGCAGCGTCTCGCGTCATCAGTGACAGCCCCGATTCTTGCTACGCTTTGCGTCGCTCTGCCAGGAGCAGTCACCTCCTCCTTGGCAAATAGTCCTCGGTGGGGTCCGAGTTCTTGGATAATAGGAGAGGGGAGGCACGAGAAGTTGCGGTCAGGGGACGCGGGATCGACAAGTAGAGGGAGATAGGGACCGAAGTTTCTGCGATCGTGTGCAAAGTTAGTTAAAAACTCCTTCCGACCTACGGATCCCTCCGCCTGCAGTAGCGGTGGTGAGGCCGAGGGAGCCGCCATTTTGGATGTTAGGTTCCTGCTGCCCCTGCTGCCACTGCTGCCGCCGCCCCCGGAGCTGCAGGTTTCGTTCGAGGTTTCGGGCCGGTGAGTGTCACTCGCGGCGCAAAGAGCATATTGCCTTTTTTACCCCGCGCCTGCCGGGAGCGCTCGGCCACAAGCTTCCTGTCAAACCCAGGTGTCCGGTCCCAGACCGTGGGGGGTGAAGAGAGGACAGAAGCTGGGCCAGGAGGGGCCCGGAGCTCAGGGGTTGTTACGACTTCTTGAGCGCCGACCCCGAAGCGTCGGACCGGGAGGGTCCGCGCGCGGCTGCGTTCCTTGCTGTGGCGTTGCCCGGCCGGTGCGGGCCTCCTTGAACCCATTGATTTTCTCAGCCTGCGCTCCTCCTTTTGGGGCTCATTCAGAGAGCCTAGGGTTTGCGGGGCGGGTCTCACCCCCGCGTGTATTCTCTATGCCACGTATCAGCGTTCTTGTATCTCGTACCTGGGTCAGGTCTTTCGTGGAACTCTCTTCAGCACTTCCAAATGCTCAGTTGAACGTCGTCTGCACCTGCATTGCCGTTCTTTTCAAACTGGACATTGGCCTCGCTTCTCTCTAGCCTTCCGACCAACTTCTTTCCCAATTTTCCGGGCTTTTTTCTCTCTCCTCTATTTTCTTAAACTCACCTGCGAATACACTGCTTACTCTTCTCTCAAACTCCTGATCCTGCAGGCGTCGATAACTAATAATTCTCCCGATCTTCTTGACCGAGTCGGGACGTTGGTTGTGTTTCCTTGTTAGGTATAGGAGATTCGTCGAACCACTCGCTCAGAGTGTACTTCAACAGTAAATGTTTATAAAGTTCATTAAAGGGCTTTGGGGGGGGAAGGTGGTAGGCAGAGGCTGTCAAATGTTTTCTCATTTGTGGATTCCCTTTTCTGTGCTGAAGACTTAGCTTTTGGGTACTTTTTGACACTTAGTATTTTTCTTGATGTATATCCCTGACCATGGAAATCTGCCTGTGAAAAAGAATTTTTTTTTTTTTGAAAAAGAATCTTAATCTGACATTGGTAGAAAGGAAAGTAACTTTTTTGGCTACTGTAGGGATTAGTTAACAGAAGAGAGGAGTGAATGAAAATTTCTTAGTGATTTTAACTTTCAAGTGGTTTGTACAGTAGTGTTCTTCGTTGACTAACTCCAAAAAGATACTTGGATTGACTTCGAGTATTGGATTTTTCTGGAGATAGTTGGATTTTAAATACACACTTTTACTGTTCTCCATAGTGCTTGTCAGACTGTATACCCCTTAACTTTTGTTTTAAAAATATAGACTCTCCAGGTACCCATAATTTCACCACTTTTATTCTACTCTTAACATATGTTTTGCAGTATAGCATGCTTGAATAAAAAGCATTTCACTGCAATTCACTGATTATTTCTTACATTTCAAGTTAGGTGTGATTGAGTCACCTCTATTTCACCTCAGCCTGCGTTTTAACATCTGCAAAAGAGAAATAACTTATTTGAGATTGTAGCCTAGTGACTGCTGAAACTTAAATTTATAACTTGAACTGGATCAAATCTTTTAATACTTCTAATCCATGTATAAGTGCGTTGTTCTTATCAGGTTATTATCAGGTAGATAAATTCCTGTACTAGTCTTATGATGTCTTAGTAGAAAAGTGAATGTTTTCATTGTAAATAGTGTTCTTGTTATTTGTTTTAAGGAGACTTTTCAAAAATATATTTACTATTTGTGTATTTACTCTGAAGCTATGGAGTTTTCTCTTTTGGTTTGAAGAACTGTCAAACAGAACATATATGGAATCCTCACTCATTTACTAAGTATCCCCTTGTAGTTGTTACTGAAATGTTCCATTTCTGAGATACACTTTTATATATATTTTTTATTTTATTTATTTTTTAAATAAATAAATTTATTTATTTATCTTTGGCTGCATTGAGTCTTCGTTGCTGCGCACAGGCTTTCTCTAGTTGCAGTGAGCAGGGGCTACTCTTGGTTGCGGTGTGCAGGCTTCTCATTGGGGTGGCTCGTCTTTGTTAAGGAGCACGGGCTCTAGGTGTGTGGGCTTCAGTAGTTGTGCACACGGCCCCAGTAGTTGTGGCTCGCGGGCTCTAGAGCGCAGGCTCAGTAGTTGTGGTGCATGGGCTTAGTTGCTCCACGGCATGTGGGGTCTTCCCAGACCAGAGCTCGAACCAGTGCCTTGGCAGGTGGATTCTTAACCACTGCGCCACCAGGGAAGTCTCTGAGATACACTTTTAAAACAAGGTATTGGAAGAGCTATCAGATAGGTGTTATTTACTCAGTTCATTTCATGGTATTATGTACTGGTATTTAAATGTCATTCATTCTTAGGTAGTTTGCGTTCAATTGGAGAAAGCATCCTTTGCCTTGCAAATGATAAGTAAAGTGTTTATTTTAGTGCACATTTAAAAAATTTTTATTATTATTTATTTTATTTATTTTTGGCTGCGTTGGGTCCTTGTTGCTGTGTGTGGGCTTTCTCTAGTTGTGGTGAGCAGGGGCTACTCTTCGTTGCAGTGCGCGGGCTTCTCGTTGTGGTGGCTTCTCTTGTTGCAGAGCATGGGCTTCAGGCGCCCGGGCTTCAGGAGTTGTGGCCCGTGGGCTCTTGGGTGCAGGCTTAGTTGCTTAGTGCAGGCTTAGTTGCTCTGCGGCATATGGGATCTTCCTGGACCAGGGCTCGAACCCGTGTACCCTGCATTGGCCGGCAGATTCTTAACCACTGCACCACCAGGGAAGCACCTATTTTAGTGCACCTTTGATTGATCAGCACATACTTGAATGTCTGCTTTGTCTGAGGGGTTCTTGGGATTATACTTGAATTAAACATTGTTTAGGAAACCTCAGTTTATTTTCTTTTGGAGCAGTTGCTTGTTCTTTGATCTGTTTCACTGACAGCAGTTCTAGATTTGAAGATGAATTTTAGAGTGAAACTATAAAGTACAAAACTTGTCAGCAATGCCTTGGTGATATTTCATCTCACTATTTTTAAAGTAGTCTTGAAATCAGTCGTGTACAAAAACAAAAACTCAAGTTTTTATGTGATTTGTAACAACTCTATGCAAATTGAAAAAGTTGAATGAGTATTTTCCAAAAGATTATTTTTTAATTAAAAAAATTGAATTGGGAAAATACATACCAAAACAGATTTTCAAAATGCTTAATCCCCTTATTTGCATTTGCTGAGAATTTAAAAATTTTGTGTATACAGCAGGATTTGATATCAAAACTTTAAAACTCTTATTTAGATTTAGCTTCAGAAAATCTAAAACTATTCCTTTCTTCAAACTGCAGCAACCTGTTTATCTGTTTTAGGTGCTTATCATTCAGTCTTCCTTTATGAATCGTTCTCAGTTGATTTTGGCGTTCTTTCATCCCTTTGTTACTTACATTCAGTTTCTTTCATGCAGGATGGTATTAAAGTAGCAGTTTTAAAATTAAGGGAACATATAGATTTATCTAAGTTCTTATGTTTCTTGGTTTATAGGTTTTGAGAATCATCTTTGTTAAAAAGTATTAGGATTTTTCCATTTGCTTTTTAAAAAAATTTATTTATTTATTTTTGGCTGCATTAGGTTTTCATTGCTGCATGTGGGCTTTCTTTAGTTGCATCGAGCGGGGGCTACTCTTCGTTGCGGTGTGTGCGCTTCTCATTGTGGTGGCTTCTCTTATTGCGGAGCATGGGCTCTAGGTGTGTGGGCTTCAGTAGTCGTGGCACGTGGGCTCAGTAGTTGTGGTTCGCGGGCTCTAGAGCACAGGCTATTTAGTTGTGGCATATGGGCTTAGTTGCTCCGTGGCATGTGGGATCTTCCCGGACCAGTGCTCGAACCCGTGTTTCTTGCATTGGCAGGCGGATTCTTAACCACTGCGCCACCAGGGAAGCCCTCCATTTGCTTTTTGTATAGAAAATTTTGTATCAGTAAAGGCGTCATTTCTACCTTCAAAGTACATGTAAGGTTTTTCTTCACTGAAGGAGTAACATAAAACGCTTAATTTGCCATGAGTTCTGCTTACTGGAACAATCTCTTGTCAAAGTTTGAAGAGTCCAAAAGTGGAAGAAAAAAACCCCCACACTTGCCAAACTTGTTGAGTCAGTATTAACTAACACTTTTGTACAAAAACGGGCAAGGGTTAGGATAATATGATTAAAACGAGAAATGCTTTTTTCACTAGGTACTTGGAAATTTTGCCTTTTTTGGGGGGGCCTTGTTTTGGCCTACTCAGACCATTGGAGAGAGAAAATTAATGAGCTATAAGTATTACCAGTGAAAAACAGTCTTAGAAGGAAAAAAAATTGTTTTTTCTTTTTTTAAAGATGGAGAAAACATATGTGACCTTTGCACTTTATTAATAATTAAAGACATCTTAAAGGCAAGTAGTTTTTACCCTCCTTTCTCTGTTGTTACAGTGCAGCAGTCACAGTGTAACCTGATATGCAGTTGCTTTGCTCACTCCAGTTTGCATGTTATAGCTGATTGTGTTGGGCTGAGCATCCTAGGCTTTGCAGCTTATCTGGCTTTGAGGTTAATGTTATGGATTCTTGGGAAGAGCAAATATGAGAAAGACATGAACTTAGATCTTTGGAACTGTAAAATATTTGCACTCCCCTCCTTATAAGCCTTTGGGTTAAAATTAAGACTGTCAGAGCATAGATGATGTACACTACTTGGTTATAAGATGTAACTTTTGTAAATGATCACACAGTTGAACAACTCAAATTAAAAGAAGTTCCATCAGTGTTTTTGCAGCTCAGTTTAGTAGCTACTTACTAAACCTCACTCTTGGGAAATTGTTCAGTTTCAAGCTGAAGAAAAGGAAGGGAAGTTAATTTTTTAAATTCCTTTTTAAAGTCTGCATGAAAGATTCCCTTCCCACTTTTTGAAATTTTTCATAACATGGTACTTTTAAAATATGGTGAAAATACTGGTTTGAAATAAATGGGGAAACTAACTGAAAAAATAGGTACACTGTGTAGAGTTAATTGAATCTTTGTAGATATTAGGGTTTTTTGGGTATGATTACCGAAGAAAAACTGTTGTAAGAAGAAGCAGTCTTGGGCTTTCTCTGGCGGTCCAGTGGTTAAGACTGCTTCCATTGCAGGGGGTGTGGGTTCGATCCCTGGTCAGGGAACTAAGATCCTGCATGCCACTCTGTGTGGCCAAAAATTTAAAAAACAGTCAACCAAACAAAAAAGAGTCTCTTTTTCTTTTTCAAAAATATTTACTTATTTATTTATTTGGCTGCATCGGGTCTTAGTTGCAGCATGAGGCTCTCTGTTGCAGCACGTGGGATCCATCTCCCTGACCAGGGGTCGAACCCTGGCCCCATGCATTGGGAGCATGGAGTCCCAGCCACCGGACCACCAGGGAAGTCCCTGAGCCTCTTTTTCTGATAGTACTCAATAAATATATTTGATTTTTTAAAATGTGTATTTCTCTCTGTCAGTGAAGACATGACCTCTGTATTTTCTTTAGAAACTTTACATGATGAAAGCTTAATAGATGGTGTTGATTATTTAAGAAAGTAGAATGAGGAAGTTGCTTACAATTTGACTTTACTAGCACTTGGTTATATTATTCTATTTACACACACTGAACTTTTTGCTGTTCCTTGAATACTCCATGTTCTTTCATTCATTGTACCTGTTCTGCTTTTACCTGGAATGCTTTTCTTTCTCCCTTCCATCTGGTGAACCTATTCTTCCTTCCTCTCTACACCAGGCAAAGGAGTATAGTACTTTTTTTTTTTTTTTTTTAGTATTTGTTGAATTGTTTGCTTTTCCTGAGCTTCAGAGGACAAGAACTATCTAATTGATGGCATCCCTAGTACATAGCACAGTGCCTGGCACTTAGTAGCTACTCTGCAGAATAGATGATGTGAATGAAAATAATATGGAAACATGTTCAGGTCCTCAGATATATGGTAATTCGTCAAGCCAAAAGCAGTCAGGGTCCTAAGTGAGCTATGGAAGTTTACTACAGGTCATTTACTTGTGACCGATAGAGTTGATGTTAGTGAAGTTTATTTTCAGGTTTAGAACATATACAAAACCTTATCTCAGTGTCTTTGAAAATATTATTTAGATGTTTAATTCTAAAATTGATATTATCCTTTCCTCTTTGCAATTTGTTCAGACTCTTTCTTACGCAAAAGCTTCAAGTGACAGCAAAGAAATCTACTCTTCCTGCCATCTTTTTTCTTTCTTTTGAAGATCTATTATGTAATTCATTATACTGAAGAAACTAATAGTAAGTTGAGGACTTCAGTCTTTTCCCCCAAAATGGAAATATGTTGATAGTTCAGTGATTTGTTACTGACTCTCCCTTTGTGTTTTTTGTTTTTTAACATCTTTATTGGAGTGTAATTGCTTTACAATATTGTGTTAGTTTCTGCTGTATAACAAAGTGAATTTTTTTTTAATATTTATTCGGTTGCACTGGGTCTTAGTTGTGGCATGTGGGCTCCTTAGTTGTGGCATGTGAACTCTTAGTTGCGGCATGCACGTGGGATATAGTTCCCTGATCAGGGCTTGAACCCAGGCTCCCTGCATTGGGAGCAAGGAGTCTTAATCACTGCGCCACCAGGGAAGTCCCTCTCCCCTTGTGTTTGAATAATCTACTTCAATAGTGCTGAGGATTTTTAAAAGTCTTTAATTTATTTAATTTACAACATCATAGAGGTCCATTGTAATAAATGAAAAAAATCTAAAGACATACTTCTAAAAAAGCTGTTCATTTCCCTAATCCCTTTGTTATTACTGCCCAGCCATTTTACCAGGTTATGGGTATACTTCAACATTTCTCTCCATGCTTTGTTAAGTACTATATATACAACATAAATGTGCATATGTAAGGATTCTTTGTTTTTACAAAAGGTAGAGCATACCTTTTTTTTTTGATCATACTTTTTATGTTACTCTGTAACAAGGTTTTCTTAACACATCATAGTCAGTAAATATAATTCTATCTTGTTCTTTTAAATATCCCTATTATGTCTCATCGTATGGATGTACTCTACGTAACTTATTCAGTTATTTTCTTGTGGACATTTGGGCTGTTTCTAGATTTTGCCACTACAAACAGCGCTACAGTAAACATCCTTGTACATGTCACCTTGTTTGCTGATGCTATTATTTCTACAGGCTAGAATCTCCAAGGTGGGATTTCTGAGTTAAAGGAATTATATTTTATTTATTTTATTTTTTTAAGGAATTATATTTTAAATGTTATTATTGCCAGATTACTCTCTAAATAGGTTGTCATAATTTCCATCTCCACTAGCAGTGGGTTCTCCATAACATCACATCATTAGACATAATTACTTAATTTAATTTTTGCTGCTCTGCTAGTTGGTAAATGGTTTCTCAGTTTCATCTTAATTTTATTTCCTTGACTATTGCTGGAGCTAGCCTCTTTTGATATGATTTTTGGCCTTTTGGATTTCCTTTACTGAGAATTGTCTATGTCCTTGGTTCATTTTTCTTTCAAGTTATTTTTCTCCTTATCTTGTAGGAACATCTTATGGTACATTAATTCTTTGTTCTATAACACATGCGTTTATTAATCTGGAGTTAATTTTTATATAATGTGAAGGGGTCTTATGGTTTTCCTTTGTATAAAGAGCCAACTATGTCTAGACTAAATAAACCATCCTTCTCTCAATGAATTAAATGCCACCTTATCATATGTAAAGTTCCCATATATGTTTGCTCTATTTCTGGATGTTCTGTTTTATTCTTCCTGTACCATTATTTTACTGTTTTGAATATCATAACTTTATAGAAACTTACACTCTGTTAAGAATAGCTCCTGTCACTGTACTTTTCCATTTTCTTGACTGTTCTTAAACATTTATTCTTATATCTGTATGGGTTGAAAATAATTCTGTTGAGTTCAGAAAACCTCAGAAAAGCCCAGTGTTTTTTTATTTTTAATTAATTTTTAAAAATTTATTTTATTTTTGGCTGTGTTAGGTCTTCATTGCTGTGCGTGGGCTTTGTTTAGTTGCAGCGAGTGGGGGCTCCTCTGCAGTGTGCGGGCTTCTCATTGTGGTGGCTTCTATTGTTGAGAGGCATGGGCTCTATGTGCGCGGGCTTCAGTAGTTGTGGCATGTGGACTCAGTAGTTGTGGCACGTGGGCTCTAGAGCACAGGCTCAGTAGTTGTGGCAGACGGGCTTAATTGCTCTGCAGCATGTGGGATCTTTCTGGACTAGGGCTGGAACCCGCGTCCTCTGCATTGGCAGATAGATTCTTAACCACTGTGCCACCAGGGAAGCCCAAGCCCAGTCTTTGGAATTGCACTGTATTCATATATTAATTTTGGGAGGCCTGACATTTTTTCTTCTGACATTTTTTAATGAGGATAACTTTTCCTTATTATGATGTTTCCATTTATTGAGGTCTTATTTTAGTTTTAGGTTTTTCAGTAGAGGTTTCATAGATTTAATACCTGTCTTCATCTAGTTCATGTACCTTTCTTGCTAAATTTATTCCTAGATATTTTATAGTTTTCGGCACTGTTGTAAGTGGGACTTTTCCTCCCTCTATTTCTAACTAATGTCAAATATAGGTTAAAAATGAATCTTTCATTTCTTATAGACCAGAGCCCCTCATCCCCACCCGCTTCTTGCTATCCCAAATTAACAGAACTTGGATTCATGAAGAATGTGCTAGGGAGAATTTGTTATCTTAGTTTTAAATCATTTTCTCATAACTTTCTAATGTCACCGTGTAGAAAAATGCCCATAGATAACTGTGACTCTGTCCCTTTAGGATGAATACCATCTTATTATTTTGAAAGTTTGCAGTTTTGCTTTATTTATCCGTTCTTATAGTTTTTGTTAATTTGTTTGACTCTTCAAAGCAAGAATTCTCAAATTATGTATGTTCATTATATGAAAGATATCAAAATATACAGAGGTTAAAAATGCATCTATATTCTCACTAGGCACAGATATTTCCCTTAAAATTTATCTTATCCTTTGGAGCGTATCTTTAAGAAAATTAAGATTTTATTTGGAGAATTTTGTGACAGTTTTTGATAATTGAGGACTCTAGGATATCTTTGCTAAAATCAGGGTTAGGAGAGTGAAAAATTGCTTTTTATTTTACTTGTGTCAAATTTGATGTTGATCATGTTCATCTATCATTGTTTATTGGGCCTTTTTTAAAAATGAATTTATTTATTTATTTATTTATTTTTGGCTGCATTGGGTCTTTGTTGCTGCACGCGGGCTTTCCTCTAGTTGCGGTGACCGGGGGCTACTCTTTGTAGTGCCCGGGCTTCTCATTGCGGTGGCTTCTCGTTGCAGAGCATGGGCTCTAGGCCCACAGGCTTCAGGAGTTGTGGCTCATGGGTTCTACAGCGCAGGCTCAGTAGTCGTGGCACACGGGCTTAGTTGATCCACGGCATGTGGGATCTTCCCAGACTAGGGTTCGAACCCATGTTTCCTGCATTGGCAGGTGGATTCTTAACCGCTGTGCCACCAGGGAAGCCCTATTCGGTCTTTATTGCTTTTCATGTGAATTAATGTGATCGAATCGTTCAGCAGACATTTGCATTTACATACATCCATTTTTAAAATCTCAGTTTTGGTTATGGATAATTAAGCATAAAAGAAGATTCCTGTAACACTGTGGCATTTTAGGGAGAACTGAGCTTAAGATCTCTCAGAGGGACGCCGACTGGCTGCCTAGAGAGGGTGTGATGGTATCTTAATGTGGTCACTCGTTTCACAGCCTTAGCCTTGAAGATCCAGAAATTCCATTTCAGTATTTCACCTTGGAATGATTCATCTTGATTGAACTCACTGATGTGTAAGTTAAAATAACAGTGTTGTAATTCATAAGGGGTTATGCTTTTCTACTGAATTACCTGTGTCTACTTTCCAGGGCATTCTTCTGTTCCTTGTATGGAGGTGTTTGGGAGGCCAGGTACTTAAGAAGGTGATTAATAATCAGAAAGCTGCATTGTGAGCCTGAAACCAGAGCATATAAAGTTGGCTGGTCTTGAGTGTTTCATCATTCTAGGCCACTGTGAAACTTGATGAAAGAACTATCCCTGTCCCACAATGGTGTTTGCCTCTCCAGAGACCAAAATACTTATCCCCAGATTTAATCTCTTTTATTCAAACAATGATGTACTAACACTGGTCTCTCCTTTTTCTTCACTCTGTAGAACATTCCCTTCTATGAACACATTCTTCATACAGGAGAAATAGATGTGCACTGCCTCCCCCTCCCCGCCCACTTTCCCCAAAAGAAAGAAAACCATAAAAACACAGTGAGAAAGCTAAGTCATATTAATGACAGGTGGTGTCTCTAAGATATATTGGAAAGTAAAAGTCTGATTGAAGCATAATACTGTTGATCAATTTGGTTTAAGTTTCTTACTATTAAGCATTCTTACTATTTTGGTCATAGTATTTTGCAAGTTTTAAATGCACTAAAGCAATTCAAATATACATACAAGATAAAAATCTGAAATAGAGGTTCTGTGGGGAGCATAATTTGAAATTATAGGCCATATGGAGAGTATGAGAGAGAAAGCAGAGTAACTTCTTTTGGAGAGTTTTGCCCAGTGTTAACTTAGGTCCCTTGAGTATTTTCAGCCATACTTAGAAATCTGTGACTGGATTGTTAAACAGTAATGAGTGGTAAAGTTAACTGAGATCTAATTTCTGATTGTTTAGCAAGAAAGACTTCAAGTATAGTGAGTGGATAGAAAAGGAGATAATTTTAATATTGAAAATCGCTTTTAATTTAGGATTTCTTTTTAGATTTAGAGCTCAAATCTAAGCTTTAAGTTTAGAGGAAGAAGGACCAAATAGCAAGCAGGAGCCCCAGCCTCTTGGTTATATGCTTTTTAAATAATAAATAAATAAAATAAGTACATTTATTTTTTTATGGCTGCATTGGGTCTTTGTTGCTGCACACAGGCTTTCTCTAGTTGCGGTGAGTGGAGGCTACTCTTCATTGCAGTGCGTGGGGTTCTCATTGCCGGGGCTATCTTATTGTGGAGCACAGGCTCTAGGTGCCCAGGCTTGAGTAGTTGTGGCATGCGGGCTCAGTAGTTGTGGCGCACGGGCTTAGTTGCTCTGCTGCATGTGGGATCTTCCCGGACCAGGGCTCGAACCCATGTCCCCTGCATTGGCAGGCGGATTCTTAACCACTGTACCACCAGGGAAGTCCTGGTTATATGTTTTTGACTGTTGGCTGTCAGCTCAGAGCTCACAGCCCGGGAGTGAGGTCAGAAGTAGGAAGAAAGTTAACTGAGCAGGGTAGAATAGAGGACTGGGTTGAGTCCTTTCCCATAGGTGTTAGCAGCCAGTGCACTTTATTTTGTATGCTTTGGAAAGGACAAGTGTATTTTCTTTAGATAAGACTTCTATCTAGCCTTTAGAATTCAGTAAATACAGTATTTAGTGAGTTCCTACTCTTTTAGGCAAGAGGAATACAAGGATGAATAAAACAAATAAGGATCAGGCTTCAGGGAACTTATATTTGAGTGGGAAAAATAGGTATTTCAAAGGAAAAAAAGAGGAGATTATGGCTTGGAGGTGGTATTGATGTATGAGGAAAATCTTTATCCCACAAAGGGATTTGCAGAGATTTTGGAAAATAACCATTTTCTCCATTTGGGGGATAAAATTTAGGAGAATTGGAACATATGCAGTCATTTTTTTTTTTCTGGTCTCTTATACTGTTTAAAATTTTTCTTTCCTATATGAAGCATTTATAATTTTGATTACTTTGGGTATGTAAAGTAATCTAATTTAGTTTAAGCTCCAGAACCTAATTTTGTTTAACCATTTTGGATAGAAATTTTTCCAAAATGAATTTCACACTTCCTTTTTTCTCTATATTTTTCATCATTATTTATCATAACCATTAATTAAATAGAATATATTTAACCACAGTCCTTGTACCTTAACAAGTCAGACTTTTAATTTTTCTGTGTTTCCTTTCTGTCCTTGTCCTAGTGTTTTGCTTTTTTTTTTTTTTTTTTGCTTTTTATTATTAGTTTTATAAAAGATGACAAAGAGGGACATTTTATTTTGAAAAAGTGTACAAGCATGTACATATGAAATATATAGACATTTAATCATTGGCTGAAACCACTGAAATACTAAATGTAGATGGTTAGATGTAAAAGGAGAAGTTGACAGGCACATACTCATGGTAATAGACTTAAATATATCTTTCTCAGCCTTTGATGGGTCAGGTAGTTAAATTAATAAGAGCAGACAGTATCTGAACTACATAATTTTTAGAAATTGGTTATTCAGTGGATACTCTTTATTTTCATGTAATTGTTACCTTTATTTTTTTAAACAGCTTTATTGAGGTATAATAGACAAAATTGCACATATTTAATGTATAATTTGATGAGTTAGGATATCGTTTTATATTCAGTTTTTTCTACCTTCTGCTTTAAATGTTGATCTTTGTGAACCATTCCTTGATGAACCAGGGTCTTATTATAAAAATGGATTATGGTACTGTTTGTAATTTGTTAATACCCTTAGGACTATAGGGAGACTTGAAGACTTTTTGCTAGCACACTTAAGTATCATCAGACTACTATGCTCTGTGTGTGTGTGTGTGTGTGTGTGTGTGTGTGTGTGTGTAAGATAAATACTTTAATTGAGGATATTTTTTAAAAAGCTGTAAATTAAGGTAATTATTGTGGAAGTCAAAGGCAGAGGTTTTGTTTTTTTTTTTGCGGTACGCGGGCCTCTCACTGATGTGGCCTCTCCCGTTGCGGAGCGCTCCGGACGCGCAGGCCTAGCGGCCATGGCTCACGGGCCTATCCGCTCCGCGGCATGTGGGATCTTCCCGGACTGGGGCACGAACCCGTGTCCCCTGCATCGGCAGGTGGACTCTGAACCACTGCACCACCAGGGAAGCCCCAAAGGCAGAGATTTACCAGTGATTTGATCTTTTACTTTTTGATTAATCATTTAACTTTTTTTAATAGTATAGAAGTCAAGTAAGGGCACAAACTTTATTTTTTAAATTGTAGTAAGAATACAATGAGAGCCATCCTCTTGACAAATTTTCAGTTGCACAATATAATATTGTATAGGTACAGTGTTGTTATAGCAGATCTCTAGAATTTATTAGTCTTGCTACTATGCTTTTGAATGCTTTTTTCTGTTATATGTAAGTTTTATTTGTTTGTTTTGCTGCCGTTTTTGTTTTTTCCCTTGCTGTTAGGTGACACTTTAACTACCATCAGTGTCCTTTCCCAAAACAGCTTCTTTCTCCTGGCCCCCACCCTCTTCAGTTGCTCTAGTTTTCTAATTTGTTCTATTCTGGAAAAGGCTGAATAAGAACCTGCAAATAGAGTAAAGTAGATATTCTGTGTAGGTGTGTGTTGATGTGATGCTCTCTATTGGCTGCACGAGATTATGAAAATGTGTTTTGGATTCTCAGCTATGTTCCATATAGCTGAGTCATTACTATATACATTATATTCTTACAAATTTTTTTAAAAAGCATAGAGTTTATTGTTTTTTATGATAGGTGTTTAAGCTGTTGTATTTTAAGGAATCTCGTGGTTTTTGAGTATTTTGAAAAGCAAGTAAAAACTTTCAAAAAATAAGGAAATCCTCAACACTGTAATAAAAGTATGTTACATAGTCTGCAACATTCATTACATAGATTAGATGTATTTGAACCTAATTTTTAGAAATGTTTCAGATATAAAGCTTATGGAAAATAATAAACCTTCACTTACCTACTACCTAGTCTAAGAAATAAAACATCACTAGTATAGCTGAAGTTTCCTGTGTATCACTGCCCCGATCATATTCCCCTCCCTCCCAGATGTGCCGCTGTGTTGGATTTGACCGTTATCTTTTACATTCATGTTCTTTCTTATTCTCTTACTGCATTTTTAAAATTGAAGTATAGTTGATTTACAGTGTTTCAGGTATACAGCAAAGTGATTCAGTTATACATATACTCTTAATGCATTTTTGTAGTATCTCTAAAGAATAGGCACTTTCATGTGTTTTAAACCTTTATAAGTATTGATACTGTGTATCTTTCTTCAACTTATTTTTGCTCAATTATTTTATGCAAGAATAATTTGTTCATATAGCCAGCATTATGGCCAACATTTGTTTAGTGATTACTGGGTGCCAGGCACTTTGCTAAGAATTTTACATGTATTCTGATTTAATTCTTGTAACAATCCATTGAGGTAGGTACTTCACACACACTCCCGCCCCCCATTTTGCAGATGAGGACACAACTCTGAGAGGTTAAGCCATTTACACAAGGACACACAGCTAATAAGTGGTGGAGCTGGGGTTCAAACCTAGGTAATTTTACTCCAGGGTCATCATGCTGATCCAGAAATCACTAAATTTCACAAAAGAAAAAATTTCTAATTATATTGAGTTAGTTTGGCCATGACAAAATTTGGCTTATCATAAATACAATTTTCTGTTCTGTCATTGATTAGCAATTTCTGCTTTTTATTGTGTGGCTGCAATTTAAAAATCTGTTTTCCTCAGTAGACTGAGATCTTAAGGACAGAGACTGTGTCCTTGCCAGTCCCCAGCACCTATTGCAATGCCTGGCATAGAGAATGCTCAGCAAATATTTGTTGAATGAGTGATTGGCACTTACTGGTATAACGTGTTTCCCTTACGTGTTACTTAGGTCATCTCTGAGGTAGTGTGACTAATTGAATTGAACAAGGAGGAAAACGAAGAGGTGCACGAAGCTAACTTCTGATTCCAAAGTTTTTACATTCTCCCTTTCCATTTTGAAATGGATTTAAATACTAATGTTGATGTCATTTATGATGTTGTATTCTCTGTTTTATAACTGTAGTCTAATGGGCCCTGAACTGTTAAACTTTTTTTTTTCATTTTCATTTTCTGATTAAAGACCTTGATCCTGCTGCTTTCTGAATTCAAGATTCTCAAACTTAATGGCTGTATTTCAGTTAAGTATAGTATATGATATTTTGTTCCTTATTGAAGTTTGGTTTAGTTTATTTTTTCCTTGTACAGAGATGCTTGTACAGATGCTTTGACTGTACAGTCAAATAAAGGGAGTACCTTTGATTTATAAATAATGATACTTTTAAAATTGACAAACTGAGAATGGGATGATATGTAATGTGATCATCAAATATTTGTTCTCATAGATTTTTGTTTTTGAAAGAGTTGTGAACTTTCTCCAACAGCTCTTTTTTTTTTTTTTTTAATTTATTTTTGGCTGCATTGGGTCTTCATTGCTGCATGCACGCTTTCTCTAGTTGTGGTGAATGGGGTTACTGTTCTTTGCGGTGTGTGGGCTTCTCATTGTGGTGGCTTCTCTTGTTGCGGAGCATGGGCTCTAGGCAGCTTCAGTAGTTGCAGCATGTGGGCTCAATAGTTGTGGCTCGTGGGCTCTAGAGCACAGGCTCAGTAGTTGTGGCACACGGGTTTAGTTGCTCTGCAGCATGTGGGATCTTCCTGGACCAGGGCTCTGACCCATGTCCCCTGCGTTGGCAGGCAGATTCTTAACCACTGCACCGCCAGGGAAGTCCCCCACAGATTTTTAAAGCTGATTCGATACCCTTATTTTTTAGTTGATGGAACAGAGACTTGGAGAAGTCTGGAGGTTTTGCCTTAGGTAGCTTGGCCGACAATGGTGGTTGATTATTAGGATCTTTCTTTTATTGTTTTGGTGCTAACATTTCTTTTAAATATGTTCTTTGTAGAAACAGTGTCTGAGGGATATTCAACATGTTAAGAGTATGTATTTGAAAGATTTAAGAACTTTGTCATTCAAAATCTTCATTCAGAATATAAAACCATAATCTCTAAGGTTTATTAATGTAAGAAGACTTGGGGAGGAGGCCAGAGGAGAGGCTACCTTACTAGGCCCAATTCTGTAGCCCAGTAATTTTTCCTTCCATTTGTTAATTCTTTGACTTTAATTGCTACTACTTCCAATGCATAGTTCCTGTGGTGTGCCTCCCTCCTTTCAGTGATTTGGCCAAAACATACACACAAGCTTTTTTTTTTTCAATTTTATTTATTTATTTTTGGCTCTGTTGGGTCTTCGTTTCTGTGCGTGGGCTTTCTCTAGTTGCAGCAAGCGGGGGCCACTCTTAATAGTGGTGCACGGGCCTCTCACTGTCGCTGCCTCTCTTGTTGTGGAGCACAAGCTCCAGACGCGCAGGCTCAGTAGTTGTGGCTCACGGGCCTCGTTGCTCCACGGCATGTGGGATCCTCCCAGACCAGGCCTCGAACCAGTGTCCCCTGCATTGGCAGGCAGACTCTGAACCACTGCGCCACCAGGGAAGACCAGATGCAAGCTTTTTGATTTTCTCTTTTGCAGGATTTGAAATGGCTGGAATTTTAGAATAGACTTTCTTACATATCTAAGGTAGAAATATAGTTTTGTTTATTTATGTTTGGCTGTGTTGTGTCTTTTTTGCTGCACGCGGGCTTTCTCTAGTTGCGGTGAGCAGGGGCTATTCTTCGTTGTGGTGCGTGGGCTTCTCATTATGATGGCTTCTCTTGTTGTGGAGCACGGGCTCTAGGCGTGCAGGCTTCAGTAGTTGTGGCATGCGGGCTCAGTAGTTGTGGCTCGTGAGCTCTAGAGCGCAGGCTCAGTAGTTGTGGCGCACGGGCTTAGTTGCTCCGCAGCATGTGGTATCTTCCTGGACCAGGGCTCGAACCCGTGTACCCTGAATTGGCAGGCGGATTCTTAACCACTGCGCCACCAGGGAAGCCCTAAGGTAGAAATAAAGAGAAATACAAGTACTCAAAGATTTGTCATTGTCCCTCTCCATGTAATTAAAGCATTATCCTCTTTTAGTCTCAGTTCACCTGTTTAGAAGTCCAAAAGGGATATAGCTTAACAGGCTTAACAGACACCTTTTCTGACCTGCCTGTGTTTGGAAAGCACTACGTTTCAACATGCCACTCAGGAACTCCTTTCTAGACAGCTTGACACCTTCACACCTTCATGGGGGTTAGCTCAGTAGAGCACCTTTTAGTTCCCTGTCACCCATCCCTACTTTACTGGCAAAGAACATGACTTCATCTTTCAGGTGAGACCTGCCTTCAGCCACCCCTTAAATAAGGGTTTGCTATTATCTTTTATAGGCTGAACAGTTTTGTTTTATTAGCAGTTAAATGTGTCTTAAAGCAGGTTGGAACAATTAGTAACTTTCTCACTAGCCTACTTAATATCCCAAGTGTATATTATTATACCTGGTCAAATAGGTCTAAATTGTTTAATTGAAGGCTTTTTTGTTTACTTTTTAAAAACTCTAATTTTTTAGTTAACATACAGTAAAATCGACCTTTTTTGAAGTGTACAGTCCTGTGAACTTTAACACATGTATAGCTTTATGTAATAACCACCACAATTAGCATACAGTTCTATCATCTCAGAAAAACTTCCACAGGCTGTCCCTTTTTAGTCTCCCCAACCTTAACCTCTGGCAACCATTGATCTGTTCTCCATCATTATAGTTTTGTCTTCTTGAGAATTTCATATAAATGGAATCATTCAATATGTAACCTTTTCTGAGACAGTTTTCTTTCATTAGGCATAATACCTTAGAGCTGTGTAATGCCATGTAGCAATAGTTTGTTCCCTTTTAAATTGCTACATAGTGTTACATTTTTATGGATTTACCGCATTTTATTTCCAGTTTTTGGCAGTTATGAACAGAGTTTCTATAAACATTCATGTATAGGTTTTTGTGTGAACAAAAGTTTTCATTTTTCTATGATAAATTCCAAGTTGTGGGATTGCTGGGTCATATGGTAAGCGTATGTTTTAAGTTCATAAGAAACTGTCAAACTGTTTTCCAGAATGGCAGTACCATTTTGCATCCCCTCCAGCGGTATATGAGAGTTCCATTTGCTCTGCATCCTCCCCAGCACTTGGTGTTTTAGCCACTCTAATAGGTGTGTAGCAGTATCTTACTGTGGTTTTAATTTGTATTTCTCTAATGCCTAATGTAGTTGAGCATCTTTTAAATATGCTTATTTATTATCCTTATACCTTTTTGGTAAAGTATCCATTTTAATCTTTTGCCTGTTTTAAAAAACTGGGTTGGTTTGTTTTAACTGTTGTGTTTTTAAGAGTTCTTTAGGGCTTCCCTGGTGGCGCAGTGGTTGACAGTCCGCCTGCTGATGCAGGGGACGCGGGTTCGTGCCCCGGTCCAGGAGGATCCCACATGCCGCGGAGCGGCTGGGCCCGTGAGCTGTGGCCGCTGGGCCTGCGCGTCCGGAGCCTGTGCTCCGCAACGGGAGAGGCCGTGACAGTGAGAGGCTCATGTACCGCGAAGAGTTCTTTATATGTTCTGAATACATAACATGTCCTTTGTTGATATGTGATTTGCAAATATCCCAGTCTCTGTAACTTGTCTTTTCATTTTCTTAGTAGTGTTTTTCATAGCACAAAAGTTTGTACTTTTTATGAAAAAAAAGTACAGTTTTATCATTTTTTTCTTTTGTGGGTTGTGCCTTTGGTTTGATGTCTAAGAATTCTGCCTAACCCCAGGTCATGAAGGTTTTCTCCTATATTTTCTTCTAAAAGTTTTATAGTTGTATGTTTTACATTTAGATCTATGATCCATTTTGAGTTAATAGGTGTGAAATTTAGGTCAAGGTTCTTTTTTTTTTGGCATATGGATGTCCAGGTGTGATGTGCATTGAGTTGTTCATACTATTACCTAATTATCCTTCTGATGTTTGTGGTGATATCCCCTCTTTCATTCCTAATAATTGGTAATTTGTATTGTTTCTGTTTTATCGTCTGGTCAGAGGTTCATCAATTTTATTGGTCTTTTCAGAGAACCAGGTTTTGGTTTCATTGACTTGATATATTTTTTTGTTTTTAATTTAATTGATTTCTGGATTTTAAAAAATTATTATTATTTGCTTTTTTTTAGTTCTTTTGGGTTTATTTTGCTATTCTTCTAGTATTGTTTTGGTTTTTTTTTTTTGCTGCACCACACAGCTCACGGGATCTTAGTTCCCCGACCAGGGTTGACCACGGATGACCTGGATTGAACCGTACCCTCAGCAGTGAAAGCTTGGAGTCCTAACCACTGGACTGCCAGGGAATTCCCTCTAGTTTCTTAAAGTAGAACCTTATATTGTCAGATTGTTGACATGTTTCTTCTGTTCTTATACAAGCATTTAATGCTGTATGTTTCCCATTAAGCACTGCTTTAGTGTATAACTCAGATTTTGATGTGTGTTTATGTTTTTGTTCACTGTATTTACGAATTTCCCTTGATATTTCCTCTTTTACCCATGGATTATTTCGGAATGTATTGTTTAATTTCCAAGTACACAGAGAGTTTTACAGTTAGCTTTCTGTTACTGATTTCTAGTTTAATTCCCTTACAGTCAGAGACCATATTTTGTATAATTTCCATTCGTTTAAATTTATTAATTTTTTTTTTGGCTGCGTGGCTTGCGGAATCTCAGTTCCCCAACCAGGGATTGAACCCCGGCCACGGCAGTGAAAGCACCGACTCTTAACCACTGGACCGCCTGGGAATTCCCTTTTTTTTTTAATGGCCCAAGACATGGTCTATCTTGGTGAATGTTCTGTAATTGAGAAGAATGTATATTCTGTTTTTGTTGGTTGGGGTGTTCTATAGATATTGGTTAGATCCAGTTAGTTGCCAGTGGCATTCACGTCTTTTACACCTTTGCTGATACTCTGTCTATAGTTCTATTCTTAGAAAGCATGTTGAAGTCTCTAACTATAATTGAGTGGTGGTTTATTTTTCCTTTCATATCCGTCAATTTTTGCCTCATATATGTTTTAGCACTACTGTCGAATACGTTTGCAATTAGGATTGTTGTATTTTCTTGGCGAATTCACCCTTTATCAAGCAGTGGGAGGATAGGGAGTGACTTATGCCATGCTCTTAGGATCACAGCTCCTCTGGTCAGAAGAGCAGAGTCTCCCTTTCCCCGTTTCTAGGTGCCTGCCTGGCTGTTTCTGCCATTGCTTTTCTGCCACAGCCAGCACCGTTGCAGTATTGCCTAGGGGCACGGATGGAGTGAAGGACAAAACTAAACAAAAGAGAGCCTTTTCCTCCATTGTCCTTTATATTTCTTTCCCTGCGCCTTGGACCAGAAAGAGAGGGTTTTTCTTAGAGTTCCTTCTCTGTACCCAGCGAGCACTTCTGGGTTTTGGGCTGCCCTTGGGTACAGGCTGGGCAATACTGGAGGAAAATGATAGCTTCTTGCCAGTTTGAGGGAACTTAAAATTCTGCTCTCTTTCTCCAGTCCGCTTGCTGTCATTTATTTTTCAGAGTCCTCAGGTAGCTGTGGCATGCATTTTGTCGAGGATTTTAGTTGCATTCAGAGGAGAGAGAGGAAGGAGTCTCCACGGAGTGTTGTTTATACCCATCTTCACTGGAACTAGAACTTTTTGTTTAGTTTTGATCTTAGAATATATTCTGAAATATACTAAATTCAGTACTATGTAAATAAACTTTTGTTTTTCATTCATGCCTATGTGGACAAAAAAAAAACTGTTGCCTGCCATTTCAGTAAACAAAGAGCGTTTCCAGCCATCAAGCCATCAGCCACTGTTGCCCCTGCAGCCCCCCAGTGGTGCACCCTGAAGGGAATTCAGGATGGAGAAAAACAGGATACCAGCCCTCAGTAGTTAAGATGCATATCAAAGGAATGATTTCAGTAAACCTAGACGCTTGCATTTTCCCATACATAGAAAAGCACTAAAATCATTAACTTAAGATGTCTGTTTTTTGTGATTAACATCTTTTTTTTTTTTCTTTTTATGGTACGCTGGCCGCTCACTGTTGTGGCCTCTCCGGTTGCGGAGCACTCTGGACACACAGGCTCAGCGGCCATGGCTCATGGGCCTAGCCGCTCCGCGGCATGTGGGATCTTCCCAGACCAGGGCACGAACTCGTGTCCCCTGCATCGGCAGGCGGACTCTCCACCACTGCGGCCACCAGGGAAGCCCTGTGATTAACATCTTTTGATGTTTAACTACCTGTTTCTTTTTGTTTTGTTTTGTTTCCTACAAAAACTCATGTGTCCTGGCTTCTCCATTACCTCTTTGGAGCAGTCCCTCAGAGCTGTCTGAGAGGCTCTATCCCTGGCTATAGTCTCCAGTAATGCCTCAAATAAAACATAATTCTCAACTTCCATGTGCATTTTTTTAGTTGACACCTGTTAAGATATTTTCCTGTGATATATAAAGAAGTCAAGTAGTAGTAAGTTGTCATAGCCCAAGGGAAAAAAAATTACTGCTTTTCTCTAAGCTAGAGGCAGCCTTAGCAACTAATTCTGTGACCTTGTGCGAGGTAGTTAACATCCTGCATCCTCAGTTTCTTCCATAGAAAGGTAGTGGCTCTGAGACTTTCCTGGTGGTCCAGTGGTTAAGACTCTGTGCTTCCAGTGCAAGGCCCGCAGGTTTGATCCCTGGTCGGGGAACTAAGATCCCACATGCCGCATGGTGCGGCCAAAAAAAAAAAAAAGCTAGTGGAATAAACTATATTTCTGTGATTCTGAGGCTGATAGCTGAGAAATTGCTCCAGGTAACTTGTTTTTCTCTCAGCTGGCTTAAACTTTTGTGATTTTTCCCACTGGACTACACGTTTTGGGACTAGATTTAGGCTTTTTCTGATAGTCTTTGTTTGCTCTGTAGAATCATTGAGGTCTTCCTAGAGAGAAGTTATTTCTTAGCAGAGTATTACCATTAATCTCGATTGATTTTTAGATTTCTCTTTTTCCCTACACACCAAGTTAGGGTTGATAATAAATACTATTCTCTTTGAAAGTACAGGGACTTCCCTGGCAGTCCAGTGGTTAAGACTCCATGCTTCCAGTGCAGGGGGCATGGGTTCGATCCCTGGTCAGGGAATAAGCTCCCACATCTGCACAGAATGGCCAAAAGATAAAAAAAAAAAAAAAAGAAGAAGGAAAGAAAGTACAGTGACTGGGCTTTAGACAGTTGAAAACTGATTTTATATTTAGCTCTTGATCTCTGAGAGCTGTAGTAGTTTTATGCTTTTCTTATATTTCACTGTGTTGGAAGAATATAGAGTATGTTGGTTTTGCTTACCCTTAAATTTTGTTTTGTCCTGAAGTTCGTGGTATTTATGGTTATTGTGAAAAGTAGTTCTTTATTTAGATCTCTATTAATATTTTTTATTATTTATGAAAAATTTTAAGGATTGAAATGCCTTGTTTGTCGAGGGTTTTTTTTTTTTTTCTGGTACGCGGGCCTCTCACTGTTGTGGTCTCTCCCGTTGCGGAGCACAGGCTCCGGAGGCGCAGGCTCAGCGGCCATGGCTCACGGGCCCAGCCGCCCCGCAGCATGTGGGATCTTCCTGGACCAGGGCACGAACCCGTGTCCCCTGCATCGGCAGGCAGACTCTCAACCACTGCGCCACCAGGGGAGCCTCTGTTGAGGCTTTTTGACTTTTAAAAAGCTTTTGGTTATGAACAATTTCTAATACACATGAAAATAGAGAATAATATAATGTACCATCATGTATTTATCATATACCTTCATCAGTGATCAATATTTTGCCCATTTTGTTGCATATTTTTCTCTCCTATTTTCCTTCCTCAATATTTTTTCCCCCGGGAGTATTTTCTTTTTTTAATATTTATTTATTTATTTATTGCTGCGTTGAGTCTTAGTTGCGGCACTTGGGATCTTCATCGCGGCATGCGGGATCCTTCTTTGTGTGCGGGCTCTTTGTTGCGGTGCTTGGGCTTCTCTCTAGTTGTGGCACACGGGCTTAGATCCTCGACCAGGGATCAAACGTGCGTCCCCTACATTGGAAGGCGGATTCTTAAACCCTGGACCACCAGGGAAGTTCCTCCCCCGGGAGTAGTTTAAAACAAATCCTAGCAATCATATTATTTCATGTATATATAATGTTTATTTATTTATTAAAAAAAATTTTTTTTTTGGCCGCACCGCACGGCATGTGAGATCTTATGTCCCCCTGCATTGGAAGTGCTGAGTCTTAACCACTGGACTGCTGGGGAAGTTCCAATATAATGTTTATTTTTGAAGTATTGGGAAGAACTCTTGGAGTTTTAATACCAGGTTCAGGTGCTAGCTCTGTCAGCTACCGCCTTTGTGACGTTAAGCAAGTTGAATAGTTGCTCTAAGACCAAGTTTCATCAAAGGCAAAGTGGGGATAATGATTTTCTGCCCTTACTTCAAAATGATCTAAGGAACAAATGAGATGATGAAGATAATAAATGTAAAAGTGCTTTGTAAACTACAAACTCTAGACCCTTGAATAGTTCTTTTAAAAAGTAACAAAACAGGGGCTTCCCTGGTGGCGCAGTGGTTAAGAATCTGCCTGCCAGTGTAAGGGACATGGGTTCGAGCCCTGGTCCTGGAATATCCCACATGCTGCGGAGCAACTAAGCTCGTGCGCCACAACTACTGAGCTCTGCACTCTAGAGCCCACGAACCACAACTACTGTAGCCCACGTGTCTAGAACCCATGCTCTGCAACAAGAGAAGCCACCGCAATGAGAGCCCGCACACTGCAACGAAGAGTGGCCCCTGCTCACCCCAACTAGAGAAAGCCTGCAGGCAGCAACGAAGACCCAACACAGCCAAAAATAAATAAATAAAATAAATTTATATATAAAAAAAAGTAACAAAACAGCCTTATACAGGTAGTTTTGCATAGTTTAGGACACACAATCTTAAGAGGGCCAATATACCAGAGCATATCAATACCTAGGGAACTTTTCTAAATTCCTAATGTACTATCCCTACCTTGAGGATTGATACCATAGTGAACTGATTGGAGTGGGACATCCTCCTGGTATATTAGATTAGAACAACATTGAAAGTCATTGGTTTAGGATTCCACAGCTAATATGTACTGAAGGTGATTGTAATGATTATCTAATTCTATCATTTTTCTTAACTTTGAGGTATAATATGTATAAAATAAAATGCAACTGTTTTAAGTATACAGTTTGGTGAATTTCAAGAAGTGCATATATCCATTTCTATCACCGCAGAAGGTTTCCTTGCATCCCAGTCCAGTCCCTATCTTTATCCTCCCAGGTAATCATTGATCTCTTTGCCATCACTGTAGGTGAGACTTGTCTTTCTTAGAGTTTCATATAAGTGAAATCATACAACATGTACTCTCTTGTTCTTGTTTCTTTTGCTCAGCAGAATGTTTTTGAGACTCTTGTATGTTGTGTATTGGTTCTGTTTTATTCTGAGAAGTATTCTTTTATAGGGGGATACTGATTATGATTCACCTGTTTATGGACATTTGGGTTGTTTCCAGTTTGTGGCAATTATAAATGAAGCTTCTTTGAACATTTGTGTACATGTCTTGGTGAGAATATATATTTTCATTTCTCTTGGGTAAATACGGAGTGGATTTGCTGAATCATATGCCAAGTGTATATTTAACGTTATATGAAGTTGCCAAACTGTTTTCCAAAGTATTTGAACCATTTTACATTCCCGTGAGCAGTCTGTGAAAGTTCATTTGTTCTATATTTTTGCCTACAATTTTAGCCATTCTAATGGTGTGGAGTGATATCTCTTTATAGTTTAATTTGCATTTCCCTGCTGACTGATGATGTTAGCATCTTTTCATGTGCTTACAGCCATTCATACACCTTCTTTTGAGAAGTGTCTATTCAAATCTTTTCCCCATTTTTAAGTAAGATTGTTTTATTTTTGAGTTGTAGAAGTATATATTCTAAATACAAGTCCTTTGTAGGATAGGAATTGTATTATTTCTCTTTCTGTGGCTTGCCTTATTTTTATAATGACATCTTTTGAAGGGTAAAAGTTAAAAATTTTTATAAAATGCGAGTTATTAATTATTTCTTTTGTATTTTTTGCTTGTGTATGAAATGATTGCTTAAACTCACATTTCCAAAGATTTCCTTCTGTGTCCCATTTTAAGTTAATTTTTGTATATTGTGTGAGGTTAGGGTCCAGGGTTAATTTTTTTCTTCTCATGTAGATATCCAGTTGTGCCAGCACCATTTGTTGAAAGACTATCCTTCCTCCCATTGAATAACCTTGGCCCCTTTGTTGAAAATCAGTTGAACATATTTGTGTAGGTCTATTCCTAAACTTTCTGTTTTGCTCCATTATTCTCTGTCTGTCCTTAAATTAAGTTCCACAGTGTCTGGATTACTGTAGCTTTGTAGTATTTCTTGAAATTAGGTAGTGCAAATTCTCCACCTGTGGGTTTTTTTTTTAATTTTCGTAATTGTTTTGTCTATTATAGGTCCTCTGTTATTATTATTACTTTAAAAAATATTCATGAGAATATGACACCAGTAGTGTTTTGGACAAAAATTTGTCACCTGCCATTTCAGTAAACAAAGGATGTTGTAGCTGTGAAACCATCAGCCACTGCAGCTGTCCCGCATGGTGCACCTTGAGGGGAATTCAGGATGGAGAAAAACAGGATACGGGCCCTAGATAGTTAAGATGCATATCAAAGGAATGATTTCAGTCAGCCCAGACTCTTGCATCTTCCCATACATAGATAAGCACTAAAATCATTACCTTGAGACGTCTGTTTTTGGGATTAGCAGTCATCTTTTGATGTTCAACTACATGTTTTTTTTCCACAGCAAAACCTCCTATATATCCTCGCTTCTCCCTTACTTCTTCGGAAGAGCTATCTGAGATGCCGTATCCTGGGCATCAGTAATGCCCTGAATAAAACATAGTTCTCAGCTCTTAGGTTGTGCGTTTTTTTCAGTTGACAGTTTTGTATGCTGAGATCAGTTTATTATTTTTTTCCTCATCACATTTTCAAAGAGTACCTAGGATACTGAGATGATTATGCTTCTTGGAAAGGTGTTTAAATCTGATATTTGGTCTTTTCTCCTAAACTTTCATTTTGTTGAATTGAGCTTTAATTATGATCATATTCAGTATTTCTCTGATACTTTGTTGAGCTTTGTTGAGTTTAACAACAGTTGAGCAGAAAATATCTATCTTCTTAAAGGTTAGGCATAGGCCTTTCCTTAATTTAAGGATCGCCTAAAGATTTGGGTTGAGTTAGTTCCTAAGATAGTTTGATATTAGTGATAGGCTTTACGTCATTGGTGTATTTTATGTCTTATTTTGCTTTAGTTAATACTTAACATTTTTATTTGTGTTCTTTCCAGAGGTTTAATGAATTGAGGGGTTTGTATGTAATAGCTTTGCTGGAACTTTGTATTACTGGACTCAGCAAGTCTTAAATTCTTAAAAATCAGAAATGTGTGTGGGAAGTTGTGTGAATGGTTTTGGTAGTAAAAAATGTGAACGTCTTTATTTAATGTCTTTCCATATCCAGAGGATGCCAGCCCCCATCAGATTGCGGGAGCTGATCCGGACCATCCGGACAGCCCGAACCCAAGCCGAAGAACGAGAAATGATCCAGAAAGAATGTGCTGCAATTCGGTCATCTTTTAGAGAAGAAGACAATACATACCGGTGTCGGAATGTGGCAAAATTACTATATATGCACATGCTGGGCTACCCTGCTCACTTTGGACAGGTAGGCTGGGCTGAGACCACATCTAGCAAGGGTACTCTTATTTTAATGTCAATAGGTCAGGGATTGTTAGTCTTTCCTGTTGGGGAGGACAGGCTATTTTTGATGTCCTTGTAGTCTGATTATTGTGGACTGAGGGTAGAATTGAGAGAGAAAGCTGCAGACCTGGGAAGGCATGCTATTGCCATCAATTCCTTTCCATTGGGAATCTCTCATTATGTGGATTAGGGTATGTTTTAATGGTGGCAGTGAGTTTAAAGATTGACCGGGATTAACCAGTAGATTGTGATTGTTCTGACAGAGGGCCTGGACTATAATGAGTATACATTTAAGGAAAGTTTGCTAAATGTTTTCTTAATTATTTCCTCAGTGCAGTGATACTATGAGGAACACTCCGACAGATGTTTTTAAGTAAAAGAAATTAGGTGGTTGCCAAGTAATAGGATTTAACGATTTTGTCCTAATTACCTCATTCCTTGATAGCTATAACCACTGTACAGGTCTGCCTCTTGATTTGCTCCCACATACAAACACATACAGCCAGTCTGGGCATGATATTCTTGGTGATAAGTGCTTTCTTCTTTCCACGTTTGTATGTGGAGATTGAGTCACAGAGAAGGGTATAGTGGGTTGTTTTTTAATTCTTATGAATGCTATTGAATTTTATTTCACTTAAGAATTTAATTATATGCTAAGTAGTCTTTTTATGGAAAAGACTGCAAAATTAAAAGAAACAATGTGCAATATTAGGTACAAGTAGAAAAAAATACTACCCATATTTGCATTATTCAAAGATAATGTTGTTAATGTTTTGATATATTTATCAGGAAAGATGGTCATCAGTTTATCTTCTGTTCAGCTCATTAACTTCAGTGGAAGGAAATTCCCTCACCCTTAGGTTAAAACAAAAAAGTAATGGGATTGGGCTTCCCTGGTGGCGCAGTGGTTGAGAGTCCGCCTGCTGATGCAGGGGACACGGATTCGTGCCCTGGCCTGGGAGAATCCCACATGCCGCGGAGCGGCTGGGCCCGTGAGCCATCCGCTGAGCCTGTGCGTCAGGAGCAAAAGTAATGGGATTGAATTTTACCAGGCTGACCTGGGTTACTTTTATGCTCATTTTGGGGCAGGAAATGAGATCAGCCTCTCTAGAAATAACATGGTTGAGAGTGGGAGAGCATTAATTCCCCAAAGGAAAATTGAGGTGTCAATATCAGAGGAAAGGACCAGATACTAGGCAGTCAAAAACAACAGCTGTCTTCTATAAATAAACGTCATATGCTTTTACTATATCAGAAATGGATCTAGGTGTGGTTATGCATGTAGTATGTGACATAATTAGTATAAAGCAAGTAGATATTCATATATTCTTTTTGGTTGATTTTAAGTAGACTCATTAAGTTAAATAGTCAAGTGAAGGGAAGACTCCTAATCCTTCCACTCAGAGTGTACTGCTGTTAACATCATGGAAACAGTAGATTTATATACTCCAAAGGGTGTACTTTATTTATTTATTTATTTATTTATTTTTGCGGTACGCGGGCCTCTCACTGTTGTGGCCTCTCCCGTTGCAGAGCACAGGCTCCGGACGCGCAGGCTCAGCGGCCATGGCTCACGGGCCCAGCCGCTCCGCGGCATGTGGGATCTTCCCAGACCGGGGCACGAACCTGTGTCCCCTGCGTCGGCAGGCGGACTCTCAACCACTGCACCACCAGGGAAACCCCAAAGGGTGTACTTTAAAGACAAACTCTTGAATTTAAAATCATAGGATAGACTTTGGTGATATTTCATTTTGTAAAGGAGTTTTCTCTATATATCTCTAAGATTTATTTTTATAACATGTTTAAATAAAACTGCTTTTCAGGTCTGTCTAGGTGTTTTGGAACTTAATTAGATAAAACATTTAAGTCTTAGGCGGAGAGTGTTCACACTCAAGGAAAGTTTTGATACAAAAAAAATAAAGATTTTTCTGAGTGGGAATAGGAATCATAATTTTAAGGCCCTCATTCTGTTTGGATAAGGGAATTCAAACATTCCCTCTGAATAAGTCACGGCCCTATCCGTATCAGTAATTTGGCACCCTACCCATTGGAATTGCCTTTATAATGTACCCATAAAAAGGTTCCTATCAAGATTCTCTCTCCTGCATGTATGAATCACAGTGTCATTTTCATTTAATTATGTGTAAAAACAGCCAGCCTTTAATTGCATTTTATTTGTTAGATGTGCACTGTTCATTATGATAGCCACTAGTTGTGTAGCCACTGGTCTTTGGAAATGTGGCTAGTTCAACTGAGGTGAATATTAAAGGAAAATAAATTTTGGGTGGGTACTTGATGCAGTTATTGGAAAACTTTTAAATATGTTTTAAAACTTGGGTATGTGAATCTATTTATCAATTGTGAGTTTTATGAAATCTAAATACAGTTCACATATTTCTGATGGATATGTAGTGTACAAATTAAGATGTGCTGTAAGTGTAAAACACATACTGTATTTAGAAGCCTTAGTACAAAAGAAAGATGTAAAATAGCTAACTAATAATTTATATGCTGATTATATGTTGAAATGATATTTTAGATATATTGGGCTGAATAAAATATATTATTAAAGTAATTTCACCTGTTTCTTTTTCACTGCAGTATCTAACATGATACTGTACAACAGAAATTAAATATGAGCCAGATGTATAATTTAAAAATTTCTAGTAACCATATTTTAAGAGTCTTATTTAAATTTTACAATAAAACCCATGAGGTAGATAGTATCCTCATAGTACAGATGAGGAAACTGAAATTTAGGGTTTAAGTGACTTATTTAAACTGAAATTTAGAGTTTAAGTGACTTAAGTGACTCAACCTTGTATAACTCTAAAACCTATTCATTCTTTGTGTTTAGTTTAAATCTATAAATAGCTATTTGCTTTAAGTTAACTATTTTAGCCCTGCCTTGCAGTAAAAAGGATTTGAGATGGCATATGTTACCAGCATCTATTTAAAAGGGAAAAAGAATAGTAGAAGGTAAGAGTTAGGAGAAGGAAGAATTCAGAACACAAGGCCTGTGTAGTTGCTGTTAGGGAGGCAGCTCAGGCAAGAAAAAAAAGATTCAGTTATGTGGTTGTTATTACTAGAATTTAAGAGCACAGTTGCGGGAACCAGACTGCCTCGATGTGAATTGGCTTTGTTACTTTGCTGTCTGTGTGGTTTTGAGCAAGAACCTATTAACCTTTCTTGTTTCCTCATATGTAAAATGGGGATATTTGTGATACTACTTTATAGGGTTATTCTAAAGGTTAATTAAATTAATAAATGTTAAACATTTATGTTTTGTTCTTAAAAAACTGTCAGACGTTACCAATTTTACCATTTCCTAAGGGACAGCAAACAAAATTTAGGAAAAGCACTGAATTCTAAAAGGGATGTTCTTTCATGGGTCTTTTATTTAGGGCTCTTTTAGTAATGTAAGAGACAATATCCTCAACATTTTTACAACAAAAGCAATGATAGATTTCCTGTAGGGTGTGTAACCTTTCACGTGTCTGGCTTAAACACAACCCAGAAATAAAGTTGAATATCTGAAGAAGTGGGTAGATTGCAGGAGTAGAAAATGGTGACTCAGGGCCCAAATTCTTCACAGATGTATTTTGTTTGTCCTGCACAGTACTTAAAATTGTTTTGAGTTTGCTGCCTATGTATAAAAATCAAAGAACTTCTCATGGAAATCTGGATTTCTAGTTTCTCTGAGAAAGTCAGAGGATTTGGCAACACTGGATCCACATTTTCACGTGGTAGTAGTAGGCTAGGGACCTTCTCCAGGCTGGGCATGCGTTCTGTTTCTCCCCAGTTCCATCCTGGCCTGCTGTACCCAATTACCTGTCTGCAATAGTCTTCCTCTCCATCAGTATAGTATAGTATAGCATTTCACTTCCTTAGGTTCTCTAAAGTTTTACAGTATTCTCCATAAGGTCTTACACATCTTTGGTGAAACTTATTGCTAGGTTCCTTGGAGCTCTTGTTCCTATTGGAAATAGCATTCTTTAAATTTTTTAATAATTATGTTGTAGGTATATAGAAATATAATTGATTTTTGTCTATTTATCTGCCTAGCAACATTACTTAGTTCTAAGAGTCCCTGTGGACTCTATTGTTTCCATATGGTCAACAATACTGTCTGCAAATGATGGCAGTTCCCTTCCTTTTCCATCCTTAAACATTTTCTTATTTCCTTATTATACTGTACATGTAGAACAATATTGAAAAGAAGAGGTGATAGTAGGCATCCTTGCCTTGAGCACACTTAAGCTCAGATTGTGGTCTCCAAATACCCTTTTATTCTAAAAGGGTCAGGCCCATTAGAAAGATGGCTGATCCCAAATCTGGGGCAGGAAATGTACAAAATAAGCTTGGACTGTTGTACTGTACCAGAAGGCAAGAAAAACTACAGAGGTCATTTTAAAAGGATATGGTAACCACAAGAGGAGGCTGTCATGCCTCAAAATGAGAAAGTTTGAGCTTTTAATAAAAGTAATAATTGTAGTTGTAACATAACAAGTAAGTTTATATCAGTGAGTTCATAATAATTTAAAAATTTTTTGAAAACTTCATTGGTCATCTTTGGAGGATACTAGGGAACTGACTCATTATTTTGAAAACTGATAAATGAAAGAAACAAACATTTATCCTGCCTTTCCTTACCCGTAGTTCCTTGTAAAGGAATTATTGCTAAGTTCCTTCTGAAGGAACTATTGGTGATCCAATGGTATACATAGAGAAATTGCTCCTTAGAGGAATAATCCAGCTAATGAAGAAGGAATGGAAGAATTAGGATATTACCATTTTGCAATTCCTGATGATCGCCAGTGCTGCTCATGTCACAGGAGAGACAACCACCAGAAATAATTATATGCCTCCTGATGAAAGTTCATACCACCACCTGTGAATTATATTTGCTAAATCAAAACAAAAGAAAAACTGATAAACCTGAATCTGATCAAGGCTCCTTGTTTGTTTAAAAAGAGACGTTTTATAAGTGTTCATTGTAGTTTTGTTTCTGTAAGGAAAGCATTGGGAACAATCTGTATCTCCACAAAAAGAATAGGTAGGTTGGGCTTCCCTGGTGGCGCAGTGGTTAAGAATCTGCCTGCCAATGCAGGGGACGTGGGTTTGAGCCCTGCTCTGGGAAGATCCTACATGCCACGGAGCAGCTAAGCCTGTGTGCCACAACTGCTGAGCCTGCGCTCTAGAGCCCGTGAGCCACAACTACTGAGCCCGTGTGACACAACTACTGAAGCCCACGTGCCTAGAGTCTGTGCTCCGCAACAGGAGAAGCCACGGCAATGAGAAGCCCACGCACTGCAACGAAGAGTAGCCCCTGCTCGCCACAACTAGAGAAAGCCCACGTGCAGCAACGAAGACCCAACACAGCCAAAAATAAAATAAATTAAAAAAATTAATTTATTTAAAAAAATGAATAGGTAAGTTGTATATTCATACATGGGATGCTCTATAGCAATGAATATGACTGAATTAGAGCTTCTTGTCTGGATGTGAGTAGTGCTCAAAAGATGTTGAGTGAAAAGAGCAGGAATACAATATGATACTTTGTGTAAAGTTTAAAACATTCAGAAACAATTGTCTCTACATGTATAGCTAAGGACATGACATGACAATGATCAACAGCAGTTTTGAGTTTTGGTCAGTCCTGGGATAGAGAGAGGGAACAGATTGAGGCAGAATATTCAGAGGGATTAAGTTGAATTTGTAATATTAAATTTATTAAAATAAATAGGGTAAAATGTTAAGATTTGATAAAGCTCGTTGGTGGGTCAAATTTTTGAGTAAAATATTTCATGATAAATTTTCTCAAGAGAAAAAAAAATGGGATACAATAGGAATGTTAATGCCAGAAGAATGAAAAAACAGGCTCTGGTCCATGTAGATTTTATGTTGCCAAGCTACACAGTGGTAAAGCAGTTATAATCTTGTTCTTCAAAAATTGTGTGTGTGTGAGTGAGTGAGTGTGTGTGTGTGTGTGTGTATGTGTATAAACTGGAAAGTTATTTCTGAGCATTAAAATGAAATACAAATAACTAAGACCTAACCAATCAGTTGCAGATCCGTTAATGTTTACAATATTTTAATTGCATCTTTTCATCAAGATGGTTGTTCACATCATAAAGCTCAATGTTAAATTAAAAGCAAATGTATATGTGCATTTGACCTTTTGGGAAATTGTTCTAAAAGCTAACAAAATGAGTGCAGCTTTTTCTAAAGGGCAACCAAATTAAATGCTGATAAAAGGCAATATATTTGTACTTGCTTCAGAAAAATGTAACAAGGCCAGAAACTTGGTAAAGTTCTCCTATTAAAAATTGCTTTGAAATTCAAGGAAAATTGGAGCATTGAGTCATCTAGGAAAAGTATGTAAAAATTAAGTTGTTAGGCTTTCTCTCAAATCTACTTCATCAGAATATCCTGGGGGTGACATATATATATATATATATATATATATAAAAGAATCTTAGAACCCTCCCAGGTGATTTTGATTAGTGATTTTTAAGGAACTGTATTTGTTCTAAAGGAGGCTGATAACTTCAGTCCCTTAAGGCTTGTTGCTTATGGCTCTCTGGAATGCTTCTGCTGAGAAAATATTCTGAGAAAAATTCAAGGATCAGCTGGAGAGAATTAGGGACTATTTGCCTTGGAAGACATGGAGTGTAGGACAGCTGTTAGGGTGCTGTCTTCCATGATGTGGCTCAGTTACCTAAGTGATAAGGAAACTAGGCCCAGATTGTTGAAATAACTCACTTAGGTCTCTTAGCTAGAACCAGGATAAGAGAGGCAAAGCTCCTAACTGGTTTCTTTCTGTTCCACTAAGTGTTATATAAAGAGATAGAAACCTTTCTCAGATGTTTTCTTAGTTTCTAACCTGAATTGGGTGGCCTTCCTACTTTGTTTTCACAGTAGCTTGTGCATGACTGTCACGGTATATATCTATCATATGTTATGATAAATATTCAAATGCTGGTTTTCTTTTATGTGTCTTTCTGTGTGTCAGTGAGAATGACTAGCACATTGGTTTGGACACAGCAGGAGCTTTCTAAATTAAAGGAAAACCACAGTGTCTCAAAACACTTGGAAAATAAATATAAAATCAGTGAGTAGCAAAGAGTTACCACAGTCAACCCTTTGGGATGTAGGTGGGGGGAGAGGGAGAAGGTTGCTGTGGGTAAGCAAGTATCAATATATTAAGACCGTTTGTTAAGGAAGAAATTGATAGTAGGTGAAGAATACAAAATAACTGTCAGCAGAAAAGAGCACAGCCCTTGTGGGGAATAGAGATAAGAAGGGAGCACAGTAATTGCTCATTATGAATTTAAGTTATCTTTAAAAGGTAGTTTCCATTTACTGAGTTATATTTTCATATGATTTTCTTAAATTTTTCAAAGGCTTTTTCATGAAATGATTCCAAGACTCAAATGCTTTTTTGCTATTTTTTGAAATACATGTTTAACTTTGGAGGGGGAACAAATGATTTCAGTTGTTTTTTTCCTTTTTAATTATAATATTATTGTATTAACTTTTCTAACTACAAGTTAGATGTAAGTTCTCTTTATCCTGCAGTTTTTTCTCTCCCAGCCCAATGTTATTTATCTTTGAAATAAATGATGACAGTTCATCGATGCAAAATTTAAAGGATACAAAAGGATATATGATGAAATCTCTGCTTTCTATCCTCTTCCAATCACTTAGTTTCCTTCCTTATAGGCAACTTGTATTCATTTCTTGACTATACTTCTAGAGACACTTTATACATCTCCAGGCAATGGACATGTATATTCTCACCTCTTCCAAAAATATATTGTAACATACTGTATGCACTGTCCCCTTATTAATCTGTCTTGAAGATTAACCCATACCAATATATAAGCTTCCTTGTACTTATTTTTTTCCAACTTTATTGACATGCTCATGGTAGTAAATACAGCATAATATTCTGTTATATGTGTGAATCTATTTAACTGATGTCTTATTAATGGACATTTGTTTTCAATCTTACTGTTTAAAGTAATACTACAATGGAATAATATCCATTATTTTGCTCATGTGTGAATATAAATGCATTGTAAGTTCCTAAAAGTGGATTTGTTGAGTCAAAGGGTATGTGTGTTTGTAATTTAGATAGACCAAATCTTTCTTACTGCATCTTGTGCCAGTTTATACTGCCGTTACTAATGTCCTTGCACTGTTATGACAGTTTTTTATCTTTGCTAATATAATAGGTTAAAAAGTGGTATCTCAATATGGTTTTGATTTGCATTTCTTTTTTTTTTTAATTAATTAATTTATTTATTTTTGGCTGTGTTGGCTCTTCGTTTCTGTGCGAGGGCTTTCTCTAGTTGCGGCAAGTGGGGGCCACTCCTCATCGCGGTGCGCAGGCCTCTCACTATCGCGGCCTCTCCCCTTGCGGAGCACAGGCTCTAGATGCGCAGGCTCAGTAATTGTGACTCACGGGGCTAGTTGCTCCGCGGCATGTGGGATCTTCCCAGACCAGGGCTCGAACCCATGTCGTCTGCATTGGCAGGCGGATTCTTAACCACTGCGCCACCAGGGAAGCCCTCTTTTTCTTTTTTAATAACTTCATTGAATCATATTTTGCACATCATATAACACACCCTTTTCAGGTGTACAGGTCAATGATGTTTTAGTTAATTTTCCTAGATGGGTTTGCATTTGTTTCATGAGGAGATTGAACTTCATTTTGTATGTTTGAATTATTTCTTAGTTTGAACTGTCTGTTCAAATTCTTTGACTTTTTATATTCGTTGTTGGTCTTTTTTTGGCGATACGCGGGCCTTTCACTGTTGAGGCCTCTCCCGTTGCGGAGCACAGGCTCTGGACGCACAGGCTCAGCAGCCATGGCTCACGGGCCCAGCCGCTCTGCAGCATGTGGGATCTTCCTGGACCGGGGCACGAACCTGTGTCCCCTGCATCGGCAGGCGGACTCTCAATCACTGCGCCACCAGGGAAGCCCCGTTGTTGGTCTTTTTAAAAATAAGTTTGTAGAATCCTGTTGTATAGGATTTCGTGTCTGTGAAATGAGTTGCAAATATTTTTTCCAAGTTTGTCATTTGTCTTTTGCTCAAAGAGTTTGGGGTAAAAGCAAAAGTTTTCTGTTACCTTGGTGGTGGACTGTTTATGGTGGATTTAAAGCCAGGTTTGTGGGTTAGCAGTGTTTCAGGTGACGGTTTCAAGTAGCTTTAAGCGAGGAGCAGTAGTACTAGATGAAAGTTGAGGTTGTTGTCTAAGGGGTAGATACATTTAATTGGTTACTATTTTTTTTCTGTTCTGTAACTCATGTAAGTGTTGAGTTGTGTTTTTAGTGATTGCTGCTCAAAAGTGGATGCCCTCTCCTCACATTTACTGACATCCCATTGTATTCTCCTCCAATCATTTTCTTTTTCAACATTTGAAAACCTTGATAACACTTTTAATGATGACACGTGGTACAGTCTGAGCTCTGTTTGCTGGCCACTGTAAGTGTGAAGTGAGATCAGAGTTAATCCTTCACTGGAGTATGTATTTCAGAGGCCATTTCCAGTATATAATCTTGTATTTTCCCCGCAAATTTGTCACCTTCAAAAAAAAACAGCAGCTCATTCTTAGAGCAAAGTCACTGTACCAACAGGAAATATTAGAAAAGAATTAATTTAGTATTTGTCCCTTTAATTTTAGTTTTTCTTTTGGCTATTTAGTTATTAGGTAAGTTTTAACAGCTGTCACAAAAAGCAACAAATTGTACTCACCAGTCATCAATGACTTTTAGTGTGAATGTCTTAAAACTTGGCCTTTAAAAATATGAAGTAATATTAATGCCTGAGTGTCCTTCTCATTAGTTCACCTTAAGAAAAAAAATTTGGATAGTTTGTGTAATGTTTGCTGTTTGCCTGAAGCATGATTCAGTGAGGATGATAAACATTTCAGTGATACCTGATTCTTAGAACATTTTCTTCTACTGCTAAAATACTTATTTATAGAATGATTAAATGGGAAGATTTAAAAACCTTCAGTTTGAAAAAGAGAAAGATTTTTCTAATAACATTTTAACTTGTGATTTTCTCATTCACCTCAGCAGTAATTTTTCTGCTGACATTGTAAGAATGACTATAAACATCTTCTATTTCAGAAGTTGTTTTTGAAATTTAAGTTGAATGTGTAGACGGAAGGGAAGGGTTGTTAGATAATCTTTGTTGATCTCAGAGGCATTTCAGTTTTCCTTGGGATCCTGGTTATTCTCCCTTTGAGGCTTCTTTGACTTGCTCATGATGGTGTAGTCATCCCACAACCTTTAGGTGTTTTCATTGTAGGTACGTTGAGAGAGCAGTTTTTAGATAGCTCGAAACAGGTTTATTTGTAAACTCTTTTACATTTCTCAGTTTGACTTTCATACTTACAGGCAGATTCGTGTGGGAAGTAGTCTCATGTGATCTTACATTCCTGTCTACACCAGTCTGCATCTGAGCCCCTTTCCTTGGAATACAGTGATTCTAAATGGGAGCATAGTTTGAAAAACCCCTCTTGAAGAGTCTAACTTGTGTATGCCCTTTGTAAACCACTGCCCGAGAGGGAATGTTTGGCCTCTTCCATGTTAGTCAAGATGGAATGATAAAGTATATCAGAGTGACTGTGATGTTCAAGAAAGGCTAAGTAGAGAGACAAACTGTTTAAATACAAGGACTCTTTTTTTTAATTGAAGTATTGTTGATTTACAATATTGTCTCAGGTGTATAGCAAAGTGATTGAGTTTTTTATATATATATATATTTTTTCAGATTATTTTCCATTATAAGTTATTACAAGATATTGAATATAGTTTCCTGTGCTATACAGTAAATCCTTGTTCCTTATCTATTTTATGTGTAGTAGTTTGTATCTGTTAATTACTCCTAATTTATCCCTCTCCCTCTCTCTTTCCCCTTTGGTAACCATAAGTTTTCTATTTCCTGAGTCTGTTTCTGTTTTGTAAGTAGATTAATTTGTATTATTTTTTAGATTCCACATATAAGTGATATCAAATAACGTTCGTCTTTCTCTGACTTACTTCACTTAATATGATAATCTCTAGGTCCATCCATGTTGCTGCAAATGGTACTATTTCATTCTTTTTTATGACTAATATTCCATTATATGTATATATACATATATATTTTTATACACACACACACCACATCTTAAACCAATCATCTGTTGATGGGCACTTGGCTTGTTTCCATGTCTTGGCTATTGTAAATAACTACACGGATTCTTAAGCTCTGAGGATTGTGTAAAGAAGAATTATGTAAAGAAGAAATCATATAAAACATTTTAGGTTAATTCCATTACTGGGTTTTCCTCTGGCTTGTGTGTGTTTACTTCTGTATTTGATTTCTAAAACCTCACCTCTCCATAGTACTTGGTTCGAGCCCTAAGTGTAGCACTTTCCACATTATGTTAAAGTTAGTTATTGTCTATCTCTTCTTCAGTTGTACATTCCTGGTGTTTAGGACACTGTTTGGCACCTTGGTATGTTTCCAATTACTGAGTTTTTGATATTCACAATAGGAACCAGACATTAAATACACACAAGAGCTTGGTGCTCGTTTAATATAACCTGGGAATTAAATTAGGAATTAGGTTTATTAAAACCTTATGACAACACTTTAGTAGTTTGTATGAATATGTAGATCTAAGGTAAACTTCACAGATTATTTGGATGGCAAATACCACCTTGACAAGATGATCTATTCCAGAACTTGATTATTATGATCAAGATATTGAACGGTCTTAAACCTTTGCCTTTTATTTGGTTTTATTTAGGTGGTTTGATGATACAGGTTATAACTATGTACTTTAGTTAACCATTGACTCTGGGTTAAAAACATTGCTTTCCTGATTATGGTAGCAATTTCTTAATTTTTTTCTTTTCCTTTTTTCTTTCTTTCTTTTTAAAAATTATTTATTTATTTTTTATTTGTAGTTGGAGTGCCTCAAGCTTATCGCCTCTCAAAAATTCACAGACAAACGCATTGGCTATTTAGGGGCAATGCTGCTGTTAGATGAAAGACAAGATGTCCATCTTCTCATGACCAACTGTATCAAGAAGTAAGTCTTAATTTCTTTCTTCCAATAACTACTTTGTACTTTTAGGTCTTTTTTATAATAAGACATAAAAAGCTTCTATTTATTGATTTTCTATTTACTGTCTAGAATGTATCTGAGCTGCTTTTGGTTCTATAGCTTATATGTAAAGAGGCTAAGCAAAGGATTAAAACTTCTGTAGGGGATAATTTAACTGAAGGTATTGCTGTACATCTTGAGTCATAGCAACTATTTAGCCATGAATAAGCATTTGGACTTTCATAGAATAGAAAGAGCATTGGTAAATCTGAGCTTTCTTATCATATATTTTTTTGAATACCATGAGTAATGAAACATTGTGTTTATTAAATAATTACCAGTGTATATTCTTAATAAATACCATTTAAAGGTAAAAAGAGAGGTCTTGTTTGTCAGCAGTCTAATCCCAGATTTCAGTTGCTGGGAATTATATTTAGCCCTGTGAATTTTTGTGTATAAGTCCTTTTTTCTCTAATGGGTGCTTTACTGATTTACTAGTCCAGTTATGTGTTTAACTTACAAAGTTAATGCTTGCCATTCTGGAGAAATTAGAGGACCTGTGAGTAGGGAATTAACAGTTCTCAGTATCTCTTTTTTTTTTTAAATTAATTTATTTATTTTTGGCTGCGTTGGGTGTTTGTTGCTGCGTGCGGGCTTGCTCTAGTTGCAGCGAGGGGGGGCTACTCTTCATTGCGGTGGGCGGGCTTCTCATTGCAGTGGCTTCTCTTGTTGTGGAGCATGGGCTCTAGGCACGTGGGCTCAGTAGTTGTGGCTCGCAGGCTCTGTAGTTGTGGCTCACGGGCTCTAGAGCACAGGCTCAGTAGTTGTGGCGCACGGGCTTAGTTGCTCCGTGGCATGTGGGATCTTCCCTGACCAGGGCTCGAACCCGTGTCCCCTGCACTGGCAGGCGGATTCTCAATGACTGTGCCACCAGGGAAGCCCCCTCAGTATCTCTCTTATAATAAATTTCTCTTAGAAAGTTATGGAAGTTTTAGGGTTTCCCTGGTGGTGCAGTGGTTAAGAGTCCGCCTGCCAGTGCAGGGAACATGGGTTCGAGCCCTGGTCCGGGAAGATCCCACATGCCACGGAGCAACTAGGCCCGTGCACCGCAACTACTGAGCTTGCGCTCTAGAGCCCGCGAGCCACAACTGCTGAAGCCCCCGTGACTAGAGCCCATGTTCTGCAACTAGAGAAGCCACCACAATGAGAAGCCCACACACCATAATGAAGAGTAGCCCCTGTTCGCCGCCAACTAGAGAAAAAGCTCGCGCGCAGCAAAAAAGACCCAACGCAGCCAAAAATAAATAAATTAAATAAATAAATTTAAAAAAAAAAAAAGAAAGTTATGGAAGTTCTGATGGCCATATTGATTAAAGGTACTTTTTGGTTTGTTTTGATTTGGTTTTGGTTTGTCTGTTGGTTTAATCTCCTTTTTTAGATTTCTTTTTCATTTATAGTATTTCTGTATTTGACAGAAAGTAGAATCAGGGGGATATAGGTGATCAATTTGAAGACCCTGAACTCATGTATTTTGCTGTGGTAAAAATTATACTTTAAAATTTCCCAATGAATAATGAAAAATTTCAAAATGAGAATTATGATTGCTTGTAAATATAGAGTGTGTCATGTAAATACATTGACTCTGTGACTTAACTTGGGAGAGTCTTCTTCTTTTTGGCCTTGTAATAAATATTAATAATGAAAATACTAAGTTGATTCATTTATTCAACAAATATTTATTGTATACCTGTTGTATGCCAGGAGGTGTTATGAACTTTGGGGATGGAGAATGAAAAAAATGGACATAAATCCTTGGTGTCATGGAGGTTACATTTTAGATGTTTAATGTGACTTTACATATTTATTCTGGACAGGCCTCTGAAAGTTTCTTTAATTTTTGTTCTTACATGCTCTGTGCCCTTATTATTCAAGCCTTCAATCATATGTTGATAATTTGGCAGTTCTGCCTAGCAGCAAGTTCATATTAGAGACTTAATACCAAACTCAAGTATAGGTTTGTAGCTTGATAAAAATTGAAGAATAGGCATACAGGCAAATAAGGAATCTTTGTGTTTAATTTTCATGAGACCTAGCTAAGCCCCAAGTGAATTTAGGAGAGAGCTAATAATAGTTGGGAATTGATCTGGCACTTAAGTTTAAGCTCAGTTAAAGGACTTCGGATAATTCAGTTTTAAAAAAAAATTTATTTTCTTTATTTTTTTGGCTGCGTCGGGTCTTAGTTGCGGCACGTGGGGTCTTCGTTGAGGCATGTGGGATCTTTCATTGTGGTGCGGGATCTTCATTGTGGCGTGTGGTCTTCTCTAGTTGTGGCCTATGGGTTTTCTCTCTCTTTCTCTCTCTAGTTGTGGTGCATGGGCTCCAGGGTGCCTGGGCTGTGTAGTTTGCGGCACGTGGGCTCTCTCATTGAGGCACGCGAGCTCAGTAGTTGTGGTGCATGGGCTTAGTTGCCCTGTGGCATGTGGTATCTTAGTCCCCCAACCAGGGATTGAACCCGCGTCCCCTGCATTGGAAGGCGGATTCTTTGTTTGTTTTTGTTTTTTTTTTGCGGTACGCAGCCCTCTCACTGTTGTCGCCTCTCCCCTTGCGGAGCACAGACTCCGGACGCGCAGGCTCAGCGGCCATGGCTCACGGGCCTAGCCACTCCATGCATGTGGGATCTTCCTGGACCGGGGCATGAACCCATGTCCCCTGCATCGGCAGGCGGACTCTCAACCACTGCGCCACCAAGGAAACCCTGGAAGGCGGATTCTTTACCACTGGACCACGGGGAAGTCCCCTGTGTGTTTTTTTAATCTGTTAATGAGTGAGTTTTTTTATTTGTGAGGTTTTTCGCATTTTGCTTATGCGGCATCATATGTACCAACAGTTTTTCTGTTTAATGATGAATGTTTACCTCATTGTTCATTGGCCTAGAAAAACTCTGACATTAATGATCTTGGAATTAAATCTTTAAAAATTAAATATAATACTTTAAGAGCTTGCATTATGCAAATATTCTTAATCATTGAAAAATGATTGAAGAGTCAACTAAGTACTCTTGGGAACTAGGACACTAAATGGTAAAGCCATAGTTAAGTTAAACTTTATCAGTAATTTTTATCTTAAATATTCAAATTGGTAGACAATAGCAAATCTGACTGATTGACACTTTACCTTCTGTTTCCTTTCCTTTCTTTGTTCTTCAGGGAAGCCTAAAACCATTTATTAGTTCATTTAAAATTAACCCCCCCCAATAAATAAAAAGACCAATAATGAACCCATTACAATGTTAACAGAAATAAATTTTTTTATGAAAAACTATTTTTCAGAACAAGAACAATTTCAGTGAGAAGAATGGCATTATTTTACAATTTTGTAAATCTCTTTAATATCTAACCTAATGGAAGCTAGAAGCTAGATGCTCATATTGGCTTCTGCATTCAGTTTCTTATGTTACGTTTTGATTAAGTATATGAAGAAGATCTAGCCTTTTACAGATAATGTAGTTTAAAAAAGAAAGAGGACTTTAATAACCTTTCAGATTAACTATGGATAATGTTCTATGATGGTATATCACAACTCCATAAGTGGTAGTTTCTTTAGGGTTAATTACAATGTGGAGTCTGAAACCATATCAGTGAAGTTTGGTTCTTTGTTATATTAAAACCCATTGGTCTGTCTTACACTTTGAATGAACCTTTTACTCTTGCATGCTTTTTAAACATCATGCTTAAGGCATTTGGAGAAAATTGGTTCACTGAGTTTTAGAGTATTGATAGACTGTCAGGTTCATGGTGGCAATAAAAATATTCCAAAATTCTAATTTTCACTTCAAAGCTTAGATTTTATCATTGGCAACAAATATTGTCACTTGTTGCTCTTGAAGTTACTTCAAGGTTACTTGGCTCTTCTTCAAGAAAATGTTTGGCAAATAATCACATCTTAATAATTATAGTTGTCAGTTATTTTTCAAATAAGAATGATGTTCATTTTAAAAGTAGCTAGTTTGTAGTTTAGCTTGCAAATGAAAGAAATACACAAGTGCTTTTCTCTGAGATTGCCACTTTACTCCAGTATGCATCAGAAGTACTTTATGCATACTTTCCATTTTGTCACGCAGAATGTAAAAAAATGTGCACTCAAGAGTCAAGGTATATGGGAGTTCGCTGGTGGTCTAGTGGTTAGGATTCTGGGCTTTCACTGCAGTGGCCCGGGTTCAATCCCTGATCAGGGAGCTGAGATCCTGCAAGCCGTGTGGCGTGGCTTTAAAAAAAAAAAAAAAGAGTCAAGGTATAATAAAACTAATCATTTTTACTGCTTTGTCATGGGCAGTATTAAGTGAAACTCCCTCCCTCCCTCCCTTCTTTCACTCTAAGTGTGTGGCAGTGTATTCAGTGACTACTATTATTTGGTGCCTCTGCCCTGATTTGTGCTAACATACCATAGTTTTTCCCACCATTGCCTTTGCACTGTCAGTGCGGGTGTCAGTAAAGCTGACAAATAATGAGTTAGTATTGTGAAAATAGTTTATATTTCGTGGACCCCCTGAAACAGCCTTGGGGACTTCCAGAGATTCTTTAATCACAGTTTGAGAACCACTGAGCTAAATGATTTTTAAAATGCTCTTAAAGCTGGTAGAAGTAGCATAACTCAATAATTCAGCTTCTGAATGGTAAGAGTTGGTTATAATATGTAAATGAGTTTACTGGTTCAAGCTTTTAATATTTCAGCTTTTCTGAAAGTATACTTCAGGCTGGTTTAGAAATAATTTTGTACAGTAATCAATGCCTGTTAGAAATAGAATTTTTTGTATCTGTATCACTAGATACTGAGCCTCACTGTAAACATCTAGCTTAGTTTATGATGGTTTAATTAGCTATCTTTTTAGTTAGTAATTTTTTCTTCTTTTGAGTAAATAAAAGTGTAAAAATTAATGTAACATCAAGGTTAATACTATATCATAAGATCAGAGACCTTATGGTATAGTATTTAGAGTATACAGTGTTTAAGTATAGAGTATATAGTATAGAGTGTTTCTGTTGTGATGTTTAAGTCATCTTAAATGCTCTAGCAGTAGAGATTGTTTTCTGATTTTTTTTTAAGGTTTTGGTTACTGTATTACTTTTTTTTGTAGTTAGTAATAGAGCATATTAAAATCTTTTAAATATACACTTGTGCTTCATATTCTGTCATTGCTAGTTTTTACTTTCAGTGGTTTGCTGAGTTTCCTAAAGAGAGTTGTCTTTTAACATCCAACAGATAGCATGTTGTCCAGTTTATGTTGCTTTGGTATTTGGGAACATTGGGTTGCAAGCATGTAGAACAGAATGTCAGTCAGTTTGCTGTGTTGTAATTTGTAATAAAGTTAGAATAAACACTTTTTGCAAAAATAATCCTAATAAATATTTTCCATATTAGAGAAATCATGAATCGTTCAGAGCTACCTCGTTAGATTGTGAAGCTTCTTCATGGGGAGCACCAGGCAGGGCATGTTCATTTCTGCCACCTTCTTTCTTTTGCAGTGATCTTAATCATAGCACGCAATATGTACAGGGGCTAGCACTTTGTACCCTCGGCTGCATGGGCTCCTCAGAGATGTGCAGAGATCTTGCAGGAGAGGTAGAGAAACTCCTGAAAACCTCCAACTCTTACTTAAGAAAAAAGGTAACTTTCAATGAAACCGAATGTATGCATTTGGATTAGGCAGTATTACGGAGATGAGAAGGCAGATTATTCATATTTGAAAGCTCAAATGATAACATAACTTATCTTTCCCTGTGCAGTAAATGTATTTTAAATGATTATATATGAATCAGTTGTTTATAAATCAAAATCTTTTTTTATACTAATTTTGGAGGTGATTTTTTTTTTTTTTTTTTTTTTTTTGTGGTACGCGGGCCTCTCACTGTTGTGGCCTCTCCCGTTGCGGAGCACAGGCTCCGGACTCACAGGCTCAGTGGCCATGGCTCACAGGCCTAGCCGCTCCGCGGCATGTGGGATCTTCCTGGACCGGGGCACGAACCCGTGTCCCCTGCATCGGCAGGCGGACTCTCAACCACTGCGCCACCAGGGAAGCCCGGAGGTGATTTTTTTTTTTTTTTATTGCTATTTAACTCTCCAATTAATAAGTGATTGTGAACACTTTAATTCTCTTAATTTGTCATTTTTCAAGGAAATGATTTATAAACAAGCAAATGTTATTGGACCCTAGATGGCATACCTAATTACTTCCTAAGTTACCTGATTCTAAACAGTATTAAACAAAGTGATAATGAACAGATCTTTACAAATTTATTTTAGTGCCCATGTCTTTGTATTAGGGCCTTTGAATCTTGGAAGTGCAGTTCCATGGGGACCTAGATAATTATTAGGGAATGATTTAGAACATACTTCCTAAAACTGATATATCTAAATGGAATAGTGATGGAAGACAGTGATCTTATTCACTTATTTGCTTTTATTTGTTGATATAAACATTTTGTTATTATTGTGCTTGAATCCTAAAACCTTCATAAACAAAGGGTAAAATTTAGGACTTTAGAAGTGAGTCACATAATATCGTCTGGTTGGCGTTTATTGTGCCTCTGTATTAATGGTGTGAGACAAAGCTGTTGAAAGGGCCAAGCTGTTTTCCAGGAACATGTACTGTTAATGATGGCTATAGACCAAAGCCAGTCTTTTCTCTTAAAAAATGTGTGGGCTGCTCTTGTTCAGAAAGATTAAATAAATATTAATAAAGATTAATAATTATTAAATAAAATAATTCCTACAGATTAGGAAAAAAAATGTTTCCCCCCACTGTAGCATGAGAAGAATTAGCTGAAATCTTTTCTTTTTTTTTTTTTTTTTTAAACATCTTTATTGGGGTATAATTGAAATCTTTTCTTGTTAATGTATCTAAACTTTTATGTTATTCAATTCCAACAAATAGTAGTTATGGTTCCTTTTGCCAGGGGTGGGGGCGTTTAACCAAAATCAGTCTTTGAATGCCTTTCTTTCCTGTGAACAAGTTTCTTCAGTAGAGGCTAGCTAACTGAGAGGCGTTTAACTAAGATCCTAAGTAACTTTCAAATGATTTTCTTGATTTCAGTAGAGAGTGAATTGGGGAAAGTATAGCTATTATTAAAAGCAGCAGCAGATTTAAAGCATCTGCAGTATATATATCTTTCAATTGCATAATGTTTTTATAAAACCTTTTGGTCTTTTTACTCAGAAGAATGATTATCACAGATGGAAGTCTTTATTTTTTACTTTGCAAAACTCCACATAAATTATGTTTAGCATGTTTGATAAGTTTGTGTTTAACCATGGTCTAGTCGAGAAAGCTTTTGTCCACTTATTTGGTAATATATGACCGAAGAGACAGGTGAGTTAGAAGTTCTCGTTAATGCAGTAAGTATAAGTTGGAAAGCCCTAACCAGTTAATAACTAATAAGTCTGATAATGATAAATAATAAATCTGATACCTAAGTCCTTTCTTTTTTCATGTAGGTGAACTAGTTGATAAGGTTTTATTGTTTATAAGATTGGTTGTCCTGACTTAATTGAAATAAATCTTCTTTTGTCCTTTTTATGTTTTTTATAGGCAGCACTTTGTGCTGTTCATGTCATCAGGAAGGTTCCTGAACTTATGGAGATGTTCTTACCAGCAACAAAAAATTTATTGAATGAAAAGAACCATGGTAATGTGATTTAGATGCACTCATGAAGTACTGAGGGAGAAGGGGAAAGAGAACAGGCTTCAGGCAGTGTTGGCCTTCTGTCTCATGCAGTAGACTCACCTTTCTACTGTGCTTGGACACTTTTCCAGGAAGGGCTAATGGGTTGAATCTCTCTTCTACTCCCATATCCTAGTTTTTGTAATTAGAGATTGATTCCTTTACAGTAAGCTTGTTGTTTTTCATTTCTGGTCCTCTTTTACTATATTAAAAATACTATATTAAGTAATAGTGTAATTACAAATGATCCTAGCCTTGATTTTCATGTGTAAAACCCTTTGATTTCCTGGCTATTTTATAATAGAAGAAAAAGTTATTTTTTTATTGCTTTGCCATAGTAGTGTAAGAGTTGTGAAACTACTTTTAGGTTACTTGTAACAGGAATTTGTAATGGTTACCCAGATATATTTTTATAAAGCTTGAGAGAAATTAAATGAAATGTGGCAGTTCTTTACCGAGCATTTTATTCTTATTTTGAAGTCAGTGAAACAAGTTCTGAGTGAAGAAAATTCTTGTGTCCTAAATGCTAAGAGAAAAAATGTTAACGTGTATTTAATTTGATTAATGCAGTCCTGTGCCTAGAAGACTCAAAATATACTTGTTGAACAAATGAATGTTTAGGGTACTTATTTATTATTTAGTGAAAAGTATGGTGTGATTCTTTTCACTCACTCTTGACAAAGCAAATTTACTTTGTCATTCACAACTACCTTGGGTTTTTCGTATATTTTATCTGGAAATTTAAAATCTTGGTAAGATTTTTCTTCTTGAAATATCTATCAAAACTCAGCTAAGAGCTTATTAAGCTTGGAGCAGGTGATGTCCAGTTTATATTGACTAGGAGCATGTCTTTATGGATATTCTCAAATGTAGAGACGTGTATTGGTTCTCATTTTTAGCAATTATTTTGGTCATATAACTTTAGAATATTCTGTTTTGATTGACATCACCAGTATTAAATCAGCAGGTATCTATTAATACCTTCTTTGTATTCACCTCAATGCTTAGATTCTTTGAGAGATTAAAAAACAAAAATAGCAGCTATCCTTTTGGAATTGACCTTCAAAACTCAGAGCCCTGTACTATGAAGTTGAATAATATAGCCTCATTATTAGTTTTCATTGGTTCTTTTCTTTCAGGTGTCCTTCACACTTCTGTAGTCCTCCTCACAGAAATGTGTGAGCGAAGCCCAGACATGCTTGCACATTTCAGAAAGGTAGGTGCCATTCTGTATATCTAAGCCTTTCTTGATTGAAAATGGCTTTCCTGAAAAGTACATGATTTTCTCACCTATGAATTTTCTTTTGAAAGAAAGCTGTGGAGCTGAATAAAGGACTTAAACAGCCCTGCTGTGTGGTAGGGCTGGAAGCCAGATTTAGGCATATAAGAACTGGCAATAGTGCAGTGTTTTCCCTTTCATAATAGAAGTCTTCTCTCATTGTTGGCAGACACACCAGTCTCTCACGTGCTTTATCTGCTGTTTTCACATTGAAGTTAGGAAATGTAGCCTGAGGTCAAATTACACACAGGAAGAGTGTGTGTGTGTGTGTGTGTGTGTGTGTGTGTGTGTGTGTGTGTGTGTGTGTGTGTGTGTGTGTATGTAGTTTAAGGCAGGTAATTTTTTTTTTTAAAGGTGAAAACTGCAAACTGAAATTTGACATTACTTTTACCTAACATAGGGTCCCGCACTATTCATTTTACGCTGTGGTGACTACAGTGATGGAAGTCTCTAGCTTTCTTAAGTCCCCCTCCCTTTCTTAGAGCATTCTAAAGTGGAAATTTTTTTCTCCACTTATGTTTAGAAGGGACTAGTAAGGAGGACTCAGAGAAAGACTGTTCTTTGGGTAATTACATGCATTTCAGTTCCTTTTATAGGGTGCTGATCACTCCATAAATTGGGCTTACTTTGTACTTTAGATCTAATGAAGCTCTAATAGCAGCTCTTTTTTGGGAGGCTTTTTTGCCCCCTTAGATGTTCATGTATTGATTAAATTATTATAAAATAGTATGAGGCCCGTATCTGTCCCTAATGCTTGCTTTGTATGTTTTGTTCCTGTTGTCTGTTTGGAATCCTGCTGTATGTTAGAATGAAAAGGTAAGAATTAACCCTCTTTTAGATGGTGCATGCTGGCATTAGGTCCTTAGTGGCTTTTGTGTATCCATCCACAAATGTGGCTTTTAAAAATATACTAATGCTGAAGTTGTGCTTAATACTATGTTATTTGTCCTAGCATTTTTGGCTAACTTCCTAGTCCAGGTTTTGTCTTGTCACTTAAACTCCTGACTCCAAAGTCAGCCTTGGATTTCAGTTGCAGCCTTTCCTGATTTGTAAGCCTCCTTCTCTGCCTTTCCTTTGTCTTCACTTGAGAAACTTTGAGCAGTTTCCCATTGGTGATGGCAGTTCCAGATCAGTTTGGATCCTTGACACCAAACACTGCTTCTTCTTGAAGCAGATATTTTAGAGCCGTGTGGGTAACCCCATGCTTTAAAAAGCTCCGTACGTACTTCTGAACTTTCAGTTCAGTCTTAGAGCTTTAATTTCCCCCTTACTTGCCCTCAATCTTGCCTTGAAGTTTTGGAATATTAAAAGTTTTTTGAGGTAGAGTGGGTGGGCATCAACTGATTTTCATGGCTGCAGCCTTTCCCTTTGTCATTTTATTTTGTTTGTCTTGTCATCAGTTTTAGTAACTTGCATTTTTGTCAGAAAAATAAAGCTGGGTTCCAGGAATTTGTATGCAGAACACTTAGACATTTGTGCTTTTTGTCCCGGGGTGCTCTTATGTGGTGTGAGTTTAGTAGCTGAAGGAAAAAGGACTTCTCTGAGACAGAAACCAGATTTTTTAAAAAAAATAATTAATTTTTTTGGGCTGCGTCAGGTCTTAGTTGTGGCACGTGGGATCTTTCTTTGTGGTGCGCTGTCTCTTCATTGTGGTGCATGGGCTTCTCTCTAGTTGTGGTGTGCGGGTTTTTCTCTCTCTAGTTGTGGCACGCGGGCTCCAGGCTGCATGGGCTCTGTAGTTTGTGGCATGCGGGCTCTCTCATTGAGGCACGTGAGCTCAGTAGTTGTGGCACAGGCTTAGGTGCCCTGCGGCATGAAGGATCTTAGTTCCCTGACCAGGGATCGAACCTGTGTTCCCTGCATTGGAAGGCAGGTTCCTTACCACTGGACCACCAGGGAAGTCCCCAGAAACCAGATTTTAAAAAGTAATTGAGGATATGGATAGTACAAAAAAGGAGACCATTGGGAAGTATGCAAGACGAACTACTTTTTGTGCAGAGCTTGGTAATTAGATGATCCCGGTTTTATTACATTTTAAAGCAGTTTATACAGTTATATTATTCTGACCTCTAATATGAATCTGTCCACAGTTGACAGAGTTAATGAGGATTCTGTTTAGAATTTACAGGTCATTATAGCTTAGATTTGTTTTAATCTTGGAATTGTCCAAATTAGATTTTTGTTTAGGTGACTTATGAAGTGCTTAATTGAAGTGTTACGGCCAAACTTATTTAAATTCCCACAGATTATGTTGTCTTGTATTTAGCAACAGACTTAGTGTTGTAAATGTTTTGAGTGTGTACCTTGGGCAGAGCTTGGCTTTTGTTTCAGTCTTGATCCCCTTTTAGAATTGGAGAGTAGGGAGGAATCCAAATACGATGAGAAAAAAATAATTGAGTTGCAGCAAAGTTGGGGCTGTTTTGACTGCCTCCAAAAGAGATAGGATTCAGTTCGCTTTGGACACTTCTTAATGTTAGGTGATTAGAATTGTTTATATAGCTAAATTGAGTTTGTAGTTTGAGACTGGAAATGTTCTTATTGTGGCAAACATTTTGGAATAGGGTTTTAACCTTAAATGATTGATCAACAGAGTTTGAAATGAATGATAATATTTAAAGCATTTTTAAGTTCAGCTTGGGAGTAAAATTGCCTCTACTATGTGCTGTCAGTCAGTCTAATGGACAGAGTAAAAAGAAAAAGGCATTCTGACCATAAGGAATGTATAGTTTCATCAGTGAGATAAGACAGGCAACAAATGAATAATTAGGTGCTGAAATTAAATTTTACCTAAAATTGTGTCATATGAGTTAAGAATAGGAAAAGGACATTATTCATGGCCTTGCTGTCTTCCTAAAGTGAAGGATACAATTTTTCATGTGTCTTTTCCACTTAGTCAGTGTTGGAGGCTTTTGTATTCCCTGTTGTTTGTTGGAAAAGGATATAACTAGAGGGGAGAATTTTTTTCTCTATTTGAGATAGTTTGTTTTAAGACTATAATTTTAATAAAATCACCAGTATTTTGGGTGTGATAACATTTTATATCCACATGTGTTGAATGTATTAAAAACTGAATATATTTGTGCAACCTTGGTGTGTCAAGTCCTATAGAAGTAGAAATGCAATATGCCCCATAGGTACCTGTTTTACTTCGTTCTCAGAGGCTTTCTAACCTACTGTTATTTATAGTACCTTTGCATGTATAACTCTGGAGTAAAAATATCTGGTTTGTTTTTAATTCAGATATTCCTTCTTGAGTTCTTGGCCAGAATACTCCTAAGTTATATTTATCAAACATCAACAGTATACTAGTATATTGTATCAGTAGAATTTGCTTGGACTCAGACCCTTGCATCCTTTTGCTAAGTCAAATTACCTGCCTATTCATGAGAAATTCTTTGATGTTCACTGTTTTTTGATGCATCTCTCTTCCCCCCAGCTTGTGCCCCAGTTAGTTCGTATTCTAAAGAACCTCATCATGTCCGGATATTCACCAGAACATGATGTTTCTGGGATCAGTGACCCCTTTTTGCAGGTGAGGTCGAAAGAAAGTTTTGGATAGATGATATATTTTGGAATAGATTTTTCCTTCCTCTTATGTTTGTGTTGGGTAGAGATTTGGTAGTTAATTGATTAAACTAATTACATTAACAAATGAATAGTGACACAATTCTGTATGAGATTAATAGGATAAAATTATAGTTGTAATAGTCAAATCATATACTACATGGAAACTTGATTTACCAATATAATACAGCTCTGCAGGTGGTGGTAACCTTTGGCTGTGAAGTGTCAAAGTGTGGGTTGTCTAATAACTTCATTAAGACATAGAACCATATATAACTTCTCTAAAGATAATGTTTAAATTTCTTCTGTTTGAATTTTACCATTTCTGTTGGGATCTAAGACTTCATTTAAGTTATTTGAATTTCATATCAAGCAAAGTTCCTTTGTGCCAGGCGGAATTTGTTGACATTTGTCATATTTTGCACATTAGGTACGAATTTTGCGGTTATTAAGAATTTTAGGACGAAATGATGATGACTCAAGTGAAGCTATGAATGATATATTAGCACAGGTGAGTACTTAAACTTGCATTTAAGTAAACACTCATTTTAGTAAAGCAAGGAGTAGAATGATTTTGAGTATATGGAGCAGTTTTTATTTGTGTTTTCTAATTGGTGGCTGTAATCAGTCACAAAATGTCTCCTGTTACCTCTGGATATTTTTTGGAAGCATTGTTTTGTCACTTTTGTAACACCCTCTGTGTCTTTTCAGGTTGCCACTAATACGGAGACTAGTAAAAATGTAGGAAATGCTATTCTTTATGAAACGGTTTTGACTATCATGGATATTAAGTCAGAGAGTGGACTGCGAGTAAGTCTTTTTAATCTTTTCTTCTCTAAACATTTTATTTAAAATAATTGACTTGGATTTTGGAAATGAATTCCGTTTGGAAATTAACTTTAGTAAAGAATGATGCAGAATGTATAGTGCTTTTTTTTGGTATCTGAAGTATCATTTTCTCCACTGAAGGCTTAATATTGATTATAATAGAAATTGGAAGAGCTTAGGTATGGTTAGACACATAGATAATGTTAAGTGAAGGAAAATTTTCTTTCTTTCTCTTTTTTTTTTTCTTTTTTGACCACACCATGTGGCATATGAGATCTTAGTTCCCCGACTAGGGATCGAACCCATGTCCCCTGCATTGGAAGCGGGGAATCTTAACCACTGGACTGCCAGGGAAGTCCCAAGGAAGCATTTCTGAATGAGCTTTTTTTAAAGCCATGATTTGAGTTGGGCTCAATCACTTCAAATAAGATGATATTTGAGTTAATTCATTTCTCTAAATTTTTATTTGAGAAATAAACACAAAGTAAAAGAATTCAAACAGTACAAAAGGTATGCAGGGAGGAAGATGTCTGTCTGTAGCTTTCATGTGTAGACTCTCAATTTTTCTAGTGGGAAATACGGTTACCATTTTCTTTTCTTTTTTTTTTAAACATCTTTATTGGAGTATAATTGCTTTACAATATGGTGTTAGTTTCTGCTGTTTAACAATGTGAATCAGCTATATGTATACATATATACCCTCCCTCTTGTGTCTCCCTCCCACCCTCCCTACTCCACCCCTCTAGCTGGTCACAAAGCACCAAGCTGATGCAGCTGCTTCCCACTAGCTATCTGTTTTACATTTGGTAGTGTAAATGTGTTAATGCTACTCTCACCATTTTCTAATGTACTTTTTTTTGGAGATATTTTATCCATATTTAAATGTGTCTGTACATGTGTATTTCTTGTCTATCCCACTTTTAAAAACTTTTTATTTAAAATAATTTTAGACTTACACAAAAGTTGCAAAAATAGTTCAGAGTCCAATATTACCATTCGCTCAGCTTCCCCTAATGTTAGCATCTTGTATAACTGTAGTATAATTATCAAAACTAAGAAGTTAATATTGGTTCAGTACCATTAACCATATTACAGACTTTATTCAGATTTCACCAGTTTTTCTACTGATGACTAATCCTTGATCCCACATTGAATCTATTGTCATGTCTCCTTAGTCTCCTCTAATCTATGACATTTCCTTCGTCTTTCCTTCATTTTTGTGACTTTGACACTTTTGAAGAGTACTGATCAGTTACTTTGTAGAATGTCCCTCAATTTGGCTCTGTCTGATATATTCTTTTTTTTTTTAATATTTATTTATTTATTTGGTTGTGCCAGGTCTTAGTTGTGGCATGCGGGCTCCTTGGTTGTGGCATGCGAACTCTTAGTTGTGGCATGCGTGTGGGATCCAGTTCTCTGATCAGGGATTGAACCCGGGCCCCCTGCACTGGGAGCATGGAGTCTTAACCACTGCGCCACCAGGGAAGTCCCTGATATATTCTTTTTTTAAAAATTTTTTCTAAATTTATTTTTTGGCTGCTTTGGGTCTTTGTTGCTGTATGCGGGCTTTCTCTAGTTGCGGCGAGCAGGGGCTACTCTTTGTTGCGGTAAGCAGGCTTCTCATTGCAGTGGCTTCTCTTGTTTGGAGCACGATCTCTAGGCACGGGGCTTCAGTAGTTGCGGCACACGGGCTCAGTAGTTGTGGCTTGCGGGCTCTAGAGCGCAGGCTCAGTAGTTGTGGCAAATGGACTTAGTTGCTCTGCAGCATGTGAGATCTTCCTGGACCAAGGCTCGAACCCGTGTCCCCTGTATTGGCAGGCGGATTCCTAACCACTGTGCCACCAGGGAAGTCCCCCCACCCCGATACATTCTTTTTTTTTTTTTGCGGTACGTGGGCCTCTCACTGCTGTGGCCTCTCCCGTTGCGGAGCACAGGCTCCGGACGCGCAGGCTCAGCCGCCATGGCTCATGGGCCCAGCCGTTTCGCGGCATGTGGGATCTTCCCGGACCGGGGCACGAACCCGTGTCCCCTGCATCGGCAGACGGACTCTCAACCACTGCACCACCAGGGGAAGCCCCCGATACATTCTTATAATTAGTTTGAGGTTATGCTTTTTTGGCAAGACTACCACAGAAGTGGTGTGCCCTTCTCAGCTTCATATCAGGAGGTACCTGCTGTTTGTCTCATTACTGGTGATATTAAGCTTGATCTTTTGGTTAAGGTGGTGTCTCTCCACTGTATAATTGTTTTTTTCCCCCTTTGTAATTATAATATTTTGGAGGAAACACTTTGACACTATGCAGATATTCTGTTCTCCTCAGACTTTTACCTACCATTTCAGTACCCATCAGAGGATCTTGTCTGCAACAGTTATTAGGGTGGTGTTCTAATGATACCGTTCTATTTCCCTCATTTTTTCCTCATTAAATAATTGGAATTCTTCTATAAGGAAAAACTCTCCCTCAAGAATTTATTCATTCTTTCAACCATTTATTAGTATAATAATTGCTAACCCATAGCTTTGTAAGAAACAAATTTACTAACTACACTACAGTATTTGTGTATAGTTCTTTTTGTCATCTGGGTTGTTCTGCACCTTACACATTTCATGTTAGGTGAAAACATTATGTTGGAACTAGTTTATATTCATGTATAGAGACCATTTTCATTTTTAAAAAGGTTGTGGTAGAATATTCATAACATAAAATTTATCATTTTAACCATTTCTAATTCTGTAGTTCAGTGGCATTAAGCATATTCACAATGTTTTGCAACCTACACAGCCATTTATCTTCAGAACTGTTTTGCCTTCCGAAACTGAATCTACGTACCTATTAAACAATAACTCTCCCTTATCCCCTGTCCCCAACCCCTGGCAACCACCGTTCTACCTTCTGTCTCTATGGATTTGCCTGTTCAGGACATTTCACATAAATGGAATCATATAATATGGGGTGTTTGTGTCCGGCTTATTTCACTTAGTATAATGTCTTCAAGGTACATCCATTTCGCAGCATGTGTCAGGATTTATTCTTTTTAATGGTCGCATAGTATTCTGTTGTATGGATGTGCCATAGTACATGTAGCAAATTTGCTATTAATGGACTCTCCTATCATTTGTGATTATAGATAGTGTTGCAGTAGATTTTTGTGCATATGTACAAGTACATTTGTCAGCTAAATTCCTAGAAGTGAAATTGTTGAAGCAGAGGATATAGTTTCATTTTGTAGCTTTTATTTATTTATTTGGCCGCACCATGTGGCATGCGGGATCTTAGTTCCTCAACCAGGGATCAAACCCATGCCCCCTGCAGTGGTAGCACAGAGTCCTCATCACTGGACCACCAGGGAATTCCTCATTTTAAATATTTATAGTTACTGCCAGGTTTCCCTCCAGTGAGGCTGTAACAATATTATTTTTCTGCTAACGATATAAAAACTTTACAACAATCTTTCAGCAGAAGTAAAATATGGTTTTAGGAGTTTACCTTCAGAATTTTTTTTTGGCTAGCAATCTATAGAAGTACTAACTAAACTACCACCTTTAAATAGTTTGCACCTATCAGAGGCCAGAAAGTGACCCTTAAACAATATAGATATTTGATTTTCCTAAATTTTTAAGCTATGCTGTTTCTCTGTAGGTCCTAGCCATAAATATCCTGGGTCGTTTCTTATTGAACAACGACAAGAATATTAGGTAAGTCAACTGAAAAATGTCTTGTATCTGGCTATTATAAACTCAGTGTACTCAAGAGTGACTTTGCTCAAGATCACACATGTATTGAGTGACATATCTAGAACTTCAACTCAGGATTTTTATTTTTAGTCTGGTCTTAAAACCGTTTTGATAAGAATTTAAGTATTTGCCTCATGAGTTAATTTTTAGTCCTGTTTATACTTTAGCATTAGGAGTCAGCAAACTTTTTCTGTAAGGGACCAGATGGATGGTCAGTATTTTAGACTCCATGGGCCTTAGGGTCTATTTGGCAACTACTCACCTCTGCCTCTTGGTGTGAAAGCAGCCATAGACTGTGTAAATGATGTGCATGGCTGTATTGCAATAAAAATTGATTTACCAAACCAGACAGCAGAGGGCTGGGTTTTTGCAGATAGGCTGTAGTTTGCTGACCCCTGCTCTAAATTAAGAAGAAAAATATAACATTTCAGTTGCAAACCTGGAACATGTTTGTGAACTCCAGCTACTTTTTTAAAGTAGATGAATTTATCAGTATTACCTTCTATTCTTTCTTGTCATGTTAACGATTGAAAAAATGTGGAAATAATCATTATGGTACCCTGAATTATCTTCTCCTTCCAGAAGAATTTTTAAATACTTGGATCATAAACTCAAATTTTTGCAGGGGCAGTTTTGGTACTGGTATCAAACAAAAGCAGAGGAAATGGTAAAATTGAAATAATTTCCTCTTGTGTTTTGGGGCTCAGACAGCCTGAAAAGGCATACTATATACTTATTTTGTTGTACTATTTGAAAGAGTTTGGAAGAATCAAGTCAGTCACTTTTAGAAGTTTAAATGGAATTGACCATGAATACAAATCTAAATCCAAGGCTTCTGGTTGCCACAGCTTTAGATTATAGTATTTTTTATGGCTTTACTGTGTTTCCATTTTACTCACTAATCTGTCTTGTCTTTTAAATATTTAACAATGTATGCTTTCCCTTAGTCATTGGACATCTTCTTTGTCGTTAAGCAGAGAATTATCCTGAATTTTAATTCTGTTCTTCTGCAACTTTATGTCATCCAGATATGTAGCTTTAACATCTTTGTTGAAGACTGTGCAGACAGATCATAACGCAGTACAGAGGCACAGAAGTACCATTGTGGACTGTCTAAAAGATTTGGATGTCTCAATAAAACGGTAACAGATTATTGAAAATTCTGCTCCCCACCCATCACCTGATAACTTTGTAATAGTTTTGAGAGGGAGAATATAGACATTTATGTATTTAGTCATTATTTTCACAGAGTAAATCCTTTTTTTCGAAAGGATTGGCAGGGAGAAGTTTAGATTAATGAAAGAGGCCAGTACGGAATACTGAAGTGCACACTGAAGTTGTCCTTGGTTCTTTGATGAGTAAAACAGGTACAGATAAGCTGGGCATATGTTTACTCAACAGAGGTACTGTGTTCTGTGTGTTGGAGGATGAAAATATGGAGTGATCCATCGGCTGAGTGTTTTATCACAATGCTGAAACTCAAATTGCTGACAGCACACGTTTTCTCACAGTACTTCAAAATACTAGAGGTGGCCGTGTTTCTTTAGAACAGTGCATCTAGGAATGACTTTTAGGCAGCACATAGGACTTAGAAAAGGCATGTATATTTTTTCCTTGGTGTAGTAATTCTACTGGTTCTCGTCTTAGAATGACTGTAGTTGTTTGTAAAACCTAGTTATAGTTGGCCTCAGTGAACTTTTGGTTTACTGTTCAAACCAGAAAAAATTAGATTTGAAATGATCTCTGAAACTATTCACTTAACAAACATTCATTGATAATTGTGTTCCTTTTATTTGCAGAGAACAGGTGCTAAGTGCTTGGGCAAACTAAAGATAAGACCTAGAGTCAGTAATAACAACTTTTACATAGTGCTTTGCAAAGGATTTATAAGCACTCTCTCAGTTGGTTCTCAGAGCAAGCCAGTAAGAGAGACTAGGCAATTACTTCTATCCCCAGTTAACAGATTAAAATACAGTACCAAAGGAATCAAATGACTTACTCCAAACCTTACCCCTTGGACATGGCAGACGTGGGAATAGAAATCAGACTTTCTGACTTCTATTGTGTTGTTTCTGTATAGCTCATGACTGGGCTTTGCATTTCAAAAGTAAAACCTGGGTCTCTTTGACAGGTTATATAACAGTAGGAGCTTAGACTCTGGAGCCAGAAAGCCTCATTTCAAATCCTAGCTCTGCCCTTAATAAACTTTGTCTAGTTACTTAGCCTTCCTGTGCTTCAGTTGTCCCATATGCAAAATGTGGATACAAGAGCACCCACTTCAAAAGGTTATATGCAGGATTAACTGGATTAACATATGTAAAGTACTTAAGCACTGTGTAAGAATTAGTTATTATTGCATTTCTGTAAGGATTGAGTTTTTGTTGCTTGTAGATTAACTAAGATGAAAGTATTATTAAATTGGGATTTTTGAAAGTTAATTATATGCCATGTTTGACATTATTGACCAAATGTGAAAAGATGCCTGTCGTAACCTTATAACTTTTATATGTAAAACATGTCCATATTTGCCTTCATTGCCAGATTTGATAGGCGGTTTTAGAAACTCCTATTTGCTCTCATAGCACATACCCTTTTTTTCCTTTTCATGGCTCTTATTCTCTTTTTCAGTTTTTTTCCCAGCTTTATTGAGATATAATTGTGTAAGTTAAAGATGTCCATCACATTGACTTGTCACACTTATCTATTGCAAAATGATTATCACCGTAGCATTAGTTAACACCTGCATCCTATCACATACTTACCATTTCTTTTTCATGGTGAGAATATTTAAGATCTATTCTCTTAGCAACTTTCAAGTATATAATACATTGTTATTAACAATAGCCATCATGCTATACATTAAATCTCCAGAACTTATTCATCTTATAGGTGGAAGTTTGTGCTCTTTGACCAACATCTCCCCATTTTTCCCACCCCTCAGACCCTGGTAACCACCATTCTAGTCTCTGTTTCTATGCATTCAGCTTTTTTTAGCTTCCACATATGAGTGATAGTGTACAATATTTGTCTTTCTCTAACTTCACTTAGCTCTCAAGGTTTGTTTTTATTCTACTCTTCTATGTACTTTTGATGTAAACTATGTTACATCATCTTTGGACTAAAGTGGATGTAATAAAAGGAGAGTATGGTGACTATATATCATGTTTTTAATGAATAACGCAGAGGTATTATCATTGGGTAATAATTTTGTTGCCTCTCTTTTTGAGCCTTTTAAGTATTCTAAATTTCAGCTTCATAGAATAGATTGCTGAACTCAAACTGCATTTTTGGTCTTTAGTAGTATATCTCTTGGGGATTTTTGAAGAAAAGTGTTGATGAACGTTCAAAATAAATTTGATAACTTTGGTTATCTCATGTGCAAAGATTGGGATCATAAGATCATGCAAAGACATCAATACATCCACTGGTGCTTGGTGTTCAAAGACAACATACCTGGGTCTTTGTTTCATTCCCACTGTAAATATCATAACTTTTTTTCCCTCCCCCCTGCAAGGCGTGCAATGGAATTGAGTTTTGCCCTGGTAAATGGGAATAATATTCGAGGCATGATGAAGGAATTGCTTTATTTTCTGGATTCATGTGAGCCAGAATTTAAAGCAGACTGTGCATCTGGAATCTTCCTTGCTGCAGAAAAGTAAGATTTAATTTTTATATTCATTGGTAAAAAATGCTTGGAAATTTTTGGAAAGCATCTTTAAAACATGGGGGAAATGTTGTAAACATGTTTAAACATGTAACATTTATTTCAGGCTTCCCATTAGAAATTAGGTTTGAGAAGGCCATTCTAGCCAGTATCTAATGTTAAGCATTATGCTAAGACCAAAATAATCCCACTTTTATAAAATCTCCTCTTTTATCTGTTCTTTAACCTCTCATCTATGATGTCCTTTTGATGAAAAGAATAGAAAAGTTACAGCATCTGGATGGTGGTTCTGTGTAAAACTTTTAGGAAGAAGTACCTCAAGATTTTGGTAGTATGGTTGTTTCCCCTCTTTTCACTGTGAATTTAAGGGAGCAAGTTTCTAGTCCTGGTGTGCCTGGGTCTCGGAAGAGTCCCTTTTCTTCTTTCTTCTCTATCTTCTCCTGTCCTGACTTTATGATTTATTTTCTGAAAAACTGGAGACAGAGTCCCCAGTTCTCAGCTCAGCAACTCCTATTGCATATTACGTGGAACATCTGAATTTGACTATGTACCACTTCATCACCCTTTGAAATGGGAATTGCTGCTAGTTTTGAAGGTAAAATGGATCCAGATATAATCACTTAACCTGTGAACCTAAAAAATGCTGTAGGACAGGATTTTTGAAAGTCACTGAGCAGAGCTTAGTTTATAGGTTCCAGTGTTTTCACCTAGTGCCATTATTTTCTCAGGTATGCACCTTCCAAACGGTGGCATATAGACACAATTATGCGCGTTCTGACAACGGTAAGTAGTGTTCTTAAGTCAACATATACTAAGGGCTGGATGTGTTGATTAACGAGTCAGACAAAGCCCTTGTTCTCATGAAGCTTATATTCTAGTGGGGGAGGTAGGAAATTCATGGGGAAATATGTAACACTCTCTTGTCAGGCAGGGGAAAATGCTATGAAAAATACTAAAGTAGCATATGGGACTATACTGATGGCAGAAGAGGATGGGATATGGGGCAGTGGGCCAGGTGTCTTAGGTAGAATAGGGCAGGTCACTCAGAGGAGGTAACATTGAGTAGAGAACTTGGTTAAATGAGGAGCTGTGCAAAGATTTGGGCGAAGAGTGTACAAATCAGAGGGAACAGTAAGTGTTGCAAAGCCCTAGGGTAGCAAACAAGCTTGACCTGTCTGGAGAGCATCAAGAAGGCCAGTGAAGCCAGTAGAGTGAGAGAGGCAGAGAATGGTAAGCTTGATGCAGGGGCTAGATTCTATAAGGCCTTACAGGAGTTAGGATTTTATTTTGAATATGATAGAAAATCATTGGAAAGTTTTGAATGGCTAAATTCTGGATTTTAAATTATGATTTTATAGAATATCCTTTCTTTGGTAGTCTTCCAGAATTTTGGAGCTTCTCAGTCGATCAATTAATAGACAGGGATTAGAGATTTAAGAGTAAAAATGAAAATGTAGTGGCATAACTATCTATGTCTAATTATGTCACCAGAAGTAAAAAACGTTGACGAAGTTGACCACATTAAAATTTAAAACTTGTATAGCAGAAGGAAAAAAAAGTCTACAAAGTTAAAAGGCAGATGACAATTAGGGGAAAAACCATTGTAACATATGACAGTGTGTTAATATTTTTAATCTATAAATACTTTACAATTAATAGGAAAAAGTGAAACACTAAAGGAAAAACTGGCATTTGAACAGACATTTGACAAAAGAAGAAATGGCTAGTTAACAGTGAAAAATACCCTTACTCTTAAAGAGATAGTAAATAAAATAAAAGTGAGGTATCATTTTTCACTTGTCATACTTTTTAATCTAATTCCTAGTGCTAGTTAGAAAATAGAGAACAGGCAGTACTTTATTAATTATGTTTTTAGGACTTTCTGTTGGAAAAATAAAAGGTCACTGTGCAAAAATGTATATTACAGAAGTGTTCATCCTAATCTTATTTATAATAGGGGAAAGCTGGAAACAACCAGGAGTCTCCAAATGGGCATGGGTTAAGTAAATTATGAAACATCTGTAGGAGGGAATGATACCATTGAAATTTTTAAAATTTCAATTAAATAGTTTACCTACAATGAATTAATTTTGTAAAAGTTTAAAAGTCAGTATACTTAATTGGGAAACTATATTCTAACAAAAGATATGATGGTTTTTATAAGGCTCAAAAGAAGGGAAAAATTAGAGCTCCTGGAGAAAAATGTTTATCGAAATCAAAACCTTTTTTAAAAAATTGCTCCAACTTTTCGGTTTTCCAATCAATTTATGTTCTCTTTTTATATGATCATATGATTTTTCTTCTTCAGCCTATTGATGTGCTAGGTTAAGTTAATTGATTTTTTAAAAAATTATTTATTTAATTGAAGTATAGTTGGCTTACATTAATTGAATTTTGAATGCTGAATCAGCCTTTCATATCAGGAATAAATCCCACATGGTTGTGACATATAGGTTTTTTAATGCATTATTGTTGTATTTGATTTTCTAATTTTTTTAAGGATATTTGCATCTGTGTTCATGAGAGATATTGGTCTATAGTTTTTTGTTTCCAATGTTTTCTTTGATCCATGTGTTATTTAGTAGTGTGTTATTTAATTTCCAAGTATTTGGGGACTTTTCAGCCATCTTTATATTACTTATTTCTAGTTTAATTTTGCATGATTTCTATTCTTTTATTTATTTTAAAATATTTATTTATTTATTTTTATCTTGGTCTGCCTTGGGTCTTCATTGTGGCATGCGGGATCTTTTTGTTGTGGCACAGGGGCTCGTCATTGCAGAGCTTGGGCTTCTCTCTAGTTGTGGCACAGAGGCTTCTCTCTAGTTGTGACATTTGGGTTTTTCTCTCTCTAGTTGTGGCACGTGGGCTCCAGAGCGTGTGGGCTCTGTAGTTTGTGGCACTCAGTCTCTCTAGTTGAGGTGTGCAGGCTCAGTAGTTGTGGTGCGTGGGCTTAGTTACCACGCGGCATGTGGGATCTTAGTTCCCCGACTAGGGATCGAACCCGTGTCCCCTGCATTGGAAGGCGGATTCTTTACCACTGGACCACCAGGGAAGTCCCTCTGTTCTTTTAAATTTATTTTTAATGGCCCAGAATGTGATCTGTCTTAATGAATGTTCTGTGTGAGCTTAAGAATGTGTATTCTGCTGTTGTTGAATGGCGTGGTCTATAAATGTCAATTAGATCATGTTGATGATTTCTCTTATTTAAAACACTCTGCTTGTGCTTCCCTGGTGGAGCAGTGGTTAAGAATCTGCCTGCCAATTCAGGGGGACACTGGTTCGAGCCCTGGTTCAGGAAGATCCCACATGCGGAGCAACTAAGCCTGCGAGCCACAACTACTGAAGCCCACATACCACAACTACTGAAGCCCCCGCGCCTAGAGCCCGTGCTCTACAACAAGAGAACCACCACAATGAGAAGCCCGTGAACCGTGGTGAAGAGTAGCTCCCCACTCACTGCAACTAGAGAGAGCCGGCTTGCAGCAACGAAGACCAAATGCAGCCAAAAATAACAAATAAATACAATAAATAAATTTATTAAAAAAAATAATAAAACACTCTGCTTTTTCCTATTAGGGAAGAATGTAAATATCTAAGTCACACCACTAATTACCTGCTTTTTAGCTTCTCACCTTTCCTTTTTGACTATTTCCCTAAACTTCTCCCTCTGTCTCTGTGTTTCTTTTCTTTTTTTTTTTTTTTTGCGGTACGCGGGCCTCTCACCATTGTGGCCTCTCCCGTTGCGGAGCACAGGCTCTGGACGCGCAGGCTCAGCAGCCATGGCTCATGGGCCCAGCTGCTCCGCGGCACATGGGATCCTCCCAGACGGGGGCACAAAGCCGTGTCCCTCTCATCGGCAGGTGGACTCTCAACCACTGCACCACCAGGGAAGCCCTGTCTTTGTGTTTCTTAACAGGAGTGGGTATCCCAGCCACCTGGGATTTTTTCTTTGTCTTTTTCCTCTCTAAAGTACACATGGGTAGGCCTGGTCTCAGTCTTGTAAATCCGATCAACTCTTCTGTCCAGTAATGGGAGATTGACCAAGGTGGGCTGATACTAGGCACAGCTTCCACTGTTTATATGTCCTGTGCAGCCTGGTTATCATCGTGCTCTGATAAGGCCAAAATTTAGTTTCCTCATAGGTTAAATAGCTGTATTTTGTTTTTGTGGTTGTAAATCTCAAGATTCCACTAGTCAAGAGGACAATAAAGAGATCAAGGTTTTCTTTTTTTTTTTAATGTGGATAATTAAATACAAAATATTTCCTATTCCTGGGACTACTTATTGGTTCTATATTTATAAACTAGTTTTTAAAGGAGTGTGAATAAACTCAGGTTTTTTATTTGTTTGTTTGCTTATTTATGTATTTATTTGGCTGCATCGGGTCTTAGTTGCAGCACACAGGATCTTCTTGAGGCACTCGAGATCTTTCGTTGTGACGTGTGGGCTCTTCATTGTGGTGCAAGGGCTTCTCTCTAGTTGTGGTGTGCGGGTTTTCTCTCTCTAGTTGTGGCACACAGGCTCCAGAGTGCGTGGGCTCTGTAGTTTGCAGCATGTGTGTTGAGGCGCACGGGCTTAGTTCTAAGCCCTGCAGCATGTGAGGTCTTAGTTCCCCGACCAGGGATCGAACCCACGTCCCCTGCATTGGAAGGCAGATTCTTTATCACTGGACCACCAAAGAAGTCCCCTAAACTCAGGTTTTTTAAAAGTTACTATTTATTTCAGTCTCATCTTATTTAACAAGCCTTTTTGAACTGTTCACGTACTCTCCATCCCCCAGAGTAGCGTGACTACTATAGCTAGCTCATGTGATTTTAACACCTGTGTTGGGGAGTTGTGGGAAGGGAGAGGTTGTTGTAATTAAGTTCCCAGTGAATGTATTTCTTAAATTTTTGTAATCGTAGACCTTACCTGTTTTGAGTAGAGAAGGCTTCTTAAATTTTAAACTTTTTTTTTTTTTACTTTGGACGAAGAGAAGTTTTTATTTTTTATAAAATCTTAAAACTTTAGAATATTCATTTAAATAAGACTTTAAGGGGGGAGGGATAAATTGGGAGATGGGGATTGACATATACACACTACTATATATAAAATAGGTAACTAATAAGAACCTACTGTAGAGCATAGGGAACTGTACTCAATACTCTGAAATGGCCTGTATGGGAAAAGAATCTAAAAAAAGAGTGGATATATGTGTATGTATAACTGATTCACTTTGCCGTACACCTGAAAGTAACACAACATTGTAAATCAACTATACTCCAGTAAAAAAAAAAAAGACTTTGAAGTTTGAACTGCTTATAAACATGAGAATTGGAAACAACTTTATCTTTGAGGGTGTTTTGTAGTAGTCTCCTTTGAACAGCAACAATACTAGCTAACATTTCTTATTATTACTGTGTGTTTCTAGGGGTAACTGTCCGCATTTCCTTTTAGGCAGGAAGCTATGTTCGTGATGATGCAGTTCCCAACTTGATCCAGTTAATAACCAATAGTGTGGAGATGCATGCCTATACTGTCCAGCGCTTGTACAAAGCAATTCTTGGTGATTATTCTCAGGTAAGTACTTTCACTTTTGGGGGGAAATTGCCCTTTATTTTCCTGATATGCTCTTACTACTGTCACTCTAGAGGTGCCTCAGTTTTGACCTTTATGATTAGATGACCTGTGATTTGTATTAATCCTTTAAAGGACTGAAATCTTTGACAAATGGTGACTTTCTTTTGACAGCAACCTTTGGTGCAAGTAGCTGCCTGGTGTATAGGTGAATATGGAGATCTTCTTGTGTCTGGCCAATGTGAAGAGGAAGAGCCTATTCAGGTACCCTTTGTCACTCTTGGTTAAGGAGGGGGAAAAACAATTTTTTGGTTTTAAGAGAGTGGTGTTTAATCAGTTGAGATTGATTCCTTGAAAACCTTTTAAAGAAGCAATTCCAGAATTACATTGGAAAACCTGCTGATTTTTGAGTTGGAACTTACTGGGCCATTGTGAGATATTAAAACTGCGTTTAGGACCTACCCCCCATCCCATCAGACTGACTTACATTGTTTCTCTTACCCTCTGGCTGATAAGAAATGAGAGTGTATCCATGTTTCCATTTGCTCATTAAAGGACTGGATTTCAGAGAAGTTGTGGCAACAACACTTTAACTCTATGTATCTTTTTCCTTTCTTCCTCTCCTTCTGCCTTTGAAAGTCATAAAATGCCTCTTAGCCCCCAATGGGTATTTTCCATCCTTTTTACCTCCCTCCTACTTGCTTCTGGTTGGTGGGTTAGGTTGTACAGTTACTCTGGCAAAGCACAGTTTATGTTAGAAGCTTTGGTAATGATGATGGCAGGATTGTCTTTCTGGTGACATCCTGTGACTTAATATCAGATGTAGATATTTACAGTTAAAATTCATCTTATATTGTCTTTTTTTTTTTTCTGCACAGGTAACAGAGGATGAAGTGTTGGATATTTTAGAAAGTGTCCTAATCTCTAATATGTCCACCTCAGTGACACGAGGTTATGCCCTCACTGCCATTATGAAGCTTTCTACTCGATTCACCTGTACTGTAAAGTGAGTATGGAGAAAAAGTAGGGTGAACATGTTGTTTTGTAATTTTTAAAAACTTTATTATGGAAAATTTCAAGCAAAAGCAAAAGTAGAATAGTAAAATCAATTGCATATACCTTTATTCCTCAATAACAATCATCATTTCATGGTTAATCCTTATTTTATCTATACTTTGCTCCCTGTCATCCCCCATGCCTGTTTTCTCTTTCAAAGTAGCGAAGTTATTTTCCCATATAAGGGTTCTGGTTTATTTTTTTCTTTTTACTGTTTTGACGAAAAGTCAATTCTTGGATCAGTCTCCCAGCCAAGCATATTTAAACTTAGTTCTCTTAGACCTTCTGCTTTAATTTTTTTTTTTTTTTTTTTTTTTTTGCGGTACGCGGGCCTCTCACTGTTGTGGCCTCTCCCGTTGCGGAGCACAGGCTCTGGAGGCGCAGGCTCAGCGGCCATGGCTCACGGGCCCAGCTGCTCCACAGCATGTGGGATCTTCCCGGACCAGGGCACGAACCCGTGTCCCCTGCCTCGGCAGGCAGACTCTCAACCACTGCGCCACCAGGGAAGCCGTCTGCTTTAATTTTTAATGTTAAGCCTCGTGAAGAATGGTATTTTTTACTATTTAAATTGTGAAGTAGAAGAATTTGGTGTCAGGTAATGACCTTTTGTTGAAAGAAGTCTGATGCCATGACCCACTTGTTGATAAAAGCTTATTTTAAAGTTATTAAAGAAGAGAGTGAACACTATAAATTTATTCTTTTGTAGCAAATTAATAATCGGTACTTTTGTCTAGCAAATTTTAGGGTATGAGATATTTAACAGACAAAATCTAGTATTACAACTAGAATAAGTATGATGGTAATAAGTATGATGGTCTTGAGCTATATGTCAGATGAATGAACATAAAGGAAAAGTGTTTTGTTTTTGAAAAGTTATGTACATTAAGAAAAGAGCATTTCAAAATTTTAACCAGAACCCTCTGTTTCAAACATTATTCTCTCTGCTTGTTTATGAACTTTCTTTTGGGTATTTGAATTTGTTTGTCATTTTATCCCAAAGCCGAATTAAGAAAGTGGTTTCCATCTATGGAAGCAGCATTGATGTGGAGCTCCAGCAGAGGGCAGTAGAATATAATGCACTTTTTAAGAAATATGACCATATGAGGTAAGTAAAAGAAAGTAAACAATGCATGTGCCTCTTAGCATCTCAAACAAATTGTCACGATAAACCCGTAAAGGAGATTCATCCCTCGTGTTTTATTAGCCGGACTTCACAACTCTGTTTAGTTCTAACTGCTTGGCCCCTTGTGTTTTGTCCATCTTCTATTCTGCCTAGCCTCTAAAGAAATAAGTGAACTATGTTCCTTTAGTCCCCTTCTCACCTTTCTTTTGGTAGAGAAAGTTTGCTTCATTTTCCATTTTATTTGGTGAAGAAGTGGGAGTTGTTTTTTTCTCAAGAGAATCGCATTCAGATATCATTACTATTAACATTTTGGTGTGCAGTGTCTTCTGTTATGCAGTATCTTTTTTCCCTCTTCTGTTATGCAGTATCTTCTTTTTTTTTTTTTGCGGTACGCGGGCCTCTCACTGTTGTGGCCTCTCCCGTTGCGGAGCACAGGCTCCGGACGCGCAGGCTCAGCCGCCATGGCTCACGGGCCCAGCCGTTTCGCGGCATGTGGGATCTTCCCGGACCGGGGCACGAACCTGTGTCCGCTGCATCGGCAGGCGGGCTCTCAACCACTGCGCCACCAGGGAAGCCCCAGTATCTTCTTAATTGGAAACTGCTAATAATGTACTTATTTGCTGTTCTTTCATTCCAATTTCTCTATCACTGAGAATTCCCAGTGTCTCGGGATTTAGAGGGACAGTTTGTCCATTCAGTGTTTCTTGCCTGCCCTTAATCCAGCCAGGAATTTAGGTCATGTATTCTTGTAATCCAGCTTCTATTTTAGTGTCTGTGTTGGGATGTGGGGAGGGGAGATGTCTCTACATGTTTGGCTCCAATATAGTTACAGTGATTGTTTTGGGTAGGGAAGCTAGGTTAACTGCCTAGAATTTAACCACTTCAGATTCTTTCAGGTCTGCTCTGCTTGAGAGAATGCCTGTCATGGAAAAAGTAACCACAAATGGCCCTACTGAGATTGTGCAGACAAATGGAGAGACAGAACCAGCTCCTCTAGAGACCAAGCCACCACCCTCTGGGCCACAGCCCACCAGCCAGGTAGCTTTTCCCTTGCTTATCTGGGATCTTCATGATCTTATAGTTCCTTAGAACCTATCTCTTAGCTGATACCTTTCAGTGTTCCTGGATTGATTGATGGTTCTCTTCCTTATTTTTAAGTGTTGAAAGGGCTTTGCATCAGATACAGATTAGGCAATGACTAATGAATAAGATTTTATTTCCTTGTTTAGGCCAATGATTTATTGGATTTGTTGGGAGGAAATGACATAACACCTGTCATTCCAACTGCACCTACAAGCAAACCAGCTTCTGCTGGTGGAGAACTTCTTGATTTGCTGGGAGACATCAACCTTACAGGTGAGGCCAGACTAGAGTTATTTCATGCTTGGTTAGGGACAAGGGCCTTAGGGGAAAACTGTACTGAACATAGCCTTTCTATCTAGCACATGAAACAGTTGAAGATGGGAGAGGCTAAGTGAAAAGCAAGAGTCTTCACAACATCTGGGATATGTTGCCATACTAATACTCTAGAGATAATTAATAGGGATTCCTTAAAGTCTAATTTTTAATTTTTTGGAGAGTAAATTACTCATAGCATTTTAAGATAGAAAGGACTGTCTCAGGTTAGAAAAGAAATACATCCCAAGAAATACATTACTTTTTCTAGGTTTCTTTCTACTCATGGTTAGTTTCCAAGAACTGTGGCCGTTTGTAGAGAGTGGAGAGGTGTCAACTGTTTTCCTCCTTCCCTCTCTCTCCCTGTCTCTCTCCTTGGTATTAAAGCAATGGAAGGAGAAAGTCATCCATGGTTATAATATTCAAATATAACTTTTCATTTGGGAATATCTTTTCTTTATTTATATGTAGTAGACATTTGTAATTAATGTGTTCAGAGATATTGTGAACACAAGAGTTCAAGAGAGTCCAAGAGGGCTTCCCTGGTGGCACAGTGGTTAAGAATCCGCCTGCCAATGCAGGGGACATGGGTTCAAGCCCTTGTCCGGGAAGATCCCACATGCTGCAGGGCAACTAAGCCCGTGCCACAACTACTGAGCCTGCGCTCTAGAGCCCGTGAGCTACAGCTACTGAACCTGTGTGCCACAACTACAAAAGCTCACATGCCTAGAGACCATGCTCCACAACAAGAGAAGCCACCGCAATGAGAAGCCTGCACACCGCAACAAAGAGTAGCTCCCCCACTCACCGCAACTAGAGAAAGCCCGCGTGCAGCAATGAAGACTCAACACAGACAAAAATAAATAAATTAAAAAAAAAAAAGAGTCCAGGAGTATCACTGTAGCATATAATTTCTATCTTAAGTGACTTCTTTAAAAGTATAATGGAGAGTTACAGCATACATGACCTTACGTAGAAAACAGCCATAGGATAAAGTTGTTGAATGCTCATCTAGACTGGCTATCACAAGCTAAATGATTTTTTTCCTAACGTAGCAGCCTCCCAGAGCTTATGGTTTGTATTTGTCTTAACAGAATTTAAAAATGTTACTTGTCATGTACTTAGAGCCATTTACAAATAGTCATTTTCAAATCTTGAGATGCCAAAGCTATCCTAGATATATGGAAAAACAAAAACAATCCCATGTTTAAAACATAGTGTATGGGGAATTCCCTGGCAGTCCAGTGGTTAGGACTATGTGCTTTCACTGCTTAGGGCCTGGCTTCAGACCCTGGTCAGGGAACTAGGATCCTGCAAGCTGTGCGGCATGTCCAAAACAAACTGTAGTGTATAGATGATATGCTTTATTTATTAACATAATAGCATTTCCATGTTAGTACATAATCTTACCAATTATAATTTTAAATGGTTGTCTAATATTTCATTAAGAAGTTTGAACCGTTATTTATTCAGTTCCTTACTATTGGGCATTTTGTTTGTTTCCAGAGTTTTCTTATCATAACTGATGCCTCAACATATCGTTATTACATAAATTTGTCCAAATTTATTTTGGGTTTACATTCTTAGGCTAAGTTAAGTTAGGCTTAATCTGTCTGAATCTGTTTAAAGTAAGAAGGATAAATACTTAACGTCATAGGGTATTGTGAGGAACAGTGACTTAGTACATGCATGACACATAGTAGGCACTTGGTAAATGTTATTTATCGTTTCCTCAATGTATATGGCCATGAGTTTCACTGTATAGTCATAAATATTATCGTCTTTTTTAAAAAGCCCTAACAGTTGAAAGATTGATGCTATCATTTTGTTAATTTTTATTTTTTCATTCAAGGGAATGTTTTATATTTATCCATATGTGCATTATACATGAATTTCCTTTTCGTACATTCCTTTTGTATCCTTTAACTCATTTATCATGGGGTCTTAATGTTTTGTTTTTGTTCTGACTTTCTTGTTTTTCTAGTCTTAAATGAAAAAGTAAAATGATAAAATGTTAAAAAGTCTAGATTTTCCTTTCCTTATTCATAATGAGTTTAAACACGTTTTCCCTTTTTTTTAATTTTTAAGTAAAAAAATTTTGAGTTCTAGATTCTTTAAGCCATCATTACAGTCATATCGTAATGCACAGTAATTTAAATCAGTAGAAAGTAGGAAATAAATTTAGTATGAGCTTTTAGAGGAACTGGAGCAGTGAGTTTCTGTTGTTTCTCAAAACTACGTATTGTACCATTGCAGGAGGAAAAAAGCTAAAATTTGGGGGACTTAGGGACTCATATGTTGCCTGTGTGTCTTGGGTAGCCCGTGATTTTCCATGGGAACACGTTTCTAAAATTGTTTTGAAAATGGAAATTGTAGGAAAATTACTAGATTAGATTTATAAAAACTAGGATAACTATATGAATATTTGTTTATATTCTTCATTGGTAATCTGCTTGACTGCACATCCTGTGGTGTCCACATTTGTTTTAGCTCCTTGTGCTTTGCTTAGCCATATGTATTTCTACCTTCCTTGCTAATTTTTAGTATGTGATTTTTTTTCTAGTGTACTTGGGCATTATTTTTTTTAAGCTAATTCAGCCTTTATTTCATTTTGTGAATTTTTTAAATGGTGTAATTTCAGTTAATTTTATAAGTAGTTTGAAATCTATTTAAGCATAAAATGCATTCTCTTTCTTTTGCTGAATTTTCTTATGCCTCTTCTTAGAATCTTGATTTCTGTTAGTTCATGATCACGTTCTATCCCTGGCCCTCCTTAACTTGTTCTTATTTGGAAGGATCAAATAAGTATGATAATCTGATGATTTCTTTCCCCCACTCCACACCACCTCTCCCAGGGTGTGTGTGTGTGTTAAAATTAATAAATGCCTTGATCTACTTAGCTTGTAAAATAAAATGTTACTAAGAGAGTTGACATTCCCTGTGTACTGCCCCCTTATCTCCTTCCCTCTTGATCCCAGAGGTAACTATTATCTATTCTAAAATAGTGTTAGCGTTGGTGTTTACCATTCATGTGTATTTCTAGAATGATACAGTGTGTAGTATTGTTTTGCCATTTTTTGCCTTTTTAGAACTGGTATCCAACTGCATGTGTACTTTTATACCTTGCTTTTTTTTGCTAAACATTGTATTTGTGAATAATCCATGTTAAGTGCATTTCTAGTGCATTCACATTTTTACTGCTGTATATGTATAGTATTTTATTTTGTCAGTGTACCACAATTTACTTACCCATTATTTTGATGATGGACATTTTGTTTCCAGAATTTCATTGTTAGAAATTATCTTGCTATGCACACTTTTTGTAACATGTCTCCCTGTGTAAATATGCAAGAATTAATCAAAGCAGTCCTTCTTTTGTGAAATGCTTGTTCACTTCTCTTACCACTTTTAAATTAGGTTAACTTTTTTCCTTATTGATTTGTAAAAGATATTTATAGTTCTGGGTAATCATCCATTTGTTATTTTGTAGCATACATTTTCTTCTGCCTTTGGTCTATTTTTTTATGGTTTTTTTTAATGAACAGAAGTTATTCATTTTAAAGTATTTGAATTTTTAGTTATTTTTGCATCTTGTTTAAGGCATCCTTCCCTTAATTTGAGATCATGATAATTTTCTTCCATATTTTCTTGGTGAGATTTGTCATTCTGGCTAAGATTGACCTAACTTTGGGATGTTTCATTTAGGTGCTCCAGCTGCTGCTCCCGCCCCTGCCTCAGTCCCACAGATATCCCAGCCCCCCTTCTTGTTGGATGGGCTTTCATCACAGCCTCTCTTCAATGACATTGCTACAGGTACGATCACTGGTGTTATCATCATTAGAGCAATGAGAGATAGTTGTTGAAGAAAGGAAGTAATAATTTTGCAAGCATTAGGCTGACTACAATTAGACTGATCTCCCTGTGCTTTCCCAGGCATCCCCTCCATCACAGCATACAGTAAGAATGGCTTGAAGATAGAATTCACCTTTGAACGGTCAAACACCAACCCCAGTGTCACAGTGATAACGATACAGGCCTCCAACAGCACAGAGCTGGACATGACGGACTTTGTTTTCCAGGCTGCAGTACCAAAGGTACTATAATTGTCTTCTTGGCCTTTTTCCTTGAATTAAAAATTGGCTGATTATTTTTTATGTATTTGGTAAGGGATATATTTTAATGTTCAGAGATTAAACTAAATTTGCAGATTTAACTCAAACTAACAGTAATTAACTATTATGGTTCATTAAAGCATGTCATTTTTTTTTTTTAACTAAGCATGTCATTTTTAATGAACACTTTCTGCTTAGTCAAAATATTCTTACAGTTAGTATTGTCTACAATGGATAAAGGAAGGGCAGCCTAATAGCGACAGAGCAGAATTCTACAAGGTGATTCATTAATGCTCAGGGCACTGAGGATAGGTTGGGGTTCAGTAGTACAGTGGTAAAGACCTAAAAAGCACAAATTGTAATGTGGAATTAAAGTTCAATCAAGATGAGAGACTTCATGTATTTGATATTCTCTTCTAGTCACTGGATCAGAATTAAAAGTTTTTGCCTCTTGATAATGTGAGAGAAACATTCCTCCTTCATTAACAGCTAGTTTACTATTGATGCAATGACTGCTTGTTTTTGTAAATTGAAGTTTTGTTTATACCAAATCTTAGTTTAAGGAGTGTTTATGTTCATCATTGAATAATGAAAAGTTTTGAAAAAGGAAAATGTAGAATGAGGAGTGGGCAAAATTTTTCTGTAAAAGACGAGATAGTGAGTATTTTAGGCTATATGCTGTCATAGTGCCAAAACTGTCATGGGCGATATATAAAGGTGGTGGCTCTGTTCCAATAAAACACTTGCAGAAAGAGGTGTCAGTTCATTCTTGGCCCATGGACCATATTTTACCAACCCCTGGGATAGATTAGGCTAATCTGATCTTTTCAGTGACATGTGAAGTATGACATTCAGACAACACAATTTTGGAAATTGAAGACCTTTTACTTGTGGTTACTGCTGACTTTGCAACCTTCTTTACTTGGATTTTTAGGAGTCAGAATAATGTAGCTGTTTTACAAGCAGTAGAGTTAGTGGTTTCAATACTAGTTGTATGACATTAAGCAGGTTACTTAATCTCTATGCCTCAGTTTCTTCATTTGCAAAGGGGGTGTGTCATCGTGATATCTAATTCATAGGGTTCCTTTGAGGAATAAATGAGTTTTATGTGCCAGGTACTGTTTTAAGCACTTTTCGTATGTTCGGTGCTCAGTAAATGTTAGTTGCTACAACTTAGAGTTTTATACTTATTATTTTACGCTGCGGTTCTAGCAACATACTGTCTCTGCTTTAAAGTATGGCCTTCTTCTTGGTGTTGTACTATACAATGCCTATTTGCATATCATGATGTATCTTGAACTTCAAAACGTTGTATTTCGTAGATTCTACTAATACTATTTTTACTTTTTGTTATTTCTGAAATTGAGGTACATTTTAAAATTGATACCCTTGTCATAGTTTCATTGGCAGCCTATTTTCTTTCTCAGTGGTATATAAAATAATGGTGTGAATTACAGTTGATGCCATCTAACATTTAATGAAATAAATGTAAATAAATGAATTTTAGCTTACATAATTTATCTTGACAGTAGACTTATGAATAAGTCCCAAAGTAATAAACCTGTGCATTGAGATTAAATTTCTGCTTTTATAATTTCTGGCCTTAGAGAAGACCTAGACCCACGAACCTCCTTCCCTCCTTTCTTCCTTCCCTCCCTCTCTTTCTCTCCCCTTTGCCCTTCTCTCTTTTCTCTCCCTCCATCCCTTTCTTTCTCTCTCCCCCTCTTCTCTTCTTTCTCTTTCTCTCTCTCTAATTCTCCTCTCTCTCTAATATTTTAGGAGACTAAACTTTCAGGAAAATTTTTGTAACCCTAGTCTGTAAAATAGCTGCATACATACTATATAGTGCCAACTATGACTTACCTGTCTTGCTCACAGCTCTTTTATCTCTCTTCCCTGTAAACAAACAAACAAAATCCACCAGCACTCAATAAATTATGGTGTTTGGCTTTTCCAGGTCTTTTGCTGTATGGGTTAGTTCTGCACATAATTTTTCTGTTAGGGCTTTGTGTCCCCAATGTAGAGATCCTGATGTGTTCCACATACGTATTAACAAACTGGCTTTTTTCAGCTTTTCCTTTACCTCTGTCCTGTAGGAGTAACCCTTGACACATTCCAGATTATATAGGCTTTAGAAAACAAAGGTTCAAGTCTCTGATCACAACCGTCCAAATACACAAAAGTTTGAAGGCGTGTAGTTGGTGACTAGTGTGCTGGTTTACTATTTTTAGAAAGCTTTTCATTTCTTTCTAGTTTTTTTTAACCGCAGGGACCCATTTTTTTTGTTGCTGTTGTTTGTTTTGTTTTGTTTTTTTAGTTACATAGTTGATCAGTTACTATTAACTGAGGTTGCCAGAACGAGAATTGGTTACTTTTTGAAAAGTGGTAGGCTAAAGTTGCTTCTACCAGGAAGGAAAGAGTAGCTCATTGCTAGAAACAATGGCGTTTTATAAATGCCATGAAGTGATAGCCCACATGCTGTGGATTGCTGATATCTGAAAAACAAATAGAATTTAGTAGTAGGTAAATCTGGTAATTGAACCATCATCTGCGTGTCTGACTGTATTTGTTGACATCTCTGACATAGTGTTAAGTGTATTTTTCTGAAGAGTGCCCTTTGTTCCCCCCAGACATTCCAGCTGCAGCTTCTGTCTCCTAGCAGCAGCATCGTCCCAGCATTTAATACGGGGACCATCACACAAGTCATTAAAGTTCTGAACCCACAGAAGGTGAGTAGCACAGTTGAAGACATTATCTGAGCAAGGTGTAAGCATATTCCCTGAAATAAAATTTGCTTTGTTTCTCAAAGGTTTTTCTGACTCACAGCAGAAAAGAAATCTTTTTAAATGTCTGGTCTAACCTCCTTGTTCTTTTGTAGATAATAAGTGAAGCCCAGACACACAAAATGGTTTAGTGGCATCTCATTAAAATGCACACTTAGAGGACTTCCCCACGGTCCAGTGGTTAAGACTTCACCTTCCAATGCAGGGAGTGCGGGTGTGATCCCTGGTCGGGGAGCTAAGATCACACATGCCTCATGGCCAAAAAACCAAAACGTAAAACAGAAGCAATATTATAACAAATTCAATAAAGACTTTAAAAATGGTCCACATCAAAAAAAAAATCTTTAAAATGCACATTTAAAGATTTCTCTATTTAGAGGCTTAAAAGTCTAGGTTTTTGCATGGGGAGGGGGACAAAGCAACCAGTATATCTGAATGTAGAGCATAAGATGAGTACGTTTACCTCATTTTTCTAGAAAATTGGATACAAGGGTTGAATCTTGAGAAAAGCACTTAGCAAATGTTTCTGTGAAAATACTCCTGAGTGGTTCTGTCCTGTTAATGTGGTTCTAGGATTGAAGCCAACAGTGAGTTCTGGAGATGCATTTTCTCTACTTGACTGCATGATGTTGGCTAATAGCTAGAGTATTAGGTGGTTTTTGTTGTTTTTTTTTGCCTGTGTTTCATTTTTAAGAGAGTTCTGCTTTAAAATAATATGTGTTTTCTAAGATTAAAAGTCTATTTGTAGACTGTACAGATTCTAAAGATTTTATTTCAGTGTGTAATTTTTTATTCTCTTTTCTTCTGACAGCAACAGCTGCGAATGCGGATCAAGCTCACATATAATCACAAGGGCTCAGCAATGCAAGATCTAGCAGAGGTGAACAACTTTCCCCCTCAGTCCTGGCAATGAGGGTCCAGCACCATTCTCATTCTTATCCCACTCAATCAAAGGAACTCTGGGAAGGAGATTATGATCGCTGCAAGTCCCCCCCAACTGTACCATGGGCATGAGGAGCTGAAGAGAACTGTTGAGGAGGATTTTCCTAAAGTTATTGCTGACCTTGAAGCATTGTTAAAGACTAATCTCCTCTCCTCCACTGTTGAGGCCGGCTGCTTCTGGAGGCTACTTTGCACTCTTCCTCCTCCTCTCCTTTTTCTGCACTTCTCCACCCCTCCTACATTTACAGCCAGAATCAACATTCCCTGAGCCCCTGAGGAAATAAGCAGCTGGTCTGGAGGAGAGGACTGGAATTCATGGCAAGAAGACACTCACTCTGTCTCTGCAGCAAAGAGTTGCCCCTTCTTTTTACTGTGTTTCTCTGTGGACTGGGCGAGGTGGGGTATTTACTCCTCACTAGCTGGGTTACCATCTTCAGGCGCTTTTTACATCTGGCATTGAGAACGGAAATGTAACGGTGGACATGAGGGAGCCCTGCCTTTTTCTACTGGTTCCCCCAATGTTTGAAAGAGGCATTAGGCTCCTGGTAGCCTTTTCTGTGCATTGCTGTATACACACAGACACACACATGTATGTATGTTTGTTACCAAGAACTGGTCAGACCTTGAAAGGTTATTTGTAAACACTGGACAGATGCAGTTAAAAAGAGCTTTTGTTTAGATTTGGCATGAAGGATATGGTGCTCTATTTGTAATAGAAACTTCAAAGGCTCTTCCAGCCCCCCCTTTCTCTGCATTCTTTAGCTGTAGTCATGAGTACTCTCCATGATTTTCAAAATTGATTCCCCTTAAAGTGCAAAGTGGACGATTTACAAAAGGTATATTAATAGTTATTAATGCCCCTATTCCCACTACAAATTTTAAAGTTTCTCCCAAACCCATGACTTGCCTGAACTATGGTAAATGGGTGGAAAGAGGAGTTTGCCACTTTTAAAGTACAGACTCCTTAACAAAAGCACCTTTGCCCACAGGAAGAGTGAGTATCTGATTCACTCTAGAGCATATTGGAGTCATCTTCTCCATTACTCCAAATCTCCCTTTTTATTTCCTGAGCCTGGCTTGGACCTTGGCATTCCGTTTGAATTCCTTCTTCTAACTGGAACATTTGTGTTGTATCTGTAACACTGGCACTGAAATAAAGACCACGCAGTTAAAGAAATCTTTCCTATATCGTACTTTATGGTGTTGGAATGAAGCCTTGTAGCTTCCTTGCCCCCTATGTCAGAGGAAGTCTTATAGACACCATAGGGTAGGAATATCCTTTCCTGAGTGCGAGAAGTTGGTCTTTCATCTTATGAGTATCTGCATCAAAGACTTGAGATCTGGAGCTTTTTAAACTAGTGAGAGTACCGAGTGCTTTTAGAAAGGACCCTCATGTTATCAAACCTTAACACTGAGTTGCTGGCATGAGGTAAGGTGACTCTCCTGTGGCACGTGTTGAATGTACTGTGTATGTTCAGGTGCACAGGTGCCATGTCTGATGTACTAAAGAAAAGGAAAAGTCAGGCCCACCTTGCTCTTAAAACATTTGCAATCATTACTGTATTGAGTACAGTATAAGGACCACTTTGGCTTTGGTCTTAAAACTGGATACAGATATCCATTTTTCCCCCTCCATTTCACCAAGCCTTTACTTAAAATCTTCAGTGTCTTGTCAAATCTAGCTCTGTATCAGATGCTAGATTATTCCTAACATTTGACAAACTGGAGTTGAACTAAAGGCTCCAAAGGGGGAACTTTCTGGTCTTATTTTAGTATTTAAGAGCAAGATTTGCTAAAACTTATTCTACTGGGTAAATGGTTGACTGAGTCAAGAACAGGATATTACCTTGTGCGTAGTTTTCAGTAAAGTAATTGTGGTCTAGTGTGTGTTTCAAACAACTGCTCTGCCTGTGTGATGAAAAATAGTCTTTAAAGGTTTCTTTGCAGACTGATTTCATTGGATGGATACTTAATGCTGTGAAACGTGATAGGATTAACATAATATTGGTGGATTTCTTGAATAGAATTTGTCTAACATTCCTCTTGTGGTTGAGGCTTTATTTTCTCTCTCACGTTTATAGTTAACCAGCTCAAGTTTCTTTAGTTGAACTGATTTGAATCTCAGAAATTTGCTGAAGATCATGCTATGAGACAGTGCTAGCTAATGGGGCTGGAAAGGGTCTACTCTCAGAACAAAGTGTCTCCTTGCATGAATGTAGTTTTGAGGTAGAGTTATGTGATCATCCATAGCTTTGTCTAGACAGAGTAAAAATCATGGCCTTAACACAAAGGGTGCTGTGTAGAATATGAAATGATTCCAGAGAGTGAACCTGAGCACCGTATTGAAGGACTAGCGGCCAGGTAACTAACTGCCTAGGATACTGATGGTTGTGAAGACTGTTTCAAATGATTGGATCTTTGAAAGCTTCAGTGTGCCTTAGTTTCTAGGATCAGAATTCGTTCTCCTCTCATTTGGCCGTGCTGCTAAAGGAGAAATCTCTTAATTTCTATGAATACTTGCACATTTCAGTTATTTCTTTCCCTAGTATAACCATTCACGGGGGAGCAAAATTGTTTAGATTTACAACTTCAGAGCCATTGTGAGGAAAGGGTGATTTCCATGGCTGTTTTCATAACTCCAGGGTGATAAGCAGTGAGCCTAAACACACTTACTTGGACAATTTCACATGCACTTTTACCTCATTTTTTCCCCTCTTCCAGAGTAGTTTTTATTCTGTACTCCCTCCCCACCCCCACAGTAATCCTAAAGGAGAATTCGTCTAAGTAATCTCAGAAAACTGTAGGAAGGGTGCTCTACCCGAGAAGCTTCTCCCACTATGCTCCGGTGCTGTTACCTCGAGGTAATTTGGACAGCCATGGAATGTTTCATGCTCTGTATAGTGATTATCTGTTCATTTTAAGGTCTTTCTAATTTAAAGAAACATTCCTCACTGTAACATTTGGGAGGGGATTCTTCCCTCTTGTAGATTAAAGATGTGCTTCATACCCCTTGTTTGTCCCATTTATATAAGAAAACTGTCTAGCACTAACGGTTTGAGTATTTCCGTCTACTATATAACATGCTTTCCATTTTTATGTTGTTCTGAGAGGTTGGAAATTAGGGGATACTGTTTTCAAGGTTCAACTTCATTATCTTCTGCATTGGAAAATATTTGGGCTATGAGAACTAGGGGAAGGAAAGTTTGAATGCGTATGTTTTTTTCTAGTGCATGTGTATTACCCACATTGTCCTAAACAGAGAGTGAGCTAGAGAGCAAAAAGTGGATACTCACGAGCTTTGTGGTTGGTGGAGAGGTGGTACACGTCTGTGCACTCAGGAGTTTGGGAATGGGGAGGATCACTGAAAAGAGACGTGCTCAGAAAGTCCTGAAGTTTAAAACGCTTTGACCAGCTCTGGCTCAGGAGGGTGGGCCTGCTTGTAGAACTGGAAGTGAATAACTCTTTTTCAAGCAATAGCGGTGAGTGGGTCCCATCTACAGGGTTCCAGGACCTGGAACATTCAAACAGAAGAAAAGGCTGAAGCAGCATGCACAGTTGCTTCTTGAACTTCCACGAGGCTGATTCTGACTTCAACATGGAACATTGGAGTTTTGTTTTTGTTTTTGTTTTTGGAACCTGCTGTTGCGCTTTGTGTGTTTTGTTTTTGTTTTCTCTTTGGGGGCTTCATGGGAAAGAGCTTCTGAACTCTTTCCTTTGTGAACTCCCACTATGTCCCTGTATAGTCCCTTTTCTTTCATAATGTTGTAAGTTACATTTTCATTAAGCCCCATCACATCTTCTTTACTGTAAAAATATTAAAAGGCTGTTTCCAGGCGGGACGGCTAATGAAGTTCTAATTATTGCAGACATATTTTTGAGATGTAAAAAAAATTTTAAATGATAAGTCTTAGAGGCGAGAGGAATAAAATGGATGTAAACATTTACATGGGATGCATTAGAATTCTGCTGTGTGTATTGTCTTTTGGTTGAAACAAATTATGAACAGTGACTAATAAAAAGTCAATACTCAATGATTTAAATTTTGCTTCCTCACTTCTTACAAGTGGATTAGAGAAGCCTTTGATGAGTTCTTATTCCAGAGCTTTGAGCTAAACTTACTGACCTGTTAATGTTCCTTTTACACAGAAATCTCACCAAAAGAGGAACTTGAACAAATTTTTAAAAACTTGAAGTTACAGACAGTGAAAAGTGCAATTGGAAATTTTAACTAGTGATTGTTTCCATGCTGGTATTCTCCACATGGGTGAATTCTCAAACAAGGCAAATAAATCATGTCAAGATGAATTGTGTGTTAGAGGTGGTCATGAACTTTTAGTTTAAAGCGTCTATTTGTGACTTGTTCAAGTTTATCTGTGTCTAAGAAGAGGAAGGCTTGACCAGCCAAATGAATTCTGTTTCATGATCTATTTTATATGAACTCTTCCATAGAAGTGAGAGTGGTTGAAAGTTGGGAGCTTATGTGTTCTAGTACTCAGATGATCCCTGATAGTCCCTTATTGAAAAGAGGGAGAGTGTGATAGTTAGCCCCCTAACTGAGAAGTAGAAGGAAGTAGGCCTTGGCAATTATCTAATTTATGCAGAAGTGCCCTTTGGTGCTGTTTGATAAGTGACATTTCTATAATCTTATATGTGGCTTAGTTAAAATTCATCTTTGTTTCTAATATTAAATTTACTTGACACCTTCATCTCCATGTAACGAGAGGAAAATATAAAAGCTGCAGTAGAAAACGTTAGCCAGTAACAGACTCTAGACATTTACTTAATACAGTGAATAGTGTTCAGATTTGAACTTCCATCCAGAAGGACCAAATTAATTTTTATCACTTTTTTATTTTGGGGTACGCGGGCCTCTCACTGTTGTGGCCTCTCCCGTTGCGGAGCACAGGCTCCGGACGCGCAGGCTCAGCGGCCATGGCTCATGGGCCCAGCCGCTCCGCGGCATGTGGGATCTTCCCAGACCGGGGCACGAACCCGTGTCCCCTGCATCGGCAGGCAGACTCTCAACCACTGCGCCACCAGGGAAGCCCAATTTTTATCACTTTTTTAAAGTATTTTTCATGCTATTTCCTTCCCTAGTTCAGTTGTCCCCATATTCAACAATACAAAAATGTTCAAGGAAAAAAAATCCTTCAAACCTGGAAGCCAGGTAAATACAGCCTGTTTATTTGAAACTAAAATAAGGACTATCTAAATCTCAATCTGTGGTAGAAATAACAAAGGATTTAGGCCTAAAGATGACTTGTGATCATCAAAGGAGTGGGAACTAGCTGTAAAGAAGCAAATGTAGTAAGCTCTTATGGCTCCTCTACCAAAATCTTACAGACGTGAACTCTCCTTCTCCACACCTTCTTTCCATTTTGTAGTGAAGATTAGGAAGAGCTCCTGGGATAAAGTGTGTGTGTGTGTCCCTCCCCAACCCCTTCTAGGTGGAGAGAGAGGTATGCACTTACAGGAAGGATACAGAAAGGAGGGAGTCTAATGACTTATCTGTCTCTTGGCTTGATTCAAACTGATTTTTGTAATGATGAACCTGCAGTGAGGGCAGATGGATATTTGCACAAAAAATCCCAGAGGAATTTATTTTTAGGGTTAGTCTGAGCTGTTTACCATTTCTAGAAATTGTAGTTACATAACCCTAGGCATACATAATGCACACTGCCTTGAACTGGGGGAGAACATGAATATGTGACCTTTGAAACAGTATAAAATGTTAATGGCAATACATGATCTGAAAAGAAAACTCAGAATCAACTGGTTGTCACCACTTAACTGAATTGGGTCTTAAACCATGGAGACCTTTAAAGAGAGCTGCGTCATAAATTATCCCCTGCAACACCTGGGCTCCTAGCTTTTTTCTCTTTTTGAAAGAGGTAGTACGTTATTGAAGAAGTAGTAAATACACAACTTTTAGCATATGCTTGTATTCTGAATTGATGCTTTAGCCCACTCTCCCATTAATTACAAAAAAAAAAAATCATCTACCACTGCTGTTCCCCAGCATGAACTCAAATGCTGGTCGTGTGACAGGATCCTTCCCCTTCAGATGATAAACTAATAAAGAGCTTCTGCTCATGAGATCTGGAAAATGTAATGTGTAGTACCTCAAGAAACAGGCTTTTAGAAGCACTTAATTCTGAACCACATTTTCATTCTTTTCTCTGCCTGTCTGCCCTTGGTCAACTCCACTTCTGTCTCCATATTGGTGCTTATCCCTTACATACCAGTGCTCTTGCTGGAAGAAGTTACCCAATAAGCACTGAAATGGGAATCCAACTACTTTGAGTAGCTTTCTTGAAAGTAATTTCAGGGTAGAAGGAAAACCCACGAGGTAGACAAAGAGTTTTTTTCACTTTACACCAGACTCACAGAGACATCATTTTAAATTCACTAAAATGAGACAAAGAAATGAAGATGACTGACTGGAGACTGGAATTTTGGTATATACAAAGTAACTCATGAGAGGGGAGAAGGTAGTGACCAAACTTTCACAGAAGAAATAATTTGTACAGAGTCAGAATCTTTGCAAGAGTCAAATTTTGTCTTGGAATTTAAAATATCTATAAACGCATACATAGAAGAGGGGGACAGACTGCACTGACAGATGTCAAACTCTCTTGTTCTAAACCTACAATTAAAATATTCTTAACATATAGTTGGTCTGTACTAGGCAAGCTGAAGCAATGGTTAATAGGTGATACCAATTATTCAAAGCACAAGAAATTGTTTTTTTCTGCTAATTCCTTAGAAGTTGCCTGAAGATTCAACACCTGTGTAGGAGGGGGAGACCTAAAAATCCAGAGGTCTAGAAGGTTTCCTAAGACAATTTAGAGCAGAATTAACAAGAGGACTCTAAGGAATTGAGTGTCTCTTAAATTTGGAAATTCAGAATAATAGTGACACCTATGAATCACTACTATGTGTCAAGCACTTTGTATGCATTTGCAAAATCTTCATAATAACTACTATACAGACTAATTTCTATTTCACAGCTAAGAACCAAAGGCTTAGATAAAATAGCACAAGGGTATAGATCTAATAATAAGAGGTAGAGCTGAAATTTGGAATCTGGCTGTCTGATTTGGCCCACTGACCAGTCACAAAACTATCACTGCAGGAACTAAAAGAAAATAATAAAAATTTTCTGAACTAGAATTGCAAATAATAAAATGGCTTTCAGACCAGACCACATTACTGCTTGAAGCAGAGAACAATATTCTGATAATTTTACTAAATGAGGAGAAATTAAAATGTGGCTGGGAGGTGAGATGACATTTTGTACATGAGGTGGGGTCGAATTTGCTGAAGAAGGCCGTGAGCATCTCTAATAAGGAAGAGAAAGGGCCTTGCTAAGGTGAGTATTCTCAACAATTCGTTCAGTGGCTTTGTACGTGAGGGTGACAGTCCAGTTTTTTTTTTTAATTGAAGCATAGTTGTTTTACAATATTGTGTTAATGTCTGCTGTACAACATAGTGATTCAGCTATAAATATATATACATTATTTTTTCATATTCTTTTCCATTATGTTTTATCATAGGATATTGAATATAGGCATCCGGTTTTGAAGTACAGAGGGAAGGTCTGGGAAAGGTCAGTTACAAGAGGCACCCTTGGCGGAGGGCAGCGTCCTCGCGTCACTATTGACAGGTGCAGCCCTCCACCCCCCTTTCCTTGTCCAGCCCGTACTTCGGAGGCGGGGACAGCAGCAAATAATCCTCCCTGTACCTCAGTCCGCCAAACCGAGGGCGGCCGACAACGGAGGCCCAGCCCTGCGGTGGCGCCGGGCTCCGCCCGCGAGGTCCCCGGCAGCCCGCCCAGCGGCTTGCGGCTCGCAGCGCCCAGGACGCACCGGGCCCGCGGCTACGCAGGGCCGAAACGGCTGCGGGTGGGGCGGGGCCGGCGGGGCCGGCGGGGCGGCGGGTGGCAGGGCCGGCAGGGCGGCAGGGGGCGGGGCCGGCGGACTGCGGGGGGCGGGGCCGCAGGCTGTTCGCGCTCGCCGCCGAGGCTCCGTGCGGCGTAGCGCCGGCCGGGCGTCCCTGTGCAGCCTCCACCAGCCGCAGATGGGGGAGGTGGAGCCGGGCCCCGCGGGCCCGCTCGAACCGCCGGAGCCGCCCGAAGCGCCCGCGAGCCGCCGGCCGGGCGGGATCCGGGTCCTGAAGGTGAGGTGGGCGGGCGGGTTGGGGAGGGAGCGAAAGCGGGCAGAGGCCGCCCCTACCCCGCGCGGTGGCCGAGGCAGCCGGCGACCCCCACCTCGCGTCGGTCAGTCAGCCTTGCGGCTCAGTCGCTCCCAGAACCCGGCTGGAGGGGCCGCGGCACCCGCGGAGGCCTCTGCAGCTGGCCCCCGCCGAGGCCGCGGCCGCCTCCGTCCCCACTGCTGCCCATCCCTGGCCGCGTGCCACCCGCCTCGCAGGCCCACGCCTTGGGGCCGGCGTCCACCCGGTCGCCGCCGCCACTCGGCTCCTTTGGGACCCCGGGGCCCGCCTCTGCCTCCCCCGGTTGCGCACGGGGCCCCAAGGCCGGCGGCTCCTGGCCCGACAGCGGAGCTGATAGTACGCAGGGCTTTCTCCCCGGACACCTGAAGACATCACCCCAGCGGGAGGATGGCGGCGGTGATTGGCCGGGCGCTGCGGTGTGCTGGGGCTGCGCCGGCTGGAGTGGGCCGCCTCTGCCCTCGGAGCTTACCGCCGAAGTTAAGACCCGCTTCTCGCTCCGGAGCGCGGGCCTGGAGGGAGAATCCCCGGAGGAGCTTAATCTCGGGGAATCGCTGGGCGTGTTGCAGAAGGGAGGAGGGGTTGGACAAAAAGGGGCATTCCTGCTGGCGGGAGTGGGGCTGACAATCCAGAGAGACGGTGACGGGGGAGCAGTTATGCAACAGGCAGCTAACGGGGCTTTTGGCAGGAATTGGGGGGGAGTAGGAGGAGTGAAGGCAGATGCAGGCAAGGGGGGGAGTGGAGTCTTGAAGGTGATGACAAGAAGTTAAAATGCACAGGAATTGTAGGGTGGGAAGGGGACAGTGAAGGTGGTTAAAAGGAGGGGTTGTGGGAGACACACTGGATGGAGTTTTCTACTAGCCTTCGAAATAGTTGGAGAGAAATTTTTCTGTAGGTCAGATATGTAAACTAGGTGTCCTGGAGATGGAGTGGAATTCCTTCTAAAGTTCTAGAAGAGATATCAGCAGGCTTTAAAACTTGCCAGAGAAAAGGAAGAGAGAAAAGAAAATTTAGATTTGACGTGTTTCAAAACTACTTTGCAAAACAATGAAAATACATAATGTTTAAAAATTCATTAAGTAATAGTTGTTCTTTGGGATTGAGGGTGCGACTGTATACTCGCTACTAAGATTATACGTAGGGCATCACAAAGAAACAACATTGGAAAAAAATAATAGATTTGAAGCATCTGGTGAATCCATGAAACAACATAAATTAGAACTCTAAAATATAAAACTTTTTTTCTGCTGCTACCTCCCAGTCTTAATGCAGCAACTTAAAGAAATAACTTTTCATAGTTTATCTCCACTTCTGCATAGACCTTATACATATTTACTTTAATCATGTTTTATATTAAATATAATTTATATCAAAATTATATTTTAATTAAATATAATTACTCAGAGGCTTTTGGATATTTACTTAAAACTGTAAGGTCACAAAAATGTAAATTGTGAATGAACTTAAAAAAGTTCTGCTGGCCTGGCTTATCAGGAAAGGGCAGGTCTGAGAGATAGGTAATGCCCTCTGGCCTAGAAGGTAAACAGCCTTGGCTATTTTTACAACTATTTTTTGGTGGAGAGAGAGTGAGTTGTGGGAGGGAAGGAATTGAGAAATGAGGATCTTTTTTGAAGGGTTCGACCTTCCTGCACTTCCAGGACGTGGTCCAACCTACCACTGGTTCCGTGGGGTTCCAATCTGGGGACCATTAGAAAGAGTCCAGAAATTAATCTTGATTATAGTGCTGAGCTGGTGATGTGGGAGGCTCACAGTGTCTTAGACCTTTGCATCCTTGCAAATAAATGGGATCGGCTGTGAAGAATAGATGCGGTGTGTTCTACAGACAGAAGTTCCCTTCAGTAGCTGAGTGGTTGAATTTTGTGTCAGGTGAAACTGGAAAGGAATATGTAAGTAGAAGACTTTCAGAATCGGGAAGAAAGCCATAGTTTCCTATATGTTCTTTTCTGAAAACCCTTTTAAAAAGGCTTACCATTCTTTTTTGTAACTCTTCTATACTTAATACCAGATCATGAACATCATTATTGTCAAAGAGTATAGATCATCATAAAAAGGCTAATATAGCTAAACTGGTGTAACTTTAGCCAGATTAGATCTAGGTCCACCGTATGGCCTACTGGAAAATTTGATTCAAAATCTGCCCCCAGATTTATTTAGCAAATTGCTATTTATTTATTTATTTAAACATCTTTATTAGAGTATAATTGCTTTACAATGGTGTGTCAGTTTCTGCTTTATAACAAAGTGAATCAGTTATACATATGTCCCCATATCTCTTCCCTCTTGCATCTCCCTCCCTCCCACCCTCCCTATCCCACCCCTCTAGGTGGTCACAAAGCCCCGAGCTGATCTCCCTGTGCTATGCGGTTACTCCCCACTAGCTAGCTATTTTACGTTTGGTAGTGTATATATGTCCATGCCACTCTCTCACTTTGTCCCAGCTTACCCTTTCCCCTCCCCGTATCCTCAAGTCCATTCTCTAGTAGGTCTGCATCTTTATTCCCGTCTTGCCCCTAGGTTCTTCTGACCATTTTCTTTTTTTTTTTTTTAAGATTCCATATATATGTGTTAGCATATGGTATTTGTTTTTCTCTTTCTGACTTACTTCACTCTGTATGACAGTCTCTAGGTCCATCCACCTCACTACAAATAACTCAGTTTTGTTCCTTTTTATGGCTGAGTAATATTCCATTGTATATATATGTGCCACATCTTCTTTATCCACTCATCTGTTGATGGACACTTAGGTTGCTTCCATGTCCTGGCTATTGTAAGTAGAGCTGCAATGAACATTTTGGTACATGACTCTTTTCGAATTATGGTTTTCTCAGGGTATATGCCCAGTAATGGGATTGCTGGGTCGTATGGTAGTTCTATTTTTAGTTTTTTAAGGAACCTCCATACTGGCTGTATCAATTTACATTCTCACCAACAGTGCAAGAGGGTTCCCTATTCTCCACAGCAAATTGCTATTTAGAATATAGTCCTTTATAACTGTAGTTGGAATATAAGTATGAGATTTTTAATACTCTTTAAGATTATTAGGAGTATCCTTGAAGCAGAAATTTCCAGATGTTTGGAAATTTGGAGAGGTTTTTTTTTCTTTTTTTTTTTTACTCTGTAGAAGAAATGAAGTTATAATTAATCTAGTCAGTGGATTCTGTGAGATGCGTTTTTTCAATAATAGTTTCAGGTTTGTATCAAAATAATGTGTTTGTATGGCTTTTAAAATCAATTACTACCAAAAAGATTTTAATGAACTGAAATATTCTTCCCCTCTTTATCTCATCCACCCCTTCCAAAATATTCCTTAGCATGTATATTCCTAGAGATGAGCCCATATTATAAAGTTTTGAATGCAGACTTTGAATGCTCCTACTTCAGGATATTTCACAGTCTAGTAGAACTCACTGAGTATGAAGAGTTACTTCAGTAGATCCTGTTCTACCATGCATACCTTAGAGTTAGTTCATTGGGCGTTTAATAGTTTATCACCTTTGAACTGATCAGAGCCCTCATTTTTAGAGGGTTTAAAGTGTAAAACTGAAGTGGGTACTTAAATCATGGCTTACTCTGAAGATTTCGGCTTTCTAGAAATATCTTTAAGTCTTAAATGTGCTCTTTATACACTTGTTTGATGTGAGGGTGATTATAGTTATGTTCCCTTTTAGAGAAACTTGTCAATAGTTCTCATATAAGAGTAAAGGGAGGAAATAAAGTGTTCTCCATCTAGCATTTCCAGTGGAATAGTGATTCTAAAAGCTGCAAGCATCTCAGAGGACAGAAGTGACCTTTCCAACATTTACCTGATGGTTTAGGCAGTGGAGAAGGAAGCACTAGGTAATTCAGCAGTAACTAATGATAGCTAAACAGTCCATCTAGATTGTTACCAGAAGGCTATGCTTGTTTGGTATCTAGGCCGTTAAATGCCCATTGAACAGGTTTAAGAGAATGATATCTACCAAAGTTCTAACTCAGCAGCTTATTTTCATGGGATGGAATATATCATATAAACAGGAGATACATTCTTTGACCAACAACACATGGGTTTCAACAATGTAAAAGTTCTTAAAACTTTATGTATAGTCTTTTTTTTTTTTTTTTTTTTTGCGGTACGTGGGCCTCTCACTGCTGTGGCCTCTCCCGTTTCGGAGCACAGGCTCCGGACGCGCAGGCTCAGCGGCCATGGCTCACGGGCCCAGCCGCTCCACGACATGTGGGATCTTCCCGGACCGGGGCACGAACCCGTGTCCCCTGCATCGGCAGACGGACTCTCAACCACTGCGCCACCTGGGAAGCCCTATGTATAGTCTTAAGGGAAATAGATATACACATTAAAAAATGACTGTTAAAAATCCTCACAGAAGAAGAATCATGGATGAACTAATGTAATACTTCCTGGGGTCTGCCTTGACTTTTCTAAGATTGATAAGGTTAGTGGGATATTATTTGACCTTAAAAAGTTTTTTTAAAGAAGCTTTTCGGTGGATGTGTGGAGTGGTGTCCACTGGCCCTCTCTTAATAGCAGTGAGCAAAATTTCTCTCCACTGAGTGCAGAATGCAGAGCTTCCTTGTATAAATGTTACTGCACTGTATAGAATACTGTTTTCAGATGGTTCAGTTGACCTTTACCAAAGATTAAAAAATAAGGAATATTTAAAATCACTGTCTAATTATGCAGTGGTTAAGATTATTTAGTGGTGCAAATATGATGGTCCCTGTGTTTATAAAATATGTGCTCAAAAGCCCTTTGTTAATTCTGAGATGTTCAGCTTTGAGAAAATGCACTTTATGAGAAGAAAGACGCCTAGTTCCCACTTGTAGCAGGGGTTTATCCTATTTATCTAAAGTTAGAATCAGTAATAATCCTCATGGTTTTGATTAGCTGTACTTAAATCCCTAAGATCTGTAAAATGATCGATTCACCTATTATCATAAATTTAAACAATGAAGCCATTCTTGATTTCTTGTTTTTCTTTTTCTCCATGTGGGGAATACCTTCTAACTTTTCCTTCCCCTTTCTTTATCATCTTCAGAGATTTAATTTTAGGCGCTACAGTTATCCTCAAATATTTAATCTCAGTAATTACAAAAATAATATTTGCTTTATTTATAGATATTTCTGTTTTCCAATGAGGAATAGTAGCAAAAGTATTTTATTTACTTTGTGGCTGATACAGAGGAAAGGTGATAGGGTTTCCTATAAAAATGGAGATTTTTTTCCCCAAGTTTGTTCAACTTCTTGCTAAAGCTAATTAGGCTAAAGTACAGACTGGGAATAAATGTCTGTGACATCACTGAGTTCTGCATGCATCTCTGGGCCACCCAGGTGCTAAGGTACTGTAATAGGTTCTCAGTGTATAAGAGAAGAAGAAATACCAAATAAATAATTAAAAACTCATTGTGATTTACATGGGAATGGAAGTATGTTTAAGGTGAAGAAGTTCTGTGGAGGAGAGTGTAGAGTTATTAATTCTTTTTAATTAGTAGGAGAAAGCAGGGATGGGAGACGTGGAAAGCTCCACAGAGAGGGTGACGTTTGAGTAATTTTGAAGAATAACTACTCAGATGGACAAGATGGAGAAGGACATTTCAGGCAAGTCACAGAATTGTGGAATAGTTGGTGTGTTCGGGGAGTTGGATATGACAAACAGAGTGACATACAGTGGGGAGTGGCCCTAGAAAGGTGGGTCAGTGTAATTGTTTGTGGAAATTAGTTTTTTATTAATGGGAATAGAAATGGCCCATTTAAAAAAAATAGAGCAGGTAAATATTGATCTTTAGAAACTTGTTATATTGCTGTAGCAGTTGTTTTTGCTCTGAGATAATGTGACTTCACAATGTATATGCATACCTAAGTTATCAAATGCAACAGTAATTTTTCTTTTGAAACATGAGGATAATGGAAAGAATATTTGTGCAGTATTGTGTTGATTCTGTAGTTCCTTATTTGGGATATGAGGCAGAGGACTAGGACCCTAGAGGAACTTTCAGTTTGCATATGGAGACATACAGAAATGTTTATTGCAGCATTGTTTCCGACACTGAAAAATTAGAAACAAACTAAATGCCCTCAGCAGGAGAATGGATAAATTTCAGTGTATTTGTATAATAGAATGTTATTCAAGAGAATGAGCAGGGTGTATTAATCATAGATACATCTCTAAACCAATGTTGAATCAAACAAAAAAAATTGCAGGGTGAAACATAAGTAAGTTAGGTTTTAGATAAAGTTTTAAATCATGTAAAACAATACTATATAGAGTTTATAGATATATACTTATATGGCAAACATAAAAAATGCATGGGAGGACTTCCCTGGTGGCACAGTGGTTAAGAATCCGCCTGCCAATGCAGGGGACACGGGTTTGAGCCCTGGTCTGGGACGATCCCACATGCCATGGAGCATCTAAGCCCGTGAGCCACAACTACTGAGCCCACATGCCACAACTACTGAAGCCCACGCACCTAGAGCCCGTGCTCTGCAACAAGAGAAGCCACCACAATGAGAAGCCCGTGTACCACAACGAAGAGTGGCCCCTGCTCGCCACAACTAGAGAAGGCCCATGCGCAGCAACACAGACCCAACGCAGCCAAAAATCAATCAACCAATCAATCAATCAATAAAAATCAGAAATTAAAAAAAAATGCATGGGATGATAAACACTATAGTAGAGTGTTTATTTCTGGGGAGAGAGAGAGGTGAATGGGATTTTTTTAGGTAGTAGGTGGCTTTAGCTATATATGTAAGGATATATCATATATATGTTCTTTAGAATAATGATCTGAACTAAATATGGCAAAATATTAAAGCTTGTGAAAATTAGATAGTAGGTACACTACTGTTCTTGACATTTTTATGAAAACATAAAGAAAAAAAAAAGATCAGAAGATGACTGACAGGGACTTTCCTGGTGGTCCAGTGGTAAAGAATCGGCCTTCCAATGCAGGGGACATGGGTTTCGATCCCTGGTTGGGGAATTAAGATCCCACATGCCACGAGGCAACTAAGCCCATACGCCTCAAACTACAGAACCCACATGCCCTGGAGCCTGTGCGCCACAATTAGAGAAAGAAAACCCGCACACCACAGTGAAGTTCCCGTGTGCCGCCACTAAGACCTGACGTGGCCAAAAATAAAAAAGTAAAAAAAAAGTAAAAGTAGAAAAAAAAAAAGATGATGGACAGAGACATGAACAGCTAGCAGTAAAGAGAATGAAAATTTTCAGTTTAGGGCTGGGCATGGCAGGTGCAGAAGGCTCTGTGAGAGGAGGCGGTACTGAGTCAAGTATTGGTGACTACGGAGTGTAAAGGTGGGCTGAGGACTGAATGTGTCTAATTCAGTCAGACATTTGAGCTAATGATTTCTTTTTCCTGACGTTTTTAGAGAACTATGAAACGCAATGGGAGCAGACATTGTCTGAATAGGAGAAGTAGGTTTGGTTCTCGAGAGAGAGACTGGCTGCGAGAAGATGTGAAGAGAGGCTGTGTTTACCTGTACGGAGCAGACACCGCCACGGCCGCTGCAGCCAGCGCCTCTGCCACTGCCTCCTCCTCCGACTTACATCTTGTCCTTTGCACAGTAGACACGCCAGCGTCAGAAATTTGTGCTGGAGAGGGAAGGGAACGTCTTTATTTGCAGCTTCATGGAGACCTGGTCAGGTGAGGTCAGAGTTTTACCACTAATTCTCCTGCAGTATAAGTCACATGTGTTTCTGCTTGGAAGTGGGCTTTAGGACCTCATTCGTGCTGGAGCTGATGATGGTTATGGGGTCACTAGGCTTGAAAAAAGATTTCTCCCTGGAATGCTGACATTAGGATTCTTGAATTTAAAAACTGTCAGTTTTTAAAGGAAAAGGAAGGAAAAATTGATAATTACTTCATTTGGATTATATCATAGGTTGGATATCTAAATTTAAAATAATTTTTTTTAAGATTTTTTAAAAATTAAATTTATTTATTTTTGGCTGCATTGGGGTCTTCGTTGCTGTGCGCGGGCTTTTCTCTAGTTGCGGTGAGTGGGGGCTACTCTTCGTTGCGGTACCCAGGCTTCTCATTGTGGTGGCTTCTCTTGTTGTGGAGCACGGGCTGTAGGCGCATGGGCTTCAGTAGTTGTGGCTCACAGGCTCTAGAGCACAGGCTCAGTAGCTGTGGCTTGCGGGCTTAGTTGCTCTGTGGCATGTGGGATCCTCCCGGACCAGGGCACGAACCTGTGTCCCCTGCATTGGCAGGCAGATTCTTAACCACTGTGCAGCCAGGGAAGCCCAAAATAAATATTTTTAAAGTTTTTAAGCAATACATATAAACAGAATAAAATAGAAATGTATAAAAGGAAATAGAATGAGAAGTACCTATGGTCATGCATGAGTATGTGTCATTATTTGTATATAAATTTTAAAACTAATGGTGCTACATGTCAACTTAATATCTCTTAGAAATCTTTCCATATTAATGTTTATATAATTTTCATTTATTTAATGGCTAAATAGTATTTCATTTTGTGAATCTACCACAATTTTAGCTAGTCTCCTATTAATGGACATGTAAGTTGCTACCAGTTTTTTTACTACAAGGACTGTTGCAGTGAATATCCTTGTACCTGTGATATTTCTCCCATGTGGAAGTCATCTGTAGAGTAAAGTCCTAGAAATGGAATTGCTGGCTCAAAGGGTATGTGCATGTTTAATTTTGAGAGATTTTGTCAAATTCCTCTTCATAGAACTTATACTTCGATGAATAATATAAAAGTATACCTATTTCCCCCTTACTTTCTCCAGAATATGTTAAATTTTACATATACAGACACATCCTCATGCACGAGCACATACTTGATTGTGAATAGAAATGATTGTCAACAGTTTTTAGAGAATCATAAATTCAGCTTTCCAAGGACAACTCTTTTTTCAAGGTTGATGACTTAGATTTTTGCAAATCTGATAGGAATTTTGTTATTTTGTTTTAATTTTCATTTATATTTATGAGTTAGGTTGAGCATATTTTCATAGGTTTAATTTCTTTGAAATCTTTTTTTTAATTTTTTTTTTGCTGTACGCGGGTCTCTCACTATTGTGGCCTCTCCCGTCGCGGAGCACAGGCTCCGGACGCACAGGCTCAGCGGCCATGGCTCACCGGCCTAGCCGTTCTGCGGCATGTGGGATCTTCCCGGACCGGGGCACGAACCCGTGTCCCCTGCATCGGCAGGCGGACTCTCAACCACTGCGCCACCAGGGAAGCCCTGATTCAGCTTTTTTAAAAAAACTATTAGTTCTTTGAGTTAGACCTCAAATAAGAGCTCCTTAAGTGCCTGACCATTGACTTTCTCTCCTTTCCTTTCCCTGTAATAAATAAATGTCTCAAAACAGAATTCAAAACTGTGGATTCAGTACTGTTGAAAGTGAGAAAGGAGGCACCCACTTACACCTAAAAATGTGGCAATGATAGTAACACCTTTAGCTGAGCTAAACATTGATATCATTTTAAAGTCTAAACTGGGGTTTATTATTATTTTCCTTTAGGATTTGGACTAATTCCTGAAAAAGTAGACTAGCACTTGAATGTTTTCCTTGTTCACCAGTTAACTACATTTCCTAAATCCATTTGTAAAACGAAAGGATCAGACTGGGTGACCCTTAGGCTTTTCTAAATCTTAACACTGATTCCGATCTAATTTTATCAGGTGGAAAGCCTTGACCTACATTATAGCTGGTAGTGATTGGCGGAGTTCAAGTATTTAAACCTAAGACTTATTACTCATCTGAATACTAATGTGTGTATACACAAAAATACTAGAAAAGTGGAGAAAACCCCACTTGAATTGGCTTGCTACTACTAGTTGTGTAGCTAAGAATCCAAATGTGATACAATTTACTTTAGTGAATCTAAACTGTACTTAAAATGGAGAGTTTGTCTCTTTTTAGTCCTGTAGCCTTGATAATTTCTAATGAAATAGCTCTTTGAAAACATAATTGATTATAAAATAATGAAAACACTGTTGAACTGTGGTTTGAAGATATGAATATATTTTCTTTTTTTAAAAATTTAAAAAAATTTGTACAATTTTTAAAGGTTACACTCCATTTGCAGTTATTATAAAATATTGGCTGTATCCCCTGTGCTGTACACTACATCCTTGTAGCCTGTCTGACATCCAGTAGTTTGTGCCTCCCACTACCGCCTCCACCCCCCCCCCCCCCGCCCGCCGCCCCGGCTGTGTTGCTCCTCCACCCCCCACTGGTAGCCCCTAGTTTGTTCTCTATATTTGCAAGGCTGCTTCTTTTTTGCTACATTCACTAGTTTGTTGTGTTTTTAGATTCCACATAGAAGTGCGATCATACATTATTTGAGATCCGAATATATTCTCATCGCTGGAATAGGAGCTCAAGAAGCCTCAGCCAGCCAAAGAAATGATGATGATATATTTTAGCTTAGCTAACATTAAGTGCTTTCTTTTGCTAGTTAACGCGCTTACTGCTTTATGCACATTTTCTCATTAAATCCTCACAGTAACTCTAAGAGAGGTAGGGTTATTCCTTTCCAATGAGGAAAATTGAGGCTCTTCGAGAGGTCCAGTAACTTGTTCAAGGCCAGGCAGGTACTGCCAAGCAGTTGGAATGTTGACATCATTCATGATAGATGGTGGACTTCCTTCCGAGTAAAGGCCCTCCCGGAGGGGAACTGGCACAGTGTGCCTTGCTCAGTTTCACTATTTAATCATAATTGTTTAAAGATCTTTTTTAGACCTCTTACTCAACGGTTAATTGCTTGAGTTCAGTCTTATGTTTATCGCATCAGAAGAATAGGTACTTTCTTTGTAATAGCTCTTCAAAAGATAGTTGACAGTCTAACACAATATCTTTTTTTAATAACATTTTTTGCTGCTTAATGAAGTGTGATTTATATTCATTGTAGAAATTTTGGAAAAATGAAAAAGTATAAAGAGAAATAATTTTCATTGCTTATGCTTTTTGTAGATTATCTCACTTAATCCTCATAACAATCTTGTGAGGTAAATACTTTCCCTATTTTATAGATGAGGAAAATGAGTCTTAAAAGAGTTAATCATCTCACCTAGAATCACTTGGCTGGTAAGTGTAGAGCTGGAATTTGAACTCTGGCATTCTGACACCAGATTCCATATATTACCTCCCCCTTCCCCCGCCATGCTGACATTTTTTTTTCCAGATCTTTTTCAAAATGAGTGTGTGTGTGTGTAATTTTTTTAAATTACGTATTTGGACCCACACCATATATTCAATTTTATTTACTGCTTACTTCAATTAATTTCCTTGTGTCATTAAAAATTCCTTAGATACCAGTTTTAATAACTACAGAATATTCTATTTTATGCATATACTATAACTTGTTTAAAATTTGAGAAATTATGTGCAGTAATGGTGTAGAGCTTGGATTCTGGATTGAGAGTGTGTGTGTTCAAATTGGCTGTGTTACTATGCAAGTTGCCTAAAGCTTTGTCCTCAGTTTACTAATCTGTACAATGGAGGATGATGATATCTACATTATAGAGTTATCACGAGGATTAAATAGATTATACATGTTATGAAGATTAAGTGAATTAATACTTGTAACGCTTCTTAAACTCGAATGTCCAGCTGGGGAGCTTGTTAAAATGCAGATTCTGATTCAGTGGCTCTGGGGTGGGGCCTATGGGTCTATATTTCTATTAAGCTCCTAAGTGATGTGCTACACTTTGAGGAGCAAGGAAGTAAACTTCTTAAAATGATGCCTGGACCTAGTAAGTGCTCAATAAGTGTTACCTGTTTGGGTTGTTTCAAGTCACTCAACCCTTAGAAGTAGTGTGATGACTAAACCTTTGCCCATGACTCTTGACATTGTTGATCTCCGTGAACTAGGTCCTAGAAATGGGATTACTGGCACTAAAATTACCCCATGTTTTTCCTAAATCATCCATGATTTCCTTCTTTCCTTACTCTTTTTTAATCATGGACTTGTCACTTGAATTTAACAGAGGGATTACTAGTTTATAGAATTTTAGCACTTGAAGGAACCTAAGAGAGATGCCTACTAGCAGGGGTCTCCAACCCCTGGCACTGGGCCACACAGCAGGAGGTAAGCAGTGAGTGAGTGAAGCTTCATCTGCTGCTCCCCATTGCTCACATTACCGCCTGAACCCCCTCCCGCTGCCCCCCACCAGCCTCCCTGCCACCGGTCCGTAGAAAAATTGTCTTTCACGAAACCGGCCCCTGGTGCCAAAAAGGCTGGAGACTGCTGCCTACTAGTAAAATGAACCCAACCTACCAGCCTCACCATCCACTGCCCTTTCCATCCGGAAATACGTGTGGGGGCAGGGCTTTTGGTTATCACAGCTACAGGGGAGGGTTACCAGCATCTAGGGTCAGCATTCGGGACAGGGAGCCTTAATCTCCTCAATGTGTGGGACCATCTTGTACAGCAAAGAATTGTCCTACCTAAAAGGCCAGTAACTTCCCCATGGGAATCACTGAAACCATTTTCTTTCGTTTTATGGATGTGAAACAGAGGCCTGGAGAGGTCAGGTCCAAAGCACATTCCTGCAGCTGCCTGGTGCTAGTGCTCTAGTTGGAACACAAGTATCCTGTCTCCCAGTCCAGTGCCCTTTACATGATACTATTTGGTCTCTCTGTTTTATTGGACTGTTAAAGTGACAGATGACTCAGTAGTGAAGCTTAGTGTAGTCATTGCCTTCTCTTTGAAAAGTTGTAAAATTATCACATGTAACAAAATGAAGTGCCCTTTGGCTCATGGTCATATCTTTACTTTTATTTTCAGTCATCAAAATGACTAAGATTTCTGTGGTTGATACACTATCTTTTAAGATAAGCTAAGAACAGATAAAATATATCTAACAGAAAATTATGCCCTCAGGATTTGGGATCCTGAGTTCTAATTCCTTTACTATCACTGACTTGCTGGGTGACCTCTTAACAAGTCACTATAGTTTTGTTTTACCATATTTTGATATTGTAAAAGTGGAATGAAAAGTCCTGTTTCAGGATACGTACTGAGCTGATTAACCCTGAGGAAGGAAAAGGATTATTTTTGTTTTGTGTTTCATATTTCTGTAGTATTTTAAAGCTTTAAAAGAATGTGTTACACATTAAGTAATTTGTTTTTATTAAAACTTTGTTTTGTTTTTACATTTTAATACTTCTAAAATCAGTGTGTATCTTACAGTTGTTGGTAGGTCATAGTCTAACTGGCAGTGTTTTTTCTTTCTTAATGGTTGTTACAATGCCATCTGGTTTACTGCAGTACAGTTCTGACACTAACCACGCAGAGTCTGCACAAACTTCCTTCACAAGTTAAAGGACATTACACCTGAGACTAACACAACGTTGTTAATCAGCTATACTCCAATATAAAATAAAAATTAAACAAACAAACAAACAATTTAAAGGGCCTGGTCTCCAACAAGACCACCCTGACTTTACACTCTGGTTGCACTTCAGGCCAACTGGATAAAAATTTAGGGGGCTCCCATGACCCCTTCAGGTTCAATAATTCACTAGAATATCTCACAGAACACAAGAAAGCAGTATTTAAGATTACAATTTTCGTATAAAGGATACAAATCAGGACCAGCAAAATGAAGACACACATAGGGCGAGGTCTGGGAGCATCCTTGTTACCCTCCCAGCACATTAGTGTGTTCATCCATCGGGAAGCTTCAGTACAGAGTTTTTATTGAGGTATTATAGTGTAGGCTTGACTGATTTAATCATTGATCAGGTAGGTGCTTGAACTCAAATCTCCAGCCCTCCCCTCTCCCAAGGTCAGGCTCACTCCAAGCCCCAGCCCTGTCTTCACGTGGTTGGTCTTTCTGGTGACCAGCCCCCATCCTGAGTCAGCTCATTTCTTAGCATAAACCTAGGGGTTATCCAAGGGGCTCATGAATAACTAAGACACTCCCATTACTCAGGAAACTCTGAGGATTTAGAATCTACCCCACAGGAACCAGGGACCACGAAGGCTAGAAAGACTCTCATACAACAATGATGCATAAAAATAGTCTATCTTTCAAGTGATGATGTATTAGACTAATGACGTACAGTAATTTTAAAACATAACTTTTTATGTTTCTTGATGTAAGTTAACATATGAAGTGCTTTTAGCTCTCTTCTGCATACATTTTTAATCTACATTTAGAAAATAATATTGTTTCCCTAAAGGAGGCTAGGCTTTGTAAGGAAACCGACACAGGTTCAAACCCTGATGCCATATGTACTAATTGTGTGACTCTCTGAACCTCATTTTTCTTATTTCCTAGTTTTGTAAAATGTGAGATACTTCCCAGCATAGTGTCAGGTATGGGGTAAACATTCATCGAAGTATCCTTGTTGTCTGTATCATGATCTGTGTTGTCGGTCTTCAAATTTTGCAGATTTTACCTTTATAGATGGCCAGAGATTGAGTTTTAACCTGACTTTGATGTAGAGAATGCTGCTCTGCTTTGTTAGGGTCTTGGATACAATATGTTGGGTTTTAATAATGTATACTTTTGGGCTTCCCTGGTGGTGCAGTGGTTGAGAGTCCGCCTGCCGATGCAGGGGACATGGGTTCGTGCCCTGGTCCAGGAAGATCCCACATGCCGCGGAGCGGCTGGGCCCGTGAGTCATGGCCGCTGAGCCTGCGCATCCGGAGCCTGTGCTCCGCAAAGGGAGAGGCCACAACAGTGAGAGGCCCGCGTACCAAAAAAAAAAGAAAAAGAATGTATACTTTTGCCTCCCACTATTAACTAGAATTCTTGTGAAATGATACCTGGAATGAAATGTACTCTTCTCTTACCTCTAACTTAACTGTGGGCGCTGTTCAGATTGGCTAAGAGCTGCAAACACTGTTGATAGCATTACTGTATTGGTTGGCTGGTTTGGAGAAAAATAGCCATATCCACATATATTCAGATTTACAAGGACTATTGTAGCTCCTTGAAGCATTAGAAGCAAACTAAAACTGTTAACAATAGTCATATTGTCTCTTCTTAAAGCCGCAGTGGAAGTATTTCAAATGCTGAATGGAACCTTTCTTTGCTAGCATACTCTCTCCTACACCTGTTTTGCAGTATATATATTTCCTTTGATTTGTGAGAGATTTAACACACAGCTAATTAGCAGCCTGTTAAACTTTTGGAACTTTGAAACACAAAATTGATCCGTAAGCATATTACAGCATTTCCCTCCCCCATACTCTACTCTCTTAAGCAGATGAGTTTAATGAGTAAATGGAATTAGTCCCTCGTTTTACTTGTTTTTGCAGTTCTTGAACTATTTCTTGTTTGCTCATTTATGCTAAATTAATAAGAGCAGATGTTGAGATTCTGTTGATTTTTTTTTCCCCATCCCACCAGGGAGAATACTTTCTTTAGGTGGAAATATATAAAGAGGTTTTCCAAAATCTACAGAGCCTTTTTAGACCAGGACATTTGATCAGGTAAAATATGTCAGAATTAGGATATTTCCATTTCTCCTGGTTTTCCAGAGAGAAATAGGAAAATTGAGTTAGTGAGCTTTAGCCTGAAAGTATTAATAATGTTTCTTGGTCTTGAATATGTGATCATTATATGGAATTATATTTAAATACATTGATCTCTGTATCCAAAAATAATAGCAGTGTTCACGTAGAATTTGTATTATATTAGCAAGGTGTCTTAAATACCTGAAAGAGCCCTGAGTTTTAAAAGACGCTGAAGATCATCTGGCCCAACTTGGTTCTTAGAGGAGACTCGTCTAAAGTGTCCGTGACAGAGGGCTCTCTAGCTCTCTGTGAACTATTTTGAGAGGTAGTGTGTTTCATTATTGGGCTTCTCTAATCATTAAGGTTTTTCCTCATTTTTTAATCAAGTCTACCTGTGCAACTTCTCCTTGGTCCTAGTCCTATTCTTTGGAGCAATCTAGATAGAGTAAGTCTAATCCTTCTTGACATTGGAAGGTAGAGAGGGCTCTTTATGCCCTTGGTCACCTTGTCTTCAAGTTAATCCTTCAGTTAGTCTTCCTATTACATGGCTAATTGACCCGTCCAGGATATAGTTTATTAGAAGTCTCTCTTAAAATGCATCCTTCTTAGAAGAATTCTACCATTGTACTGGGAAGGTGCCTAATTGTCACAGCCCTTTGTGGATTTTTATTTTATTTGGCTAGAGATTAATTGTAACTGATATTTTTATTCTGAAAAGTTTATTTTTCATTTCTATTAAATTCAATATTTATTGGTCTTTGTAGGCTTTTAGTTCTTTGGTCATTCCCCGTGTAGTAGTTCTGAGCTGATGGAAGCTGAAAGTCAGAACTGAACAGTCAGGAGGGGCCAGGAGGTGGTTTTACTTTATTTTTATTTATTTATTTTAGATTTTTAAAAAAATGTTTATTTATTTGGCTGTGTTGGGTCTTAGTTGCGGCATGAGGGATCTAGTTCCCTGACCAGGGATCGAACCCTGGCCCCCTGCATTGGGAGCGTGGAGTCTTAGCCACTGGACCACCAGGGAAGTCCCTATTTTTACTTTTTACTTTCTGTACTCATCAATATGATTTCCATTCCTAAATTACCATATTTTTACAGTTGTTTATATTCCACTTTGTAGTATTCCCATTTCATGTTTTTTTAAATTAAAGCATATTGTCAACCAGTATTTTCTAGTTCTTTAACCACAAAACACAGAGTTCTTTCATATATTTTTGCCATGATGGAAGGTTTATCATGTTTCTTCTGATTAATACAAGACTTAAGTTTTCTAAACAGAATCCTTTTAGGATATGAATAATGTTCTTCAAGATCTTTTAAACATACAGGCTTTCCTATACTTGTTTTTTGGTTGTTGTTTCAGATAGGGGAGACATTTTATTTTTATTCTAATTAAAATTTTATTCCATTCCTAAGAATTTTTTTGAATAATGTCAGTACATTATTGAACACTACTACATGCCAAATAATTTGCTAAGCACTTTATATGCTATGTGATATCTTCTTGTAAGCAAATAAATAAATACTTCTAATAACAACTCTGTGAGTTAGGCACTACCCATTATACTGATGAGGAATTTAAGACAATGAGGTTAAATAACTTGTCTAGGGGCATACATGCAGTTGATAAGTGGCAGAAGTGAGACTCAAACCCAGGCAGTCTGACTTTTGGAGCTCATGCTCTTAGCTGGTGTATTTATGACTCTTTGCTTTCTGATAAAAGAATTGTAAATGAGCTGCCTTAAGTCTGTGTGATTTTAAAATATGCAGTGTCACCAGAAGCCACAAGTGATTACTAACATTCTGGTTTTACCTAGCTTTCAGTCAGAACCATGTAATCTAATGATTTCTGGGGAATTACTGGGCAGTTCATTCCTAGTTTTTATGGAAAAATCATCTGTGAAGCCAGAGGAAATATATAGGATATAGTCAGCAACCCAAAGTCTCCATTTATAATTGTGTTGCAGCTTATGTGAAATCAGTTATGGCCAGGTACAATCTTTTATATCTCATAATTTCAATTCGATGCCTTTAAGTTTGAAGCGGAGGTTCTCAAAGGGCCCTCTGGGGGTCTCTGAGACTTTTTGAAGAGGTGCGTGAGGCCAAAACTCTTTCATAATAATGAGGTATTAATTTCTTTTTCACTTTCAGTCTTGTAAGTATACAGTGGAGTTTTCTAGAGGCTACATATCTGAGAATCTAGCTGTCTTCTATTAAACCAGCTGTTAAAGAGATTTATAAAATATAAAATAATGCAAGTCTTCTCACTAAATTTATTTTATTCTGAAAATATAGTTTTCAAAAAATATTTGTTAACATGTAATGTGTTTATTGTTGTTATTTTAAAATGAATAACTAAATATTTAGAAATTCTTAAGTTTAGTTTCTCATTCAGTAAATGTCAATAGATATACCCCGTGTAAACAAAAGCTCTTTGGGGGCCTCAAAAACTATAGAGGGATCCCAAGACCAAAAACTTTGAGCACCACTTGTTTAGATTAGTTGTATCATGTGATATTAGAGAAAATCTTGATATAGAAGTAAAAATCTAGAGCATATTAAAAGATTTTAAAAATCAAATGAAGTGTGTTTATTACTTAACAAATATTTTTCTTTTGAATTGTATAAGCAGGAGACTGGAACCTACTGAACGACCTCTTCAGATTGTTTATGATTACTTGTCCAGGCTGGGGTTTGATGACCCTGTGCGCATACAGGAGGAGGCGGCAAATCCTGACCTTGGCTGTATGCTTCGATTTTATGGTGGTAAGGATTTATCATGGCTGTGTGTATACATTAATGACTTTTAATTGATTATTTGTACCTCTGTCTGTCTTCAGCCTTTTAAAAAGATTTTATCCAAAGCCATTTTTAAGCCAATTTACTAATGTAGTTAGAAAACAACAGCAAAAACAGCCTTCCCTTTTTATTTTTGCTCTTTTTGTTCTGGTGTTTTGCTGACTTACAGAATTGTTACGTACTTTTGCCAGCATCTTGATCAAATCATAGCTTTAGTATCAGTTATATTTTCAAGTTCTTTATAAAGTCCATGAACTTCTGGATAGTTCGAGAATGTTGCAAAGTAGGTGGTTATTATCATATATGACTTAACATTTGATGAACACATCAGACGTGTATATTGTTGAATTTCGTAAGCTTTAAATCTTGGGTATTTTACATGCTCTTCTCTTTTGGTGCATTTTTTCCCTATTGACTATTTTTCATCTGATCACTTTAGTCATAAAGTTAGCCTTAAGGAAGTCAGAATATTTCTGAATATTACTCTCCAAATACACATCAATAACTAATAATACTACTGAGTACCATTTTTTGAGTGCTTACTGTGTGCTTTTATGCTTGTGAATTACCCAGTTTACTCAGTATAGCCACCTTATGCTCTAGGAACTGTTGTCTCATTTTACAGAGACAGAGAAGTTAACTTATTCAAGGTCATACAGCTAGTAAATAACAGAGCTATTTAACACCTAACAGTTTTGAGTTAATATGACCCATTTTTCAAACAGTTGAACTAGTAACTAAGTTATTAGTGTATGTAGGCATAACCATTTACTAAGATTTCCTGCTCTCATTCCTCAAATTATTGATTTAATCTGAACTCTTGTGACACATGTCACAAGCCAGTTTTATTAAATGCACTTCACAAAAGATTTTATTTATAATTTTTCACCACAACAATATTTTCTGACATGTTCCTTAAAAGTTGGTTTCATTTTATTTTATTTCCATTCATTTCTCTCCTTTGTTAGTTCATGGAGGGAGAATAGTTGCTAGGTTGATGTTAAATCTGAGGAAAATCTTTTAAGACTAATTTGAGGAACACAACCGATCTATTACTGTAAAGCTTGGTTAAAAAATAATAATAAATCTTGGATAGTAACATACTCTTTATATGTGGTTGCACATAAGTTCTTCACTCCATGTTTTCATTCTGGGATGAAAGTTGAGCCTTGAGATGCTGGCGAGCTCCTTTATAACCAGTGAGATTGCATTTGAAGTCAGTTATAACACAACAGTTGGCATGATTGCATTAATTTATTAATAACACCTGATAAATTGTAGCATGCCTAGGATCTTAATATTCCCTTAAGAGGATATTTCCAGTAAAGTCAAAAAGAGTACCAGTTTGGGGGGCTTCCCTGGTGGCACAGTGGTTAAGAATCCACCTGCCAGTGCAGGGGACACGGTCCGGGAAGATCCCACATGCCGCGGAGCAGCTAAGTCCGTGCGCTGCAACTACTGAGGCTGCGCTCTAGAGCCCGTGAGCCACAACTGCTGCAGCCCACATGCCTAGAGCCTGTGCTCCGCAACAAGAGAAGCCACCGCAAGGAGAAGCCTGCACACCGCAAGGAAGAGTAGCCCCCGCTCGCGCAACTAGAGAAAGCCCATGTGCAGCAGCAAAGCCCAACATAGCCAAAAATAAATAAATTAAAAAAAAAAAAAAGAGTACCAGTTCCTAGTACTTACTATATTTGCGGGGGTGGGGGGGAGTCATTAACAGAGAACATTTCCAAAAGTGAGCTCTTTTAATTCAGAGAAGCTAGTATAATTTGAGTGAGAAAATTACATTTGAGAAAGAGGTTTTTAAAGCTAGTTACTTTTGAAAATGGGCAATATATGTATATGGCACCAGAAATAAAAGGTTAAAAAAAGTATGTATGTGGTGTAGGTAGATAGATAGATAAGGGTATTTTCTGTTGGCTGTGTAACAAATTGCCTCAAAATTCAGTGACTTAGGACTTCCCTGGTGGCGCAGTGGTTAAGAATCCACCTGCCAATGCAGGGGATGCGGGTTTGATCCCTGGTCTGGGAAGATCCCACATGTTGCGGAGCGGCTAAGCCCATGCACCACAACTACTGAGACTGTGCTCTAGAGTCCGTGAGCCACGACTACTGAGCCCACATGCTGCAGCTACTGAAGCCCATGCACCTAGAGCCCATGCTTCGCAACAAGAGAAGCCACCTCAGTGAGAAGCCCATGCACCACAACGAAGAGTAGGCCCTGCTTGCTGCAACTAGAGAAAGCCCACGCACAGCAGTGGAGACCCAATTCAGCCAAAAAATAAATAAAAAAAAAATTTAGTGACTTAAAATGATATTAAATATTTATTTTTTAATTTATTTTTATTTTTTGGCCGCACCATGCGCAGCGTGTGGGCTCTTAGTTCTCTGACCAGGGATCAAACCCACACCCCCTCCAGTGGTAGCACAGAGTCTTAACCTCTGGACTGCCAAGGAAGTCCCGATATTATATCATACAGTTTCTATGGGTCAGAAATCTAGGAGGAATTAGCTGGATGGTTTTGGGTTGAGTCTCAGTGAGATAGTACTCATTATATTGGCTGAAGCTGCAGTCATCTGAAGGCTTGAGTGGGGCTGGAAGATTCACTTCTAACATGGCTCACTCATGTGGCTGTTGGTAGAAGGCCCCAGTTTCTCACCAGTCTTTGGCAGGAGATCTCAGTTGCTCGCTATGTGAACCCTTCTCTAGGGCTGCTTAAGCGTCTTCACGATGTAGCAGCTAGCTGCCCCCAGTGATGAGAAACACACACATGCACATGAGTGCATGCATGCATGTGCACACAAACACATAACACACACACACATACATACACACAACACACAGGCTTCAGCGTTTTTTATGACCTAGCCTCATAAGTCACCATTGTTTTCACCACTTTCTATTAGAATTGAGTCACCAAATACAGCCAACACTATATAGAGAAGGGAAATAGCCCTCACCTTTTTTTTTTTAGGCCTCTCCTTTTGAAGAGAGGAGTTGTAAAGAATTTGAAGTATTCTTTTTGAAGCAAATAGCTTAGCAATCAGCTTTCAATATTTCTTGCATAGAGTCTTTGGTGCGTTAGCTTAGCATATACTGTTAATGAGGCCAGGGTCAGAGGGCCTAAGTTCAAACCAGTGTTTTGCTTTGTTTGCTGGATATGAAACGTCTCTGGTACTCCAGGGGCCATTGTGCAAATGCTAGTTATCAGTCTTGCTGGGGGCGGTGCTGGGGGAAACTGAGTGGAGTGACTCAGTACAGATTCATGATATAAAAGCCTTGAAATAACATGTAACTAAAGATGAGTGGGTAGCATGATCAGTCACAGAGATTAAGAGAGCCCATTAATCAACTCCTTATTATGTAAGAGCAAGTGGCATCTAGAAGGTGTGATTTGCTAGTGATGTTGTAGTTCTGGGGTTGAATAGCTCAGGTAGCATAGCACCCAGCCTGAGCATTTCTTTCTGTTTGGTATTCTCTGTACACGTTGTTTGAGACAGTTTCATCCAAGGAGCATAAACACAAACAAAAGAAACCAGATACAAAAGAATTGCATATATATTATGTTTCCATTCATTTAAAGTTCGAAAACAGGCAAAACTCAGCCGTATTGTTTAGAGATGTGTGACAGTACCACTCTGTCCATCCAAAGCTGCTCTTTCCTTCCTCCGTAATAAGACTTAGAGGTGGGCACATGACTGCCCAGCTACATCTCATTTCTCAGTCTTTTGTGCAGTTTGGTGTGCACCTGTGACAAAACTTTCTAAAGTGGTATGGAGTGGAATTGTGTGCCGCTTTTATACCTGGTTCCTAAAGCCTCCCGTGCATACTTCTTGCTCTTTTCCTCTTCTGTAGGGTAGGAAGGCAGTCATCAAGAGCAATATTGAAGTCATGTGTTGAAAATGGCAGAGCCACCATCAACTGGAGTTTCTCGACAGAGTTGACCCCTGGGAACCCAGACTGCCCACCCTAGCAGAGAATTACATTTATCTTGTGTTTGGGCCAGTATATTCTTTTTGTTACAGTAGTTAAAAATTGCTGTAACTAATACATGAGTAGCAAAAACATAAAGAAAACAAGGAAATTATTATTATAAAAGTGAAGAGAATGGCTGATCTCTGGGGTAGAGGGAGGAAGTGATTCCTACAAGTAGAATTTTTGAGTTAATACAAGTATATACCGATAGTGGTTATCTATTAAGCAGTGACATATAATGTGATAATTATGATGTAATAATCAACTTGGTATATAGCCGTTGAGAATTTTCTAACTTTTATTCCTATCTAATGTGTATTTGCAGAAATATATTTTGTTTACATAAATGCTGTCATTTGGTGTTAGTCTTCATGCTTTTTTTCTCCCAACAGTGTTTTGAAGGTCTTTTCTTAACTATCTTCTATATGCATTTCTATATGTTGCATACTATTGGATGTCATGTATGTATTGTAGTTTATATTACAATTTCCCTAGTGATGGACTATTACAAATAGCACTGTAGTAAAATTGCATCTTTGTGCACCTGTGTTTCTTTTTTTTTAATGATGTAATTGGAATTTTTATTTTATTTATTTTTAAAAATTTATTTATTTTTGACTGCATAGGGTCTTCGTTGCTGTGCACGGGCTTTCTCTAGTTGCGGTGAGCAGGGGCTACTCTTTGTTGCAGGGTGCAGGCTTCTCATTGCAGTGCCTTCTCTTGTTGTGGAGCACGGGCTCTAGGCGCACGGGCTCCAGTAGTTGTGGCTCACGGGCTCAGTCATTGTGGCTTGCAGGCTCTAGAGCACAGCCTCAGTAGTTGTGGCGCACGGGCTTTGTTGCTCCACGGCATGTGGGATCTTCCCAGACCAGGGCTCGAACCCATGTCCCCTGCATTGGCAGGCGGATTCTTAACTACTGCACCACCAGGGAAGTCCCTGCACCTATGTTTCTTCAGAGTAAATCTCTAAACATGAAGTTATTGGGTCATAGGATATTTATTCACATTTAAAATACTAATAGTTACTACTGCAAAACGAATGTATATCCCATCAGTATATCAGAGTACCCCTTTGCTCACAATATCACCTTTTAATATTATTAGCATTTAAAACTTTTACTAATCTAATGGACTAAATGTTGGTCTCGTTGTTTTGATTTTGTTTTCCTGATTACTAGTATGGTTGAATATTGTGTCATATTTACATTGATCTTTAAGTTTTCTTCTCCTTTGAATTAACCCTTGATATTTCTGTTGTTTATCCTTTTTCATATTGATCAGAAGGACATTTTTTTTTTTTTTTTTTTTGCGGTACGCGGGCCTCTCACTGTTGTGTCCTCTCCCATTGCGGAGCACAGGCTCCAGGCGCACAGGCTCAGCGGCCATGGCTCACGGGCCTAGCCGCTCTGCGGCATGTGGGATCTTCCCGGACCAGGGCACGAACCCGTGTCCCCTGCATCGGCAGGTGGACTCTCAACCACTGCGCTACCAGGGAAGCCCCAGAAGGACTTTTGTATATATTCTGAATATACATCCTCTGTATACTGTATTTGTGACACATTTTTTTTCCAACCTGTAACTTGTTTTGTAGTTTTGCGTATTGTTTTTTATTGTGCAGAAGTTTTATTTAGTCAGATTTAGTCAGTCTTTTCCTTTAATACCTTTACGTTCCTTTCCTATCCTAGGAAATAAACATACTCTATATTTTCTTCTAGTACTTTTATATTTTTAGAATGTGATATGAGGTAGGGATCTAACTTTACTTTTTTCTCTGTTGATAGCCAGTTGTCCCAACAATACTTATGAAATAGCTCATCCTTTTCCTGCTGATTTGAAGCATCACCTTTATTATTATTAAGTTCCTATACAGGCGGGGGTCTGTTTTTGGATACTGTCCTATTACATTGATGTCTTTGTCTTATGCTAATACCAATGCTATTTTTAATATACCTATATGATAGATTCTGATAGTCGATAAGGAAGTTCCCATTCACTTTTCTTCTCTGAAAAATCAGGGATATCTCTAGAATCAAAGAAATCTTTCTGAAGGTGTAGTATTTGGGTTGGTTCTTTAAAAATCGACAGAATTTCAGTAATCAGAAAGGAAAAGGAGGACAGAGGTGGGGTATTAGGAATTTCAGTGCATGTTCTGTGAATCACACACACAGATAATTTGAGTCCAGATTGTTTTGGGCCTTGAGTGCAATATCAGGAGTTTAGCCTTCATTTGGCAGATGGTAGCAGAAGTGATGGGATCCAAGTGAGTCTGAGAAAGATGAATCTGGCACCAGAGTGAATAATAATTCAGGCATGAATTAGTAGGGATCTGAACTAGGGAATGGGAAGGAATCATTCGTATAGAGACTTTTTGAAGGAATAGTCAGTAAGTGTTGATGGTTGATTGAAAAAAGGAGTTGAGGAAGAGAACCTAAGAGGCAAAGCTGGCTCTGAGGTTTTGAGGCTGGGTGGCTTCGGGAGACTGACAGGACTTGAGCTGTGAGAAGGATCTGGTTTGCAGGGATGGTGATGAATTGGTTTCAGGCATGTTTAATTGTAAGTGGTGGTAGACATCCAGTTGGAGATGTCTGGCAGTAGTTGGAAGTGTGAAACTAGGAGCTTTGGAAATACAAATCTGGGAGTCAGGTACATGGGAGTGTTAAATCCGTGGAAGTTGTTAAGATTATCTTGAAAATAATAAATATAGGAAAAGAAGGAGGCTTAAGGCAGAACTTTCATTATAACAGCTAGCATTTGTTTTATACCCTTACTATGTGCTGAGCATGTACTGAGGTGCTGAGCACTCTATGTACCTTTTCTCATTTAATCCTTACAACCGTGTAGGTAGATGTTATTACTCTGGAGAGGTCTTAACGGGTTCTAAATCTCTTCTTTTTTTTTTTTTAATTAATTAATTTATTTATTTTTGGCTGAGTTGGGTCTTTGTTGCTGCCTGCAGGCTTTCTCTAGTTGTGGCAAGCCGGGGCCACTCTTTGTTGCAGTGCACGGGCTTCTCACTGCGGTGGCTTCTCTTGTTGCGGAGCACGGGCTCTAGGTGCGCGGGCTTCTTTAGTTGTGGCTCGCGGGCTCTGGAGTGCAGGCTCGGTAGTTGTGCCGCACGGGCTTAGTTGCTCCGCGGCATGTGGGATCTTCCCGGACCAGGGCTCGAACCCGTGTCCCCTGCATTGGCAGGCGGATTCTTAACCTCTGTGCCACCAGGGAAACCCTAAATCTCATCTTCTTAACCTCTAAGGTACTCTACCATATAGTTGATGGAGAAACAGTTTAGAAGAATAAGAGGGATCCATAAAATGTGAGAACTGGGAAAGACTAGGGATCATCTAATCCAACTCCTTGGTCTTACACTTGGGAAACTAAGGCCTAAAAATATAGAACTTGTTCAGGGTCACAAAACCAGATTGTGGGATTGCTTAGCCACCACTGCTTCACAAGATTTTCTACTGAAATACTTCAAATCAGAGTGTGTTCTTGTGTTGGGTGGGGGGGGGGTGGCTATTGCGAGTTTGAAATTTGTTTTGAGGTTTCCTGTTTTACTCTTTAAATGTAAGTAAATGTTTCATTTTTACCCCAAAATATATCAGCCAGTATTTATTTATTTGTCTGTTTAACTTTTTATTTTGAACTAGCTTTAGATTTTCAGAGCAGTTGGAATGATAGAGCTCCTGCACACACAGTGCACGCACAGTCATTTGAGCCGTTGTTCCCGTATAAATAGTGCTTCATCTTTCTCTGGCTTCTTTAAAAATTTTTCCTTTGTCTTTAATTTTCAGCAGTTTGATTATGAAGTGTCTGGGCTTGAATTTCATTGAGTTTAGCCTGCTTGGGGTTCACCAATGCTCCAGGTATTCTGTTCAGGTTTTATAGGTGAATTCAGTGGGAGAGACAGGGTAGAGTGGGCTTTCTCTGTCTAACTCAGAACCAGAACCTTAATGGCATCTTTTGATTAAAAGAATTATTTCATTTTGATATAGTCCAATTTAACAGTCTTTCCCTTTATTCTTTTCTAGAAGCTATATTGCTTTGCCTTTCAGATTATATTCACAATCTGTCTGTGTGACTTCATTTTTTATTGTCTGTTTTGAGTTATCATCATGAGCTCATGGGCTTATTTATATTTGTTTCAACTCATTTGCAGCCATTTTTCTTTCTGATGCTCAATTTGTCCCATCTCAGCTAGGGGGAGCTCTTTCAGGTTGCTTTCTATGTCCTTCCAACATGACCCAACTACTGTCTTTGATAGCATTCTAGATTTTCCATTAAGTTCTTGATCTTTTCATCATCTGACTCACACCAGGAATAGATTATTTTTCTAAGGACTGGTTCATTTTAATGAAAAATGGTATTTAGAGACTATCCTATGGGCAATAGACGTATTCATTGCTACAGGGTTGTCCTTGATGCTTTGTTTTCGAAGCTCTTTTTTTTAATTATAAAAGCAATCCATTTTCTTTATAGAACATTTCAAAGTATAAATGTATAGGGAAATTAAAATTATCCCTGATTTTCCACTTAGAACCTTGGCTTTCGAGATTATAAGTCTGTTTTTTAATTAGAACTCTTAGACATTCCAAACGTTTATTAGAACTTCCTCATTCTGTTTTTTACCACTTTCAGAAGATCAGAGACTTGAGGCACTCTGAATATCTAGCAAACCCTCCATAAATAATAATAAACAGCATGTTATTTCATGTATAAATAACTTATCCTCCCCAAATTGAATGTTCCTTTCTGAGAGTGGTGATGGATAGATTTAGATGGATAGATTAAATATAAAGAAATAAGGCCAAGGAAAGAGAGACTGAAAGAATTGTACATCCATTGATTTAACATCTGTTTCATGTAAACTTCAAAAGAGACTATTAGACAATTTGGAAGCATGAGAAGCTATAATGAAGTCCCATTTTTATTTGATGTAGCTAACTTTGTAATATATCATGCTGTTAACCAGGATGGGGAATATAAATGCAATAGCAAGTTTGGGAAAAATGATGAGATTAAAAAAAACCCAGCTTCACTGAGATATAATTCACATACCATAAAATTCACTCTTTAAAAGTGTACAATTCAGTGCTTTTTAGTATATTCAGAGAGTTGTGCAACCATCACCACTATCCAATTTTAGAACATGTTTATCACTGTAAAATGAGACCCCCATATCTGTTAGCAGCCATTCCTTATTTCCCACTCCCACAACACCTGGCAACCATGAATCCACTTTCTGTCTATATAGATTTGCCTATTCTGAACAATTGATACAAATGGAATCATACATACTTGGCTTTCTGTGGCTGGCTTCTTGTACTCAGCATAGTGTTTTAAGGTTCATCCATTTTGTAGCATGTATCAGTACTTAATTTCTTTTCATGGCTGAATAATATTCCATTGTATGCATATACCACATTCTGTTTATCCACTCATCAGTTGATGGACATTTGTGTTGTTTCCTCTTTTTGGCTATTATGAATAATGCTACTGTGAACATTCATGTACAAGTTTTTGTGTGGACATATGTTTTTAGTTCCCTTGGATGTAGATGTAGGAGTAGAATTGCTGGATTATATGGTGACACTATGTGTAAGCTTTAAGGAACTGTCAGACTGATTTCCAAAGTGATCGCACCATTTCATAATCCCCCCAACCATGAAGGGTTCTAATTTCTTTACATTGCTGCCAACACTTGTTATTGTTTGTCTTTTTTGATTATAGTCATACTAGTGGGTGTGAACTGGTATCTCGTAGTTTTCATTTACATTTATCTAATAACTAATGAGGTTGAGCATCTTTTCATGTGCTTGTTGGTCTTTTGTATATCTTCTTTGGGGAAATACCTGTTCAATTCCTTTGCCCAATTTTTAATGGGATTATTTGTCTTTTTATTGCTGAATTGTAATAGTTCTTTATTTTGGATACAAATCTCTTATTAGGTATATGATTTGCAAATATTCTCTCCTGAGTCTTCTTTTCACTTTCTTGATGGTGTCTGTTGAAGCACACAGCCTTTTATTTTCAAAGTCCAGTTTATCTGTATTTTCTTTTTCGTCACTTGTGCTTCTTATGTCAATATCTAAGAAACCATTGCCTATTCTAAATTTACAAGATTTATTCCTATCTTTTCTTTTAAAGTTTTATAGTTTTATTTCTTACATTTAGGTCTATAATCCATTTTGAATTAATTTTTGTATATGGTGTGAGGTTAGGGATTCAACTTCTTTCTTTAGCATGTGGATATCCAGAATTCCCAGCACCATTTGTTGACAAGACAATTCCTTCCCCATTGAATTATCTTGGCACCCTTGTCAAAAATGAGTTGTCCATAAAGTAGGGTTTTTTTGGTGAACTCTCTATTCTGTTGCTTTATGTCTATCCTTATATCAGAACTGCACTTTATATGCCAGCTCCTTACTTTGTAGTACGTCTTGAAATTGGGAAATATGAGTCCTCCAATTTTGTTTTTCTTTTTCAAGATTGTTTTGAGTTGAAAAGCCTGTTTTCAACTGTTCAAGCTGTTCTGAGTCCATTGCATTCTATGGGAATTTTTGGATCAGTTTGTCAGTTTCTGTCATGAAGTTATCTAGAATTTTGGTAGGGATTGCGTTAAATCTGTAAATCAATTTGGGGGGTTTTGCCATCTTAACAATATTAAGTCTTTCAACCCAGGGACACTGGCTGTCTTTCCATTCATTTATGTCTTTTATAATTTCTTACAACTATGTTTTATAGTTTCAGTATACAAGTTTTATAGTATTTTCATTTTATTCTTTTTGATGCTATTATAAATGCAATTGATTTCTTAATTTCACTTTTGAATTGTTTATTTCTAGTGCGTAGAAATACAGCTGATGTTTTAAAAACCTTGTATCCTGCAACCTGTCTGAACTCATTTGTTAGTTATAATAGTGTTTTTTTGGTGTGGCTTACCTAGGAAGGTAATTTTCTATATACAAAATCATATTATTTTCAAATAGAGATAGTTTTACTTTCTTTTCATTCTGATACTGGTTTTGTATCTGTAAAATTTTATTTTATTTTTTTGTTGAAGTATAGTTGATTTACAATGTTTCAGGTTTACAGCAAAGTGATTCAGTTTTATGTGTGTGTGTATGTGTGCGTGTGTATTCTTTTTGAGATACTTATTTTGGTGGTGGGGGGGTGCCGTGCCGCGTGGCTTGTGGGATCTCAGCCCCCTGACCAGGGAGTGAACCCTGTGGCCATGGCAGTGAAAGAGCCAAACCCTAACCGCTAGACCACCCGGGAACTCCCCTCCGATACTTTTCCACTGCAGATTCTTATAAGATATCGAATATAGTTCCCTTTTCCATACAGTAGGTCCTTGTTGTTTATGTATTTTATATACAGTGGTCTGTCTCTGTTAACCCCAAATTCCAAATTTATCCCCCCCTGCCCTTTTCCCCTTTGGCAACCGTAAGTTTGTCTTCTATGTCTATGAGTCTATGAATCTGTAAATTTGAGGTGAATGGGGACATCTGTTGGACATGTCTAGCAGGCAGTTGGATATATGAGATCAGAACTAAGGGAAGATTGGGGCAGGAGATAGAAATTTGAAAGCCCTTATCAACATATGAATAGTGTAGTTTTTGGGAAGTGGAAGCCAGATTGAAGTAAATTGAGTAAATAAAAGGTGAGGCAACAGAGATAGCTAATATAGAAGCACAAATGAGAAGAGCCTCAAAAGGTTAAACTTACAGTTTCTTAAAATATGGTTTGTGGGCCATCTGCATTTAAATTACTTGGGATACTTGTTAAAAATACATTTTCCTATGTTCCATCCCAGACCCTCTGAATTAGACTCTCTGTGGATAGGTCTTGGTGTTCTGCATTTTAAACTAATTCTTAGATAATTCTTGGGCACATAGGAATTAGAGAATCCCTCAACTAAAGGAATTCTGTTGAGAATGAAGGAATGGGAGAAAACTTGAGTGCTTTTGTAGCTTTGATAGAAACAATAGGGAGGGTGGAGTTGAAGAGTGAGAAGAATGAAGACCCAAACTCCCCAAGGAAGGTGGAATTTAGAAAAGAGATGAAAGGATTGGCCTAGAATAGAAGGAGAAATGACTCTTCCGTACATCTGGTGTTAACATACAGAGTTTTTAAAGCTTTGAAGTAAGCTAGCCCATTTCTTCGTTTTTTTATATGGGAAAAACATAGTTAATAGGGCAAAGCAATGCTCAGGGTTCCATAATCAATTATGTAATAATACTGAGTACAACCCAGTTTTCTCAGTTCCCCGTTTATTGGTGTTTGCAAAGCCTCGTACTGTTGCTGATCCTGTTCATTTCTGTGTAGAGTTACTGTCTGTTTCTAGTAGTGCTTTAACCAAGAACATCTCTTCTGTCATAATGCTCTGTTTTGTTCACTATACCTCAGTCATATAAAGATTTCTAAAGGGTGGCAAAAAATAGAGAAGCTCTTGCATGCATGTATTGCTTCTGCCACCAGGATTGGGATAGTTGACTGAAATATCAGCCGAAAGCTTTTCTTCACAAAGAGCAGCAGTACCCTAAACCGTCCCCGTTCCCTAACCCTAAACCTAACCCCAACCCTAACCCTAACCCTTAGGGGGTTCTGTGTACAGAACTAATTGTGTACAGAACTAGTTGTTCATTTCTTCATTCTAGAATAGACTAAACACAACAGTGGCTGTCACTTATTCCATACTTGTTTTGTATCTAAAACTATGCTTAGTATTTTACATTCATTATCTTAGTTTTTTACAAGAACCATCTGAAGGTAGATAGTATTAAGATCCAAACTCTATAAATGAGGAAAGTCAAGGTCAGTGAGATTATCTAGTTCAATGAAACAAAGTGAGTGGCAGAACCAAGATTCAAACTCAGGTTTGAGTGTCTGACTCCCAAGTCCATGATCTTAACCACTCTGTCATTCTGTCTTTCTTTGTGTACATGGGAGATATGACTGTTGGAAGAAGGATTAACAATGGCATCCAAAATAACATGTTGTTCTCTAGACCACAATTTGTAGTGCTCCCATTATGTAACTTAGGGATGGACAACATTTTAAGACTGAGAGCTTATTTTGTAATACTTATATTGCTTGGTTACTTAAATCTATATTAGGGTTGCTGAATGTTAACGTGTAATACTTTCTTTTTCCCTTTCATTATTTTTATGCTACTTTAATGGTGGCTTTTGAAGTACTCTTTTCTTTTCAGAAAAACCATGCCAGATGGATCATCTGGATCGAATCCTTCTGTCTGGCATCTATAATGTACGAAAGGGAAAGACCCAGCTGCATAAGTGGGCTGAACGCCTGGTTGTTCTCTGTGGCACCTGCCTCATCGTTTCCTCAGTGAAGGATTGTCAGACTGGAAAGATGCACATTTTGCCTCTGGTTGGGGGAAAGGTAAGACTCACAAAGATGAATTATTCTTCCTCTAATCATCTTAATTAAAAAAATATCACATATGCTTTTCAGAGCTTTTTCCACATCTTTTCAAATAAACCAATATGAGCATCATTAAAGATTACGTCACAAAGTTTTTGTGTTCTTAGTTTTAAACAAAACTACTCAGGCTAATTTAAGCATAAAACAAGTTCATGTACATCACGGACTCCCTGGGAGGTCCAAAGACTATCCATGCCCCAAATTCTGCTGCAGGACCCGTCTGTTGGAGAAACCCCTGCGTCCACTGCTAGGCACTAAATGCTCTCTCATTGGTACCACCAAGAGTAGACAGAGGATGCTACCACTAGAAGCTGCCTTTGTAAACTAGAAGTAGCTGTTAGCATCCCCTCCAAAATAGATTCTTTCCTGTTTCTCTTTTTCCCCTGTTAGACTGAAATTCAGAGTCTGGAGTGGTCATAAGCTCCTACCCAGCAGCCAGAGAAACCTGCCATTTCTTGCATCTGTACTAGAGAATTCCCCATCATAGGAAAGGCAGTTCCAAGTCTGGAAAACAGATAATGTTTATAGGAAGTTATACATAATTTTATTTCCTTTATGTTGAATCTTGAAGATCATAAAACAATCTGAATTGAAGAGAACTTCCAGACAAAATGACTTTGTGAATCATGCTTTGAGATAGCCAGTTTGATCCAGATACACAGCAATATAGATACAATACATATATTTAAAAAATAAACATATGAAAGGACATAGCTGGACTTAGGAATGTGGAATAGAAATGTAAGTGGTGAGGGCCTACTGGGCTCTGGGTCTGAAAGGTGGCAGCCTAGGGGTTTAGCTCCTATAAGTATCTGGGTCTAAAAGTACTCTGGTTATGATGGGGGACCTGGCCCAAGCTTATTGCTGGAAGCTAGGAAATGAGTGGTATTCTTTGTTCCTGATAAAAAGCTGGAAAAAAACAAAAACCCAAACAAAAAACTTCTGTAAACCACTGACTGGAACCAAGGCTTGTTCCTGGCTGTGGTTCTAAACAAATGCGTGGACCCAGTTGTATGCCCTGTGACTAGGAAATGAACAAGCCCCACCTGGCCTAATAAATGAATGTGTGTCACTCCAGTATCATCCATGGAACAGGAACCCACTACTACCAGTATGAGACCTGGTTCTATTTTTGGGGGCTGAAGGATAGTGAAGAAAGTAAGTGAAATTTCTCCAAAGGGAGAAGGTGAGTGAGGACAAAGTTGGAGGATTGGCGGAGAGGAAGTGGGAAACAGAGCAAGAAAGAAAGAAAAACAAACCTCCCATTTACGTAATTCTTGTCCGTTCTCTCTCTTCCCTCACTAATAGAATAGAATTGTGTTCAGGGTGGTGATGTGACCAAGATCAAAAACTCCTCAGCCTCCCTTGTAGTTAGTGGTGGCTAATAAATATAAACAGAAGTTTGCAGGTGGGACTTTTGGGAAAGGCCTTTAAAGTGGGAGAGACGTGGATGGCTTGACCCTTTGCCCTGCGTTTCCTTCCTTTATGGAACATAGTCTCTTGGTATTGGAGATGGAGCAGTCATATGGTGGCTGGAAACTGCAGGCATTTGCTGAGTGTGGCCTTCTGGAAAGCAGGAGGCGCCTGGGCCCCTGGTGGCAGGGCAGAGCTGCTGTAGCACTCCTGGACTGATGCTGTGTTTTTAAGCCACTACTTCACAGCTGAATGTAAAGAACCAACGAACGTACTGAAGAATTTCACAGATAAAACGTATAAGAGAGCCCATAAGGGAGGGTCCAGTATACATCTAATAGCAGTTCCAGAGAGGAGAGTAAAGGAGAATGGATAAGCAATATCTGAAGAAATAACAGTTGAGATTTTTCTAGAAATAAAGACAGACATGAGTGTTCAGATTGAAAAGACACTGGGTACTGAACAGGATAAATAAAAATAAGTTGACACGTAGACACATTGCAGAACATGAAGGAGCAAATCACAGAAGCTTCCAGAAAGAAAAGATTACCTGCAAAGAATTGACAGGCTGACAACAGCTTTCTTTTCATCAACAATATGTGTAGAAGACTATTTGCAAAATTGCTGAGAGAAAATAAATGTCAACCTGTAGTCTATATCCAGCTGAATTACTTTACAAAAGTCAAGGCAAAATAGAACATTTTCAGACATATAAAGACTAATGAGGGAGTTCCCTGGCGGTCCAGTGGTTAGGACTGGGTGCTTTCACTGCCGCGGTGCAGCCAAAAAAAGAAAAAAAGACTGGTACTTCCCTGGTGGCGCAGTAGTTAAGAATCCGCCTGCCAATGCAGAGGACACAGGTTCAAACCCTGGTCTGGGAAGATCCCACATGCCGTAGAGCAACTAAGCCCGTGCGCCACAACTGCTGAAGCCCGCGCACCTAGAGCCCGTGCTCCGCAACAAGAGAAGCCACTGCAGTGAGAAGCCTGCGCACCAGAATGAAGAGTAGCCCCCGCTCACTGCAACTAAGGAAAGCCCGCGTGCAGCAACGAAGGCCCAATGCAGCCAAAAATAAATAAAAGAGTGGACATGGATTTCATTTAAAAAAATTAAAAAACAACACCCCTCCAAAAAACAAAAAAAAAAGAAGAAATAAAACAACAAAGGAAAGTAAATTCAAAGGGAAGGCATGAGATAAATAGATGATGAGCACAGACACTGACAAAATATGGTAGTAAATTTAATATTGATTGTAAAAACGTTTAAAAATTTTAATATTTTAAATATAAATTTAAACAACTAAAGCTCAAACTATCCTGAACAGTATTCAAGGTATGGTGGTGTGTTCAGTAAGGAAAGTGTGATGCAGTTTTGGGATAAGTGATTTATGAGTATAACTTGGAAGTTTCCAGCTGACTCACCAAGATTCAGTAGCTATGACATACTAAAGTGAAATGTCAGACAAAGATGTAAGTGGTTCCATAACTATAAAAAGACTTCATCCTCATCAAAGCGAGGGTTGTTGAAAAGAGCTGTTGTGCAGTGAATCCCTGCCACCACCCCAAATGGTACTGAGGGAGGTTTCTGCCTCTTTCCTCAAGCCTAGTGAAAGAGGTTTCAAAAGGACCCAAGAGAGCCTGATATGGGTCCCCTGCAGTAAGGGGGACATAGTGCGCTGGTGTCCTGCCTTCTAACCAGGAAGTCTTGAGGATGAAAGATAAGCTGCCAGCTGCTTTGGTGATAGAGCAAAGCGCCTAACTCATGTGTTGGGATCACTGTGTACTCTGGGTTTGTCAGTATGTGACCCAGATGGGTTGAGAGAGAGCAGGAGCCATTGGGTAGGTGGGTGGATTCTCTTAGAATATGTCCAGTGGGGCCACCTGGAGGGGCAAACAGACTTCACTGGAGGCTGGGCTGTCAGTGGACCACCAGATTCCTTCAGGTCTGAGGAGGGAGTGGTCACCTGCTAGAATAGCATGCATTAGCCTGGTCAAGGGATCTGTACGTGAGAAGCCATCATTGGTTGGATTGGGGGGGCCGGGTATCCAAAGAACCCTCAAAAGGACCCTACTGAGGAAGATCATCCCCTTTAAAATCTGGTAGGCCCAGAGCGTGTGAAGTCAGGTTATGACTCTACTAGTCTAGTAAGCACCTTTGGGCTTGCGTCTTCCCTGTCCTTCCTCCTGCCCCACTTCAATGATGGAGGGAGTCAGAAATGGCTTCTATCCCAGCACCTAGTAACTAAGGGGGGAGGTGAGTCCAAAAAGTAGGCCAAGGTACCCCTTGCAGGCAGGCAGCTACCTCCAGTGTGCCGCAGTGGTGGGGAAAGGGTTGGAGCAATCTTACCCTTGAAGTGGAAACTTTGGCTTTTATCATGTGGGCCTGCAGACTCTCCTGTTCTGAAACAGGCATGCATTCTTGCATTACCGGGACTCGTACTGACTGTTGCTAAGCTGGGAATGCTCCTTCCCCAGGAGGTTTCCACACCTTGCTCCTGAATAAAATAAAAGACTTGTGGGGTCTTTGCTCACATGTTCCCTCCTCAGTGAGTCCTTCCTTGACTGTCCTATTCATAACTCAGATCACCTACCCTGTTCCCCTCCAAGCCTGTACCCTGCTTTATTTTTCTTCATGTTATTCATTCTGTATTTTAGCATATTATGCTGTATCATGTCACCATTTTTTATTTATTTGTGGCTGCATTGGGTCTTCGTTGCTGCGCGCAGGCTTTCTCTAGTTGTGGTGGCTTCTCTTGTTGTGCAGCACAGGCTCTAGGTGCATGGCACACGGGCTCAGCCGTTGTGGCTTGCGGGCTCTAGAGCTCAGGCTCAGTAGTTGTGGTGCATGGGCTTAGTTGCTCCACAACATGTGGGATCTTCCCGGACCAGGGCTCGAACCTGTGTCCCTTGCACTGGTAGGCGGATTCTTAACCACTGTGCCACCAGGGAAGCTCTCATGTCACCATTTTGATATATAAACTCCATTGAGGGCAGAGAGTTTGTTAATTTTTTCCCCTGTTATGTCCCCAGCACCCACAATAGTAAAAAGTATTCATTCAGCAGATAATTATCAAACTGAGATTGTTTTGTGATTTAAAGAGTAATAAATAAATTTACTTATGGCTATGCCCTATGAATCCTACTCCTTCAACATATCTGTTAAATAAGTATTCCTTTGTTTTTTTCTCTTTTTTTTTGGCCATACTGTGCGGCATGCGGGATCTTAGTTCCCTGACCAGGGATCGAACCCATGCCCCCCTGCAGTGGAAGAAGCATGGAGTCTTAACCACTGGACCACTAGGGAATTCCCCCTTTGGTTTTTTTTTTTAAACAGCTTTATGAGACAGAATTCATATAGTGTACAATTAATCCATTTAAAGTGTACAATTCAGTGACTTTTAGTATATTCACAGAGTTGTACAAGTGTCACCATAATCGATTTTAGAATACTTTCATGACCCTTTGAAAAGAAACCCTGCACTACTTAGCCGTCATCTCCCCATTCCTTCTCCAGCCCCAGGCACCCATTAATCTACTTTCCGTCTCTATAGATTTACTGATTCTGGACATTTCATATAAATGGAATCATATAATATATGGTTCTTTGTGACTGACTTCTTTCTCTTAATATAACGTTTTCAAGGTTCATGCATGTTTTAGTGTGTATCAATATTTTATTCCCATTTACGGCTGAGTAGTATTCCATTGTATGGATGTACTACATTTTGTTTATACATTTACCTGTTGATGAGCATTGAGGGTATTTCCACTTTTTTTTTTTTTTTTTTTTTTTTTTTTGCGGTACGCGGGCCTCTCACTGTTGTGGCCTCTCCCGTTGTGGAGCACAGGCTCCGGACGCGCAGGCTCAGCGGCCATGGCTCACGGGCCCAGCCGCTCCGCGGCACGCGGGACCCTCCCGGATCGGGGCACGAACCCGTGACCCCTGCATCGGCAGGCGGACCCGCAACCACTGCGCCACCAGGGAAGCCCATCCACTTTTTGACTATTATGAATAATGCTGCTAATAATTCACATACAAATTTTTGTGTGGATGCGTCTTTTCTTGGGTATATACCAGGAACGGAATTGCTGCGTCGCATGGTTGCTTTTGAGGAACTGCCAGGCTGTTTTCCAAAGTGGCTGCACCATTTTACATTCCCACAGCAGTGTATGAGGGTTCCAGTTTCTCTGTATGCTTGCTAATGCTTGTTACCTAACACTTGTTATTATCTGTGTTTTTGATTTTAGCCATCCTAGTGAATGTGACATGGTACTTTGTGGGTATGACTTGCATTTGTCTAATAACTAATGATGTAGAACATCATATCGTGTGCTTATCGGCCATTCCTCTGTCTTCTTTGGAGAAATATCTGTTCAGATCTTTTGCCTATTTTAAAAAAATTGAGTTGTTTGTCTTGTTATTGTCCTTTGATTTTTGATTGGGATTGTTTACTTTAATTGGTTCTGGTTTTCTCCCCTTCTCTTCTTCAGGTAGAAGAAGTGAAGCGACGTCAGTACTGCCTTGCATTCAGCTCAGCTGGAGCCCAAGCTCAGACCTATCACGTCAGCTTTGAGACTTTGGCTGAGTACCAGAGATGGCAGCGGCAATCATCCAAGGTGATAAGCTGTCAGACCTCCTGATGTGGAGATAAGAGCAGAGAAACCCAACAGAAGTATATTTTGAAACTGAACTTACTCCCAAGAGATCAAATTATAATTCTTACGCACATCACTCTAGGCCTTTCTGAGTACATAGTGAATGAAATGGAATTCTCCCAGATCCTTAACTTATTATTTATATTTGCGTAGTACAGAATACTTACAAAAGTGTTTTCAGGTGCATTTACCTTTATACCATCTCTGTGAAAAAGGTGGGGCCTTGAAGGATTTGAGACACAATGAAATTCAAATGACTCTCCCTCGACCATAGTGGTCAATGATAGATGGAGCTGTTCCCTAACTCATAGCCTAGTGTATCTGTATGTGTTTAGCACAGCTTTGATGAACCACTTTAAATTTGAACTTATTGATGGGACATGGCCTGTGATCCTGTCACAAACCATTATTCCTGTATGCTGAGGATAATTGGCTTTTTAGCATAATTTCTGCTTTCCTAGCCTTTAAAGATGAAGTGCTCTAAAATTGTATTTCATTTTCCAAATTCTCTTGTTCTCCTAGCCATCTTTTCAGAATTTAAACACATTTTTCTTTATGGAGCTAAATAGCTTCATGAAGGATTGTTTCAGTATAATGACATGCCATCAAAACATGAATGACTTTTGCAGTGATATTTTGTTTGTTTTAGACCCATTTTCACAGTCCATGTTGTATTAGCCTACTATTATAGTAATATAAATCTTGTTTTGGCTTTATTGGATTTTCTGTACTTGTGGTGGTATAAAATCTCTGAATAAAACTAGTTTCAATTTTAAATAGCTATTTCATTCTTCTGCCCTTGTAAAGAGAAATTAATATTTTTTGAGCACCTTTTGCATGCTAAGCAGTGGTGCTGTGTGCTTGGTTATTTAATTTTCCTCGTGACAGATGAAGAAATTGCACAAGTAAGGAACAGGGCTTGTGTGGCTGCAAAAGGCTGTGTCTTTCAGTATCACACTCCCTCCTAAAGTTTTGTACAGTTACTTTGAATCATCTTAACTTCCTGCATGAACTGTTAACTTTCCATCTTTATGATTTGTATTTTTTTTTTTACCTTTTACTTGTAGACACTTTACAGCTTATACCTGTTTTTCAAGCATCTCACGGTTTTAGGAAAAAGTAAAAATTAACTGGTTCTTATAAATGAATAATCGGATCTCATGACCTTTCTTTTCTTTCCCATCTTACTTTTTTTAATAAATAAATACATTTATTTATTTATTTATTTTTGGCTGCGATGGGTCTTCGTTGCTGTGTGTGGGCGACTGAGGGCTACTCTTTATTGCAGTGTGCAGGCTTCTCGTTGCAGTGGCTTCTCTTGTTGTGGAGCACGGGCTCTAGGCACGCGGGCTTTAGTAATTGTGGCACACAGACTCGGTAGTTATGGCTCGCTGGCTCTAGAGTGCAGGCTCAGTAGTTGTGGTGCACAGGGCTTAGTTGTTATGTGGTCTAAGGGCTTCTTCCCGGACCAGGGCTTGAACCCGTATCCCCTGCATTGGCAGGCGGATTCTTAACCACTGCGCCACCAGGGAAGTCCCTCCCATCTTTTTAATCGGTGCCTTTTTGTGTCAATGCCGTCCCGTCCTCTGCTGGGTAGGAAACATTTGGGGCTGGCTCAGATGGCTCTTCTCTTTCACCTTGTCCAGGTGGTGTCCCAGCGTATCAGTACCGTGGACCTCTCGTGTCACAGCCTTGAGGAGGTTCCTGAGCATCTCTTCTACAGTCAAGATATCACCTACCTCAACTTGCGACACAACTTCATGCAATTAGAAAGACCAGGGGGCCTTGACACTTTCTACAAGTATGTGGGGCATAGGTTTCCAGACTAGCTTACTAAAACTGAATCGTAATCAGTACCTATAAGCAAGCATGTTTACCATCATAATATATTTGAAAACTTCCCCTCCATTTTGAAGAGGAAGTAAGAACTGTTATTCACAGTTTTCCCACTCCCCTTTTCCCCTCTGTACAAGAGAAGGTAGATGCACAGTTTCTGTTACGGAGGCAACATTGAGCTGCCCTTGGTTTGGATAATCCTTTTCTATATGTCATTGACAGCAATGCGTGATCTGCCTCCAGGGTAAATCGAGAGATTCTGTATATGGGAAGTTTTTGAATCAGAAGTTTCAAACTTAACTAACTTAAAGGAAACAGGCCAGATTTCAGGAATTCCACTCCAAGGTTAGGGCTTTTATCTTTCCTTTGCACCTGCTACTGCCAACTCTGAAGTCTTTTGTCAGCTATGAAACCTCTCTCTTCTAATAAAGGAACCATTTCAGTCCTAAGGGGCAATGACCCATATATTTTCCCATCTCCTTTGTTAGAATATATTCCCCATTTCCACCCTCCACCCATTTCATCTCCTTCCTCCCTTTAAAAAAGGACGGAAGTGAATAAATATATGGTGTAAGTAATTGTCTGGGCTTCTTGTGGGGAGGAGAGAAATTGGAAATTAAAGCATTCAAATTATATGGTGATTAAAAAGATAAATGCACATTGAAATGACATATTTTATATACTTAGTAACTAATATTTCTAGAATAATTTTCAGAAAGCATGATTTTTACCTCGTCTGAAATGTTTTGCAAAGGTTTTCAAATATAAGCCTATATTTAGTAATGAAATAATTATTTTAATAATATTGATATTTAAAAATAAAAACAAGCTGTAATTTTAAGGAAGTGGGTTTCTAGTATTTCCTTCTGTTTCTATGAAAAGAGAGTTAATCTAGTTTGAGGGCTGGATTAGCAATTTGGAAGTCAAGGTGCCAAGCCGAAGGAACAATCAGTACTCAAGCTGAAATTTTGGAAGAGGAACATTAGAGAGAGGTACCAAGGATTCAAATCTAGAAGCAGATGATACAGTTCATCATCGTGGAGGACACTACCTCAGCCTTACCGTCTTGTAATAGTATAGTAATGAAGTATAATACTTCTAAGTAGAATTACAGGAGTGACTCCTGTGGGTCCAATTTATGATGATACTATCTCTCAGTGAGACATTACATAGATACTTCTACAAAAAAAAATTGAAGCATTAAAAATTAGTTCATGTTGTATATCATCACGTTACAGTAAAATTCAGCATCACCAACATATTTTTAAGCTCTAACTGGCCCATTCATTTCAAGTGACTTTTGAGCCAGCAGAGTTTCAGTACAAAAAAAGAAATTGCTTATAATGGGATTTGATCTGAAGGTTTGTTAGCTATTCCTGTGTCCATGGGTTGATTAATTATTGTTAAGGCTTTCATATATCGCACGTAGAAATTTAATAAAGGAAAAGATTTGAAGCATATCAATAATGATTGATTCATTTTGATAGAAGATAATTGTACCAATGTGAGCTTTTCAAGATTTTCTGCATTTTTAAGGAGAAGAGAGAACAACTCCTGTCGCACCAGACCTGGTTTTCTCAACAGCTTGCACTGGGTATTAGTTATCTTAGTGTCTATGCCACACATAATGTTCGGCACATACTGAGTGCTCAGTAAATATTTGCAGAACAAATTCTTTGATGGACATTTAAAATAGATCACTTTTTCATTCAGTAGTATAATATGCCTTTGCTTTTTAGATTTTCTCAGCTTAAGGGCCTGAACTTGTCCCATAATAAGCTTGGGTCATTTCCTGTATTGTTATGTGAAATTTCTACCCTGACCGAGCTCAACCTTTCCTGTAATGGATTCCACGACCTGCCGAGTCAGATTGGCAATCTGCTGAAGTAAGTATCTGACTTTTACTAGGTTTGTCTTTTCCTGTGTTTGCAGCGTAAGGAACTTGTCTGGCATTTGGAATGAAGGTAGTTCCATGAGCTCTTGCAGTGAAATAAATCATGTAATTATGAAGATTCTGGTCAGCAGCAGCTCCTTGCCTGCAGAAGTAACTAGTCCCTCAGTTTTAACAGCAGAGGCCCTGATTACCCTTGATGTTAGAGGGACCATCTGTATTTCAGTTATCTTAGTAAGACTCTATTTAGATAGACCTAGGGCAGTTTATCATTATTGGATTCATAATAAGTTAATGACAAGTCAAAATCCATAATTCTAGTTCTATCCATTCCAGTTAAAACTTTTCATCAAGTTTGTTTTCTTCCTGCAGTCTTCAAACCCTCTGTCTTGATGGCAACTTTCTGACTACTTTACCTGAAGAATTGGGAAATCTGCAACAGCTTTCCTCCCTGGGTATTTCCTTCAACAACTTTAGTCAAATTCCCAAGGTTTATGAGAAACTCACTATGTTAGATAAAGTGGTTATGGCAGGAAACCAACTGGAAGTGCTGAACCTGGAGGTGCTGAACTGTATGAGCCACGTCAAACATGTGGATTTGAGGTGAGGTCATTCTTCACCATGCCTTCCTTTCGCCTGACCTGTAATGGACCTTTATGTTTTCTTTTAATGAAGACTTTTTAAAACATTAGGATTTTAGAACACTGTATGTTTTCAAAGCTGTAGTTAAGCTTCATTTTTCACTCAATGGCAGAGAGATTATGAATGAGGTAGGTGTACCATGTGGTAGAGACAAAGGTTGTTCTGACTTACCCTCCCAGCAATGTTTTATGAGAACTCCAATTTCATCAAATTCTTATCACGTTGGATTTTAGCAGTCTTTGTTGGATTTTAGCAGTCTTTTTCCTTGTTGTCAATGTAGTAGGTGGAAAATAGTATTTCATTGTTTAAATCAGCATTTATGGTGAGTGAGTTGTCTTTTTGTATACTTATTGGTAGTTTGTATTTTTCCATAAACTTGACCATTTTTCTATTGAATCATTGGGTTGCTTCTTGATATCTATTGTATTATAATTAAAATGTTAACAGTTTTACTACTAACATTTTTAATAAGAGTTTTATTCCCTTTTTAAATATATTATTTATTATTTATTTATAATCTTTTCCTAAAGGAAGCTAGTAAAACATACATACTGGATGTTCTGTCATTTACACTAAGTCATCGATGTCCCTTATAAAGACATAATAACAGAAAAATTTATTGAAATGCAGGAAAATGAACAGGCCTGCATGCATTAAATCAGATACTTATACAGAAGAGAACAAAGAAGTCATTTTCTGTAATTTGCCCTTGAACTATTCCATATTGATATAGAGTATTTTCCTCTTCATTAATTGAGGTAATGGGAATCTTAGCACTAGAGAGAGTAGGCAGAGCAGTGAGAGGAAGTATGACTGCTTCCTCTTGCTCTTACCCAGTACTTACTCCGTGAATGCCTTGCTACTCCTAACCCGACAAGTTATGTTCATCTTCTTGTTCCTTTGTCCTATTCCTTCATCCCTACCTAATGTACTTGGTATTTGGGTGCAAGTTTTAAACTGTTTGTGGGCATGGTCCCCTTTCCTTTCTCTTTATTTAATTTGTACATGTATTTGCCAATCTGGATCTTCTCTAACTTAGTTTATAAACAAAGAACTCGAGGTACAGCTATCTGTGGTTATTTACTTAGTACCTTGCAAAATGAGGCAAGTAGTGAAATTCTTATGCTGTTTAGGAAAGAGAAAAAAGGATCATACTTCTATTTTTCTTTTGGTCAGCACATTTAGTAAAATTTATTTCTAATGATTTTCTTATTTCTGAATATTAAGGATGAACCATTTGAAAACCATGGTTATTGAGAATCTGGAGGGAAATAAGTACATCACCCACGTGGATCTGCGGGACAATCAGCTGACTGACTTAGATCTTAGCTCCTTGTGCAACTTGGAGCAGCTGCATTGTGAGCGGAACCAGCTGAGGGAGCTGACGCTCAGTGGCTTCTCCCTTCGAACTCTCTACGCCAATTCGAACAGTGAGTTCTCTACCCAGTCTCCTGTATTTCCTCTTGTAGCTCTTGTCCAAGCTTTCCAAGAACGATGGCATCTGGGGTGTTCCTCAGATACTCTGCGAAGCGGAGTTTGAGGTTCACTGAGACCTAGCTTTAAGTTTGCCGTCAACACTTCAGTGGTTGAGATATGCATAAAAAGACATTGCAGGACAATTTGAGATTCACTAAGTGAACATAATAATAAGAGGCATTCTGCAAAATGACAGGAAGTCAGGAGGGTGGGCAAGCATGTTCAAAAGAGAATATCAGTGATGGTCTAAAACAAGGGTTGTCCAGCTACAGCCCAGGGGCTAAATCTGGCCTACCATCTGTTTTTGTATGGCTCACGTGGAATGGGTTTTTACATTTTTTAATGGTTGGATTTTAAAAAAATCAAAGGAAGAATAATTTTGACATGGGAAAGTTATATGAAATTCAAATTTAAGTGAATAAAGTTTGATGGGCACACACCCACATTCATTTGTCTACATATTAACCACTCTCATGCTACAGTGGCAAAATTGAGTAGTTTTAAGAGAGACCACGTGGCCCACAAAGGCCAAAATATTACTAAATGTTTAGCCCTTTACAGAAAAAGTTTGCCAATCTCTAGTCTAAAACCTTGTGCTGCCTCAGTTCCAGAGTGAGAAGCCCTTCATTTCAATAGTGATTTGTTTGCCCCAGGAATATTTTTCAATGTAAAAGGCCACATATTTGTTGAGGCCATTCTGTTTATAGAGAGTTCTTCTTTACCACAGAAATTATACAGTTGACCCTTGAACAACATGGGTTTGAGCTGCACAGTTTTTTTTGCTTTGTTTGTTTTGTTTTGTTTTGGCCACACTGTGCGGCTTGCAAGGTCTTCGTTCCCCAACCACGGATTGAACCCGGGCCACAGCAGTGAAAGCACTAAGTCCTAACCACTGGACAGCCAGGGGATTCCCTGCACAGGTCCACTTAAACATGGATTTTTTTCAATAGTAAATACATTTGACCCTTGAATAATGCAGGGTTTAGAGGCACCAATCCTCTAAACAGTCAAAAGTGGGAGTATAACTTTACAGTTAGCCCTCTGTATCCGTGATTCCGTATCTGTAGATTCAACCAACCACGGATTGTATAGTGTTGTAGTATTTACATATATATATATAAAGTTATATGCGGATTTTCAACTGCACAGAGGGTCAGTGCCCATAACCCCCATATTGTTCAAGGGTCAACTGTAACTACTTTTTCTGTGTTTAAAGAAGTAAAGGAAAAGATGTTTAATTTCACTAAGTATCAGTCAAAGAAATGCAAATTTAGATAATACCATTTTATACTCATCAAATAAAAATAATAACACTAAGTGCTTACTGAAGATGTGGAGAAGCAGTACCTCTCAAACGCTCCCAGGGGGAGTTGGTAAAGCCAACATGGAGAGCAGCATGATGGTGTCAGAGAAGTAAGATACACAGAGCCTGTGTTCTAGCAGCTTCCGTGCTTGGAATATCTCCCAGACACTCACATAGGAGATGTGTCCTAGAATGTTTATCACAGCATTGTATGTTATAGTGAAAAAAACTAAAAATATGACTATAAATAGGAAAATGGGTAAACAAAGCAATGATAAATTTATATAATAGAATATTGCACAGCAATGGAAATGAATGCACTAGAGCTTTGTGTATTAGTATGGATAAATCTCAGAAATCTTTTGAGCAAAACAAAGAAAGTGCATATTTTGATATCCAGCAGTGAAAAGAATGGTCCTCTTGAAACAGAAAGGTACCTATGAATTACTCATTCTAAAAGCCTGTGGATTGGACTTCCCTGGTGGTGCAGTGGTTAAGAATCCACATGCCATGGAGCAACTAAGCCTGTGTGCCACAACTACTGAGCCTGAGCTCTAGAGCCCACGAGCCACAACTGCTGAGCCCACGTGCCACAACTACTGAAGCACCTAGAGCCCGAACTCCACAACAAAGAGAAGCCACCGCAGTGAGAAGCTCGCACACCACAGCGAAGAATAGCCCCCCACTCGCCGCAACTAGAGAAAGCCCGCATACAGCAATGAAGACCCAGTGCAGCCAAAAATAAATAAATAAATACATTTATTAAAAAAACAAAAACAAAAAAATAAAAGCCTATGGATTTAGAATGAGATACCAAGATCTGTTACCCCTCCATGGCGTTATTTCCTTTTGGCCAATTGTAATCAGATAATTCTTGGTTTTTCTGACTTTTTAAAATTTTGTTCCCCTTTTTGATACTCTTGTGACCCATATTGGTCTGATTTTTGGAGAGATTAATTATATTCAGGATTTTATTACTTCGACTGGTGGTCAAGAATAAACATAAATGAGGTTTGCTTTCTTATTTTTAACACTATGTTAGGTATTCAGGAGTCAGTGGTTGAGTACACTATGATAGTTATATAAAATTTTAAAACACATAAAAATGTTGTCTGCTTAGCTGTAAGTATGCCATGACAGTATGAAAGAATCCATGGGAATAATAAAAATCATATTCCGGATGGTGTTTGCCTCTTGGTATGTGCAGCGTTTTAATTCTTAAAAAGGCTGAAGCATATAAGGCAGAATCTCACGATTTGTTAAAAGCTAGGTGATGGGTGAAAGAATATTCATTACTTTATTCCCTTTTCTGTATGGCTAAAATATATTATTAGGATAAAGGAGAGTTAAGACTTCTCTTTTCATTGCCTTTTATCATGTTATAGAAGCTTCAAATTGTAGCTTAGATTAATTGTTAGGGCTGTTTGTTGAGTCGTGCTGTTTATACATGTTGTGAGATGGTAGTAGTTCTTTTGTCCTGGAAATACTTATTATCAGGCCTAATGTGTATTCTTAAAGTATCTAGAGACTCTGAATGACTGGCCCTCTGGGAGAAGACCCACTGACATACATGTAGGCCTTCTTAGTAGATTCTGTCACAGTACTGTTAATGGGGCTTGTTCTGTTCACAGAATCCTTAAATTGTACAACCTGGAAGAATTCACATCAACACTTGAAGTTTTGACACCTCAAAAGTAAAGAACTCAGCTTTCAGCTTCACAAAAGCGTTTTTCCAAATGGCCAGCTAGCATAGGAAGTGCCATCACAACAGGGTCATCAGGGATATGCAAATTGGAACCTCAGTGTGACACCACTGCACACCTCCCAGAATGACGAGAATAAAAAAGGCTGAAAATACCAGTGCCAGTTGTTGGGCATGTAAATTGTTGCAGCCACTTTGGAAAACTGCATGGTAGTATCTCCTGAAGTCACACATATGCACCCACCTCACTCAGCAGTTCCTCTCCTAAGCTTGTATTCAACAGAAATGCTTATGTTAGTCCACAAAAGACGTGGACAAAATGTTCACAGAGGCACTATTCATAGTAACCCCCAGCTAGACAAGACTTAAAATGCCCATCAACTCTACAATGGGTAAATAAATAGTGGTATATTCCCAGGAAAAATTTTATACAGCCATGAGAATGGATGAACTACAACCATATTCACTAATATGAACAAATATCTCACAAGCACAATGTTCAGTGATGAAGCCAAGCAAAAAAATTATATATAATGATGTGTATATTTATATAAATAGGTAAAAGTAATCTGTATGTGGGGTAGTGACTAGAGGGAGGGGGGATGAGGGGAAGTTTCCGGGCAGCTGGTACTGCTCTGTTTCTTGATCTGCCTACTGGTTATACCAGTGTGTTCTTTTGTAAAAATTCACTGATCTATACATTTAAGTTTACTGTACTTTTCTTTATTTGTTTTGCTTTAATTAAAAATTAAGATGTTGGGCTTCCCTGGTGGCGCAGTGCTTGAGAGTCCGCCTGCCAATGCAGGGGACATGGGTTCGTGCCCCGGTCCGGGAAGATCCCAAATGCCGCGGAACGGCTGGGCCCGTGAGCCATGGCCGCTGAGCCTGCGCGTCTGGAGCCTGTGCTGCGCAACGGGAGAGGCCACAACAGTGAGAGGCCCGTGTACCGCAAAAAAAAAAAAAATTAAAATGTTGCCAGGGAAAATTCAGTTATTCATTTTTAAGGTTAATAAGCTAAGCAATTATTATTAACATTTAACAGCTGCCTGATCCAGTGTGACTCCGTTGCAGTACCCAAAATCCTCCAATTAGTTGTTGTATTTGGTTTTCAAATGGGGATCAAGCAGTTAAATAAAGTTAGTCAATGTGAGTTACCCACTGTTTTTTTTTAATTTTTAATTTTAATAGATCTTTATTGGAGTATAATTGCTTCACAATACTGTGTTAGTTTCTGTTGTACACCAAAGTGAATCAGCCACATGCATACACACGTCCCCGGATCCCCTCCCTCTTGAGCTGGGACGAAGTGAGAGTAGCATCAACATATATACACTACCGAATGTAAAGTAGCTAGTGGAATGGGCTTCCCTGGTGGCCCAGTGGTTAAGAATCCACCTGCCAATGTAGGGGACATGGGTTCGAGCCCTGGTCCGGGAAGATCCCACATGCTGCGGAGCAACTAAGCCCGTGTGCCACAACTACTGAGCCTGCACTCTACAGCCCACGAGCCACAACTACTGAGCCCACGTGCCACAACTACTGAAGCCCGTGCACCTAGAGCCCGTGCTCTGCAACAAGAGAAGCCACCTCAATAAGAAGCCCACACACCACAATGAAGAGTAGCCCCCGCTCACCACAACCAGAGAAAGCCTGAGTGCAGCAACGAAGAACCAACACAGCCAAAAATAAACAAATTAATTAATTAAAAGTAGCTAGTGGGAAGCAGCAGTGTAGCACAGGGAGATCAGCTCGGTGCTTTGCGATACCCACTGGTTTTCACCTTTAGTTCATGTCAGTAGGTGACATCAGTTTTCATTAGCTTTCCCCCTTGTTTACTCTCAGTTACATTCTTCTTTGGAGAACGTCACTAACACAATCTGTTTTCTGATTAGGGCTGACAGCAGTGAATGTCTATCCAGTACCCAGTCTGCTCACTTCTCTAGAACTCTCCCGGTGAGTGTGTCTCATGAGGGTGGTACTTGCTTGATTCCTGTATTTAAGAGATGTCTGTGGGCACTTGCACAGTTTTGAGGTACAAGGAATGCTAATACATTGAAATATTTGGAGAACCAGGAGAAGAGCAAAGGTTGAGTGAAGGAATAAGTTTAATGGCCATGCTATTTAGATAAAGGAAGGTCCTCTTGAAACAGGAAGGTGCCTCTGAATTACTCGTTTTTAAAGTTTGTGGATTTAGCATGAGTTGTAAACAAAGATCTCTTTCCCCTCCATGGCAGTGATTTTCCTTTTCCAATTGGAATCAGATACTTCTTGGTTTTTAGTGACTTAAAATGTTGTTCTCTTATTTATTTGATACTCTTGTGACCCATGTTAATCTGATTTTCAGAGAGATATTAATTATATTCAGGATTTTATTTCTTCTGTTTGTGGTCAAGAACAAATGTAAATGAAGTTTGCTTTCTTTCCTTCATTCATTTTTAATACTGTGTTAGGCATTTAGGAGTCACTGGCTGAGTTTTACAGTCTAGTGGAGAGTTTGACCATCACATAAGCAGTAAGAGGGCAGCATCATAAGTGCTGTGAGTATAGAGTGCTAGAAGCAGGTACAAGGGGCAGTGGATAGAGTCCTATATGCTCAGGGTTTTCATAAAGATTAAAGGAGGGCTTCCCTGGTGGCGCAGTGGTTGAGAGTCCGCCTGCCGATGCAGGGGACAGGGGTTCGTGCCCTGGTCCGGGAAGATCCCACATGCCGCGGAGCGGCTGGGCCCGTGAGCCATGGCCGCTGAGTCTGTGTGTCCGGAGCCTGTGCTCTGCAACAGGAGAGGCCACAACAGTGAGAGGCCCGTGTACCGCAAAAAAAAAAAAAAAAAAAAAAGATTAAAGGAGACAGTAAACGCAAAATATGTAGCATAGCGCCTGGCATAAAATGAGTCTCTCAAGAAATATTAGCTGTGATAGCCAGGTTTCTTTTTGTTGTTGTTACTTTATCATCATTATTATTAAGCTGTTGTTCTAGATTTCCTTCCATCCATTTCTTTCTGTCATATCTTCCCATCAAAACCCCAACATGGATCAAGACTAAGATTGACCTTCCCCACTGAGCTTGATCATTACTGAAGAAGATCATGTATTTAGTTTCCAGCCTCATCTGGAGTCTCTTCTGCCGTCAGCTCCTTCGAGTGTCCTGACATCTGTTCCAAATTGCTTGGCTTCTCTCAGCCCCACTGCCCCTCATCTCCTTGGCTCCAGGGCTCAGTTTCCCACTTGACTGGGAAAATAGAGGTCATCATGGGTGATCTCTCTCAGCTTCCTACCCCCTTGCGTAAATTCATGTAGATTCATATCCGTTCTCTGCTTCTTTCCTCTGTTCAAGGCCAGTCCAGCCATCTGTGCCTTTGATCCCGTGCACTCCCACTGCTCTGGACCTTGCTCTGTTAGTCATCCTCCTCCTCCTCCTCCTCTCACGCGTGTTCGGTGTTTTTCTTTTTTCTTTTTTTTTTTTTTGCAGTACGTGGGCCTCTCACTGCTGTGGCCTCTCCCGTTGCGGAGCACAGGCTCTGGACGCGCAGACTCAGCGGCCATGGCTTATGGGCCCAGCCGCTCCACGGCATTTGGGATCTTCCCGGACCGGGGCACGAACTCGTGTCCCCTGCATCGGCAGGCGGACTCTCAACCACTGAGCCACCAGGGAAGCCCTGGTGTTTTTCTTTTCCTTGGTCTCTATGCACACTCATAGCTCCTGTCTTAACAAACAAAAAATGTTCCCTTTATCTTGCAACCCCTCTAGTTACTGTCTGTTCCCTTATCCCTCTCATCCCTTTTCGTCCAAATTTCTCAAGAATTATCTGCATTTCTTGGCTCAATTTCCTGTTCCCCTTTGTTCACCCCACCACAGCTGGCTTTAGATCTCCTCTTGTGGAACTTTTCTGTATTGACACTGTTCATCTTGTTTTCTTTTCTTCAAATGTGCTGTTTCCTTGGCTGGTTGAGACAGTGTGATTTTTTTTCATGCTGCTCTAACGATTTCTTCTGTCTCTTCCTTAACTCCTCTTTCTTAGCTAGCCCTTTAAAGGTCAGTTATCCCAGGGTCTCTCTTTGGCCCACTGCACTTCTCATTTGACATGATCTCATTTACTCCCAGGATTTCACTACACTTCAGTGTCAGCATCACCCAGATCACCAGTCCAGATCTCCTTCCTTCAGCCTCAGACCTGTATGTCCAATTTCATAACAGATGTTTCAACCTGTACTTCTCCAAGTACCTCAAATATGTGCAAAATTAAATTTATTATCCACCCCTCCACCCGCACTTTAACTTGTCTTGTTTTCTGTTTTGGCTTTTGGCATTATCATAAGACAATCAGATCCAGATGGACACCACTGAAATTCATGATTCCCAACCTCATTTGGAGCTTATCAGTCCTTTCTCTGGATAGGATTTCCTCTCTGGTCATCTAGGCTAAAGCCTAAATATCACTTTTGATTCTTCCCTCTGTTCCACTCACATGTCTAATCCATCTCCAAGTCATTTTGATTTTTGTCTCCTACATGTTTCTGCCGCCCCTCCCCTCCCTTCCAGGTGTGTTACTACTCATTGAGGCCCTCATCATTCCCTGTCTGGAATTCTCGTTATAACAGCTTCCTGATTACGCTTCCTTTTACTAATATCACCACCTCAACCAGACCTCCGTGTATGCACAGAGTGAGCTCTTAAAAGTGCAAAACTGTTCACCAACCCTTCAGCGATCCCCCTACATCTGCAGGATAAAGTCACAACCTCCTAGACATGATCAGATATTTCTAGCCTTGTTTCTTCCCACTCTGTGCTCTGTATTGGCTGTTCCAGCAGCACCAAACTGCTTATTATTCTTTTCTTGCCTCTGTGCTCTAGCTCATGTTGTCACCTCTTGCTTGGAATGTCCACCACACCTCCGGTGTGTACAGCATTCTTCAAATTCTACCCCGGATGTCATATTTCTTAGGGAGCTTGCCTTGAAGTTCTTCCTTCACTAAGCAGTCAGAGCAGCATCTGCGTTTCTCTTACAGCACTTATTTCATTCTGCCTCATCGTATTGATCCATCGATCAGTAGGTACTTTGAGGCTTGGGGAAGCTAAGTAACATCTGAAAATAAATTCCTGTGACTGAATATCTGCCCAGTGCGCTAGTAAATATTTGAATTCACATTCTAAATGATCCAGAACTTTTCCCCCACTAGTTATCTTTTGTCCTTACTTCCTCACTTTTATTCATTTCATTCATTTTTTCCCAGGATTTGCTTCTCTTCTCCCCGCATCATTACTTGAGGAAATCCTACTCATCTTTGAAGATTTGTTTAAAATGCCTCTTCTTCCTTTAAGGCTTTCCTCCCCATCCCATCCCACCCCACCACCTATGTGCTTTTCTATACCGAAGGCTTTTGTATCTTCATTGAGCCCGCAGCACACTTGATCCAGTGTCAGGTATGTATGTGTGCTTGTCTCTCTCCACGTTTCTATCAGCGACATTCATTGAGCACCTACTGTATTCCAGGCAGTGCATCAGGGATGCCTTAGGGATAGTGCTTCTGCCCTCAGGGAGCTCAGGGGACCATTAACGGTACATTACAGACTAGTGAAATGGAATGAGTTCCACTCATCATCTTAAATGATGCCTTTTAATTATTTATTTTCTGCAGAAACCTGCTTGAGTGTGTCCCTGACTGGGCCTGTGAAGCAAAGAAGATAGAAATATTAGATGTGAGCTATAATCTCCTGACAGAGATTCCTGTGAGGTATGCATGTGTTAACGTATATATTATGTGTGTATTTAATTAATTTTCCTATATTTGGGTTGCCTTTCAAGGGTACTTAAGATTCATTTGTTCAGTAAATATTGAGTATCTGCTAAGTGCAGGGCAGCGTGAGTGCCGTAAGGAATACAGTAACGCCTAAGGCATAGTCTTGGCCTGCAAGGAACTTAGTAAACAGATAGTTGGGGTGACTTGTGCAGAGATAACTGATAAAATGTAACAAGAGTTGCTGGCATAGGTCGGTGACATGATAGTGATAATAGAACATTTGTATTGGATGATTTATTATGAACTGGGCAATGTTCTAAGACCTTCACTTTCATTATCTTATTTAATCCTGTATCAACCTTATTTTATAAGTGCTGTTATCCTCCTCTTACAAATAACGAAACTAAGGCTTAGAGTGGGTAGGTAATTTGTCCAACATTGCACTTAACTAGGAAGTGATAGGAGCTGGCATTTGAATGGAGTAGTCATTCTTACTCCAAAGCCTCACCCTTGGTCACTACACTATATAAATAAAATGTTTTAGAAATTCAGAACTTTGGATAATTAGAGAATGCTTCATGGAGAATGCCTGTTTGAATTGACCTTTATAAGATGGTAGGATTTCTGTATGTGGAGGGGAAAGATAAAGGTGTTGGGAGGTGTGGGGGGGTATATTAAAAAGTACCAAGATGTGAAATGTGAGGTTATTACTTAGTGGAGTCTTTAAAAGTAAATTAGAGGGTTTGTAGCATGGTAGGTATGAACACAGCTTTGGAGTCAGACTTTAATCCAAATCCTGACTATACCATTTACTACATTTGATGTGAGATCTTTGGCAAATCAAAGTCACTTAACCCTTCTGGACCTAATAGTTAAATGTCCTGGCACATTTTAAGAATTGAATAAGGAGTAGTGTTTGTTATAATAAATTTTGTTATTAGCTTATTATAATTATATTAATAATAATAAATTCACTGAATTTTTGGTGCTATCTGTCTAGACCTAAAATCTAAATTGATTTATTACACAAATTGCTTTTTTTGTTTAGATGTGTTCTGGGCTGTGTGCTTCCATTAATTCACCTTTTCCCAGAATGACCTGAATGACTTCCTGGTGGGTGGTGGGTAAACATATGGTTGTGGCTGCTTTCTTGGCTCAGGCACCTGTCAGTGATTATATTGTCTAGAAGAACACAATTCTATTAGTTTACTGATTTTAGTTAAATAGCCAAGGGAAGACTCAGGAAGAGAGATTTAAGTCCGTTTTTTGTTGTTGTTTCTTTGTGCTCTATCCCCCTAGAATCCTTAGTAGCTTGAGTCTTAGAAAACTAATGGTGGGACACAATCACGTGCAGAACCTTCCAGCACTGGTGGAGCACATCCCTCTCGAGGTGTTGGATATTCAGCATAACTTGCTCACCAGGCTGCCAGATACCCTCTTCTCTAAGGCCTTAAAGTAAGTACTGTAGATTTTATTTGGAAGAGCAGAACCATTGGCTAAGCAAATTGCCTGGACTTGTCATTGGAGTAACATTTGGAACCATCTTTACAGAGTGTTTATCTCATAATCCAGCTATGGGTGAAGACTTACTTGCAATTTGTATGGAATAAAATATGACACTGTCTTTTTTTTATATAAATTTATTTATTTAGTTGTGGCTGTGTTGGGTCTTCATTGCTACATGCAGTCTTTCTCTAGTTGTGGCGAGCGGGGGCTACTCTTCGTTGCAGTGCACGGGCTTCTCACTGCAGTGGCTTCTCTTGTTGTGGAGCACAGTAGTTATGGCACACGGGTTTAGTTGCTCCATGGCATGTGGGATCTTCCCAGACCAGGGCTCGAACCCGTGTCCCCTGCATTGGCAGGGGGATTCTCAACCACTGCGCCACCAGGGAAGCCCCATGACACTGCCTTATGAGGCAGGAATCTTCAACTCAAAAGGTGAAATAACCATCAAGTACTTAGGAAGTTACAGTGTTGTAAACAGATTTAAAGAGCTTAGGAAGGTTCAGGCTTTCATCTCAGAAAGCCTCTTTGATCTTCAAATAGAGGTTTCAGCATTCTGTTACAGCTTCTTTGGGTACTTTTCAGCTTTTGTATTAGGAGAAACGGGCATACCACTGAAGTTAATTTAGTTTTTGCTTCTAGCTTTGCTAAGCTATCACTAAGTTATATTCTTTATTTGCAGGGCTTTTTTACTCCCTACTTTGAAAACTGTGCATTTAAAGTTATGTTGTTCCAAAAGTATTATTTATTTTCTCATTGTAAATTAACAAATAGTATGTCTTCCTATTTTAATACCTGTAATCAGGTTTATTTAACATGTATGTCACCACTAAATGAAAATTGGTTTTTAATTATAGTTTTCTGTAATATGGAGAAGGCAGTATTTTTCTTCAATTCTGACGTGGAGAAAGCAGAGAGAAACAGTGGTAATTTAACTAGGCGGCAGGAGGCACACAAAAAGCATTTAGCCCTCAAGTGTCTGGCTTGTTCTCTGTCAGTTAATACATCTCTTAATGTGTAATATGCTTGGTTGGAGTTTCCTAAAAATAAAATCTTTGGAAATTCTAAAAAAACATTTGAGGGAAATTTTCTTTTTGGAAAGTTTTAGTGCAGTAACATTTGTTAATTAATAAGTATTTGTTAGTAATGCATTACAGTGCATTTCATTCTGATGACAGTCTGAATAAAATTAGTTTCAGCTCTAGAATCTTTAGTAAGGAAGTTACCTAGCAGTTGTAGCAAATTGTCAATAATATTTAATACTAACTCTGCACGGAGCACTTTTGGGATATAGGAAGACACAAACAGACACACAGTTCCCTCAACAACTTAAAAGCTAATTCGCAATGTCGATCATACAGTTTGAAGAAGACTTAAGAACACAGAAGTTTAATAATATTAGCTGCCTTTTGCTGAGCATGTTCTGTATGTACCAAACACCATGCTAGGCAGATTTTTAAAATCATACCATGTTTTACTTCTTAGATTGGTGAAGATTAAAATGAATTATGATACTCAGTGTTGACAAAGGTGCGAGCAAATTGCAATCGTATATCCTTCTAGTGGCATAGCCTTTCTGAAGTATACTTTGATATAGCCTTTCTGGGGCTCATTTTGGCAGTATATGTATAAAAATCTTAAAGATATATGTAGCCTTTGACCCCACATATTCTGCTTCTGGGAATATAGCCTAAAGAAATAATGGGGTGAGGACTCGAAGGTGCTCATTATAATGTCTATGATGGCAAACAATTGGAAACAGCCGATATGCCCATTATTAGGGGATTATAGGGGGATTGGCTAAATAAATATGATCCTATTAAAATCAGACAAACATTTTTCTAAAGGGTATCCTCACAGTTCATATATTTGTGCACATGATACTCAACAACATCGTTTCGGTGGTCATGCAGACAGTAAAACATGAAGCTGTGTTAGAATTAGACCACCACAGAATCCCGGGAACACAACTAAGCCTGCATTCTTCCCTCTCTGCTTGGCTTACATGAGTTGAGTAGAAGGAATTTTGTTTGGGTAGGATCAATCAGAGAAAACTACCTGGAGGAAATTACTTTTGTCATGAGTTTGGGAGCACGGAAAGGCAGTGTTACATACTGAGATGGCATGATGGTTTCCACACAAGAAGGCAACCAGTAGCCATAAAGGAAATGATTTGCATGTGTTCTGTCAGTCTCAGATACTTGAATGCATCTGCAAATAGTCTGGAGTCTCTGCCCTCTGCTTGCACTGGGGAGGAGAGTCTGAGTGCACTGCAGCTGCTCTACCTGACCAACAACCTCCTGACAGATCAGTGTGTGCCCGTCCTGGTAGGGCACCCGCACCTGCGAATCTTGCATCTTGCAAACAACCAGCTACAGACTTTTCCCGCAAGGTAAGCAAACGCGAACTTTGATCGTATCAGATACATAACATGATTCTGCATTTGTCAGACTACATCACAGCTATTTTACTGGGTACTCTTGCTTTACGTTGACCGACTTACTGGTGCTGTGATTCTACTACTTGAATGGGAAGATCTGTACCCTGTTGTTAAGTATCAGTAACCACAGACATGGTGGTTAAAATGTGTTTAATTCTTAGTTCTATTTACTTAATAGTGGACTAAGAATTTTCAACCTAGAAAGTACAGGCTTATGAAATAAATTAAATTCTGAAGATAATTCTTTCTTTTCTCCTTTCAGCACTGATATATAAAATACTGTTGAGTCCATTAATTTGTTCATTTTTATATATGTTGAATGCCTACTGTATGTCAAGTACTATGTAAGTACTAGGGAAACAGTGGTGATTAAGTTACAGTCTCTGTCCTCAAGGAACTTGCAGTCAAATTAGGGAAATAGACAAGTATATAGGCGGTTGCAGTGCAATGTAATAAATGCAGGATGTTAAAGATATGCACGGGTAGCTGCACTGAAGAGATGAATAGTATTTAGCCAGGCTACATTTATAAGACAGAAGAGGGATATTTAGTGTTGTCAAAGTTTTTTTTTTTTACATCTTTATTGGAGTATAATTGCTTTACAATGGTGTGTTAGTTTCTGCTTTATAACAAAGTGAATTAGCTATACATATACATATATCCCTTGTCAAAGTTTTAAACAGTGTCAGTGGAGAAATAAGTATCTTCCAAAATACATTTGATTAAAAAAATTTTTTTTAGAAAATTTGACACCAGAGGCACTTCCCTGGTGGTCCAGTGGCCAAGACTCCATGCTCCCAATGCAGGACGCCTGGGTTCGATCCCTGGTCAGGGAACTAGATCCCACATGGCACAATTAAGAGTTCGCATGCCACAACTAAAAGATCCCACATGCCACAACTGCAGATCCCACTCGTGGCAACGAAGATTTTGCATGCCGCAACTAAGACCCAGCACAGCCAAATAAATAAATATTTAAAAAAAAAAATATTAGGGGTTTCCCTGGTGGCGCAGTGGTTGAGAGTCCACCTGCCGATGCAGGGGATGCGGGTTCGTGCCCTGGTCTGGGAGGATCCCATGTGCTGCGGAGCAGCTGGGCCCGTGAGCCATGGCCGCTGAGCCTGCGCATCAGGAGGCTGTGCTCCGCAACGGGAGAGGCCACAGCAGTGAGAGGCCCGCGTACCGCAAAATAACAAACAAACAAATTATTAAAAAAAAGAAAATTTGACACCAGAAAAATCCATTTATACCATAAAGGTAGTCATTAAAAATCATGTTTTCAAAAACTAAGAACATAGGGAAATGACATTTGATATAATTTGAATGAAATTTTATATATATATTTCATATAAAATTATATCATGTTTGATACAATTTGAATGAAAAGAAAACTGTATTTTCATTCTAATTTTGTTTCACAAATTTTCTTAGAAATGTGTTAAAGTTGAAAAACGTAGAAATTGTAATTTTTGTGATTATAAAATGAGATATTTGGAGATATTGATTGCTTCCTTGAAAGAATTTGAAGAATGGCTTTTATTAATTAATTTTTTTTCTTTTTTTTCCGGCTGCATTGGGTCTTCATTGCTGCGTGGGGGCTTTCTCTAGTTGTGGTGAGCGGGGGCTACTCTTTGTTGCAGTGTATGGGCTTCTCATTGTGGTGGCTTCTCTCTCTTTTTTTTTTTTTTTTTCAGTACGCGGGCCTCTCACTGTTGTGGCCTCTCCCGTTGTGGAGCAGAGGCTCCGGACGCGCAGGCTCAGTGGCCATGGCTCACGCACCTAGCCGCTCCGCGGCATGTGGGATCTTCCTGGACCGGGGCACGAACCCATGTCCCCTGCATCGGCAGGTGGACTCTCAACCACTGCGCCACCAGGGAAGCCCTGTGGTGGCTTCTCTTTGTTGTGGAGCATGGGCTCTAGGCGTGCGGGCTTCAGTAGTTGTTTCTCGCGGGCTCTAGAGCACAGGCTCTGTAGTTGTGGCACATGAGCTTAGTTGCTCCGGGGCATGTGGGATCTTCTTGGACGAGGGCTTGAACCTGTGTCCCCTGCATTGGCAGGCGGATTCTTAACCATTGGGCCACCAGGGAAGTCCCTGAACAATGGCTTTTAAAGTGAATACAGAATCTTAATTTCAGGATGTGATAGATCTCTTGAAATCCTATCAGATTCATTCAGTTGGCCTCAAATATGTTCCTATAAAGTGCAAATGACGCACCACTGACAAGTTACATTAGTTTATGAAGCTGTTGGGAGATACCAGATGTAATACTCTGAAACTAATGAATTCCACCTAATTTGACGACACTCTTACTGTTGGAGTGGTCAAAAGCAGGCTGATAGAAAACTTAAAACACACCTAAGAATATGAAACTAAGAAGTTAGAAGTAAGGACAAGGATCAACAGGAGATTACACAAAGTTAGAATAATCTGAATACAGATGATAAAACTAAATGGGTGACTTCCCTGGTGGCGCAGTGGTTAAGAATCCGCCTGCCAGTGCAGGTGACACTGGTTCGAGCCCTGGTCCAGGAAGATCCCACATGCCGCAGAGCAACTGAGCCCATGCACCACAACTACTGAGCCCATGAGCCACAACTACTGAAGTCTGCGCACCTAGAGCCCATGCTCCGCAGCAAGAGAAGCCACCACAATGAGAAGCCTGCGCACCACAACGAAGAGTAGCCCCCACTCGCCACGACTAGAGGAGGCCCGTGCGCAGCAACGAAAGACCCAACAGAGCCTAAATGAATGAATAAATGAATGAATGAATGAATGGAATTTAGAGCATTATTTTAAAGAAAATGTATGTTCCGTACTGAATAATAAATCTCCTGTCAAGTTATCTCCTGAACAGTGTTATAATTGCACAGGCACAATCCCAAGTCTTTTGTTTCCTTTGGACTATTTTCAGAATCTAGCACAGTTCTGGGTGCTTAGTAAGACACTGAATGAGATACAGATGCTGCGTTTCTATCTATAAGTCAGAAGGATCCAAGTACGGAATTGTGTAAGAGAAAAGCGTGAAATTTGGACGTGGGAATATTTTAAAAATATATTATTAAGTAAAAAAAAAAAGCAAGTTATTAAACAATACATATGATAAGCATCATGTTTTAATTCGAAACATAGAGTTTCATGCATTAAAAAGGCCAAGACTACTCTCCACCAAATTGTCGTCGGAGATTAAATCTGGTTGTGGGATTAAAAGGTTTTTTTTTTATGTTCATCTTTATTTTTCAGTTTTTTTCAGTGAGTATTACTATTGTAATAAGAAAGAAAACAATTTTACTGAGCTTAACTATTACAAAGTATTTATCAATTTTCTAGCAATGAAAATTATCAATATTTATGATATGTGAAAAGGGCAGGATATAAATTTCATGTAAAATCTACATATGAAAAATTTAGCAGGAAATTCAGCAAAATGAAAATAGTAATTTTTTCAAATTGGTATTATCATTGATTTATTTTCTTTATTTGCTAAACTTTCTATGTTACAACAGTTTATTATTTTTACAGTGTTTAAAATTGGTAGATAAAGAGAAATCAGAGCAATTTGTAATAATCTGATAAAGGTGTTAGGCCATCTTAAGATGTTTTGCTTACTGTGTGGAAAACTTTGCTTACTGGAGGGACAGTGTGAATCGCCTGCATCACAGTCCCTAGCACAGCGCTGTGTGCATTCTAGGCACTTGATAAATGTTTACTGAAGGTGGATTATGTTATGAATAACTGTAGAAATTTATTATTTCTTTTAAATTTATTTTATTTATTTAGTTTTGGCCGTGTTGGGTCTTTGTTGCTGCACAAGGGTTTTCCCTAGCTGCGGCGAGCGGGTGGCTACTCTTCGTTTCGCTGTGCATGCTTCTCATTGCGGTGGCTTCTCTTGTTGCGGAGCACGGGTTCTAGGCATGTGGGCTTCAGTGGTTGTGGTACGCAGGCTCAGTAGTTGTGGTGCACAGGCTTAGTTGCTCTGCGGCATGTGGGATCTTCCCGGATGCGGGCTTGAACCCGTGTCCCCTACACTAGCAGGAGGACTCTGTACCACTGTGCCACCAGGGAAGTCCCTAGAAATTTAAAACTAAAAGGAGGGAATTCTCTGGTGGTCCAGTGCTAAAGCATCCGCCTTCCAATGCAGGGGACGCGGGTTCAATCCCTGGTCGGGGAACTAGGATCCCACATGCCTCGGGGCAACTAAGCCCTCGCACTTCAGTTAGAGAGCCCGCGTGCCACAAACTACAGAGCCCACGCTCTCTGGAGCCTGCGCAGCACAACTAGAGAGACGCCCACGCGCCACAACAAAGAGCCTGTGCATGACATCAAAGAGCCTGCGCAACACAACAAAGATCCCACGTGCCGCAACTAAGACCCAAAGCAGCCAAGAATTAAATAAATTAATTAAATTTAAAAAATAAATTAAAAATAAATAAAACTCAAAACAATCTTAGTGATGATTTAGTACAACTTCTTTACGTTATAGCCAAGGCTGTTGATGTCCGCTGACACTAATCTACCCAGTATTTTGGAACTAGTTAGTGGCAAAGCAAGTACTGTAACTGGTCGACCAACCCTAGGCTGATGCCAATTCAGCCGCTTCCTAGAAGTCAGATAATAGGAGGATGTTCATGCCCTAAAGATCCAGCAGCTGCAGTAGAAGCGCAAGGAGGATTCAGCCCTTGAAATGCACTGAGAGGGAGGGAGATGCGCCTGAGGCTCGGCGAGAGTGTTTGTCCGCCCTCGTGGCTGTTTCATTCTGGCTGGTCATTGGGCAGCAGGTCGGTCACCTCTGTACTCTGGCAGCTGTGGAACTTGTTTGGCAGCTGCTCATTTGGGTGCAGTATGGTATTTTGGTGTTTCCTTTACAGCAAACTAAATAAATTGGAGCAATTGGAGGAACTGAACCTCAGTGGCAACAAGCTTAAAACCATCCCCACGACCATCGCAAACTGCAAAAGGCTGCACACTCTGGTGGCGCACTCCAACCACATTAGCATTTTCCCAGAAATACTGCAGTTGCCTCAGATACAGGTACTTCTGTGTGCTGGAATGGTGTCTGGGGGTGATGGGAGGCGTGTGACTGAGACAGTTCTCTTCTAAGGAAGAGGAAAGTGGCGGTTTGGGATCACAGTATATTTAATTGACTTCTGGGAAGAAATTAAATTCCCTTTGAGGATATAGTAGGACATTGACCCTTAGGGAGTTAAGAATTAACTTAATCTCTGTGTTTTCCTCTCAGTTTGTAGACCTAAGTTGCAACGACTTGACCGAAATCCTGATTCCAGAGTCTCTGCCTGCTACTTTACAAGACCTGGACCTAACTGGAAATACAAATCTGGTTCTGGAACACAAGACGCTAGACACATTTAGGTAGGAAGACTTATGAAGTTGAATCCACATGTGCTGTAACTCCCACCAGGCTTGTGTGGTTCTTCTTAAGGACTGTGGAGACCTCAGTTCATTAAAGGAGTAGAATGAATTAGATCATAAAGCCCCTCAGTTCTCTTCTTTGAGTCAGTTTTCGATGGGTGTTCTGTCCAGCAGTCAGCCCATAGATATTCGAACTCAACATCGTGGGTACTGCTCAGCCGTACCCCAGTATCTTTACAGGGCAGGTGTGGGGCTGCACCCCACAGGCCTGCAAGCCCTGTACTTGCCCAACCTCGAGACCAAAGAAAGAGCCCAGAGTCAGCAACAGAGACATCATGTTTTAACGGGTAGGAGGATCTTACATGTCTGAAGCAAGGTCCCGGAGCAACACCCCACCGTGTGCAGCATCTGGTGGGCAGGACATGGTAGTGTCTTTACTACTGGGGGAGAGGGAGGTTACCAGTTATAGAGGGAGGTTGGCTCATCAGTTACCTGGGAAAGGAGCAGAGGCACACCCCCTTGCCAGCCCTTTGATAAACTCTCATAGTAGAGAGAGTTCTGCTCTAAAGATGAGAACAGTCACTAGCTGGGGCCGAGTGACGTGGGGGTGGGGAGGTAGGTATGCAGGCATTTACCGATCAGGCTCTGTGATTCGGAGGGAAGGTCAGTCAGGCGAGTAGGGTGTGGGTGAGGCAGGCACTGGTTGGGCAGGGTCATACAGAGAGCAAGAGAACAGCCATCCTGAGTGGGTGTGATTATACAGCAGGCATAGGTAATTTAGGTGGCACAGATCGCATTACATTACATCTAAGACAATGCAAGCTTATTCATTGTACCAAGACTTCACTGTATCAAAATACTTAAAATAAGTAGACAGTTGAAACTTAGAAATCTTTGTTGTGCTTAGTTTTTCATTGAAATGAATGGCATCGATTATAACAAAATTGGCCCCTATTTCTTCCTCCTACCCCTTTCCTTTCTCTCTCTTCTTCTTTTTTTTTTTTTTTGCGATACACGGGCCTCTCACTGCTGTGGCCTCTCCCGTTGCGGAGCACAGGCTCCAGACACGCAGGCTCAGGGGCCATGGCTCACGGGCCCAGCCGCTCCGCGGCACGTGGGATCTTCCCAGACCGGGGCACGAACCCGTGTCCCCTGTATCGGCAGGCGGACTCTCAACCACTGCGCCACCAGGGAAGCCCTCTCTCTCTTCTTGGCTAGTGGGTCAGCATACTACTTTCTTTGGTCTCTCTGGAAATTAGTCTTGGTCTGTCAACAGATTATTTTATAAAAACGTAAATTATTGTTGGGATAGCTTCTGTAAAGTACAGAAGCATATACGGTTTAAACTTCCCTTCCTCCACTTCCCACAGCCATATCACCACCCTGAAAATTGATCAGAAACCTTTGCCAACCACTGATTCTACAGTTACATCAACCTTCTGGAGCCATGGACTGGCTGAGATGGCAGGGCAGAGAAACAAGTGAGTATCATGGCCATGGAGACTGAGAAAGTTCCCCTGACATCTGGGAAAGGATCTGGTGCTGAAAGCTAGGCCATGTTGTTCTCCTGTTGGACATAAACAAATCACAGAATGCCAACATCAGATAAGATTCCTCTGAGACCATGATCCAGTAAGACAAAACAAAATGAATGTGCAGTCCACAAAACACCCACACCCCATCTCATGACTAAGATGGGTGACTGCTACTTTCTTTATCAATCACAGCTTTGTCCCCATGCTAATCTTCTTTCCCTGTAGATAAGATTTATTGAGGTACGCAACCATAGAATAGCCCTGCTTTCTGACAGCACCCAATCTAGTATGATCCCCCACTTTGTTAGATCTTCCCCAAAATGACCCAGGCAGACACAAATCCTGTACTAGAGTTTTTCCAATACCCTCTTATATACCCCAGAGTCCCATGGTGTGCTTTCTCTTGTTGCAAGGCATAATAAACTCAACTTCTGCAACCACAGGTATGTTGTGCACCCGGGGGAGTGTTTGGCTGAAGGGTGTTGATACTAGTCCTTAATCACTACGAAGAGAAAACATCTAATTTTCCCAGCCTTCCACAGCATTGCAGAGCTAATATGTACTGCTCCTGAATGTGGCTGAATTCCCCCTTTTCTTATGGCATCAACTCTTTAAGATGCTGCTTACTTATCTTCTGTAACACTTTTTTTCATGTGTAGATTAGGATTTACTACTATTCTTCTCCACCCTCAATCAATACTTACTTTTTTAAAGAAGTCTCCCTGGAGAAGAATGCTTTACCACTAACTTTCTTCGTTGTTTGTCTTTCTCCTGTTTCTGTGATAGGCTATGTATATCTGCTGTAGCTGTGGATAACTTTGCAGAGGGCGTGGGAGCTGTGTATGGCATGTTTGATGGGGACCGAAATGAGGAGCTCCCTCGCCTACTCCAGTGTACCATGGCAGATGTGCTTTTGGAAGAGGTACAGCAGTCAACAAATGACACAGTTTTCATGGCTCACACCTTCTTGGTATCTCACAGGTAAGCAGGTGGGTTGAATAATTCCTAACTCGGCCCTGCTTTTGGAAAATAAATCTCACTAAGCCAGAAGGTCAGGGTCTCAGTTATAAGTACAGGGGCAAGGTGAGATCTTGCTCTTTGTTCTGTGACCATTCTCTCCATCAGCATGGAATGTGGGGACTTGGGCTCTTTGAAGAGCCTGTGGAGGCATCTGTTTTCTCTGTTGAAACCGAAGGCTGCTGAGAAGCTGGAAAGCCCAGAAATCATGCGCAAAAGGTTGTGTGTGTGTATGCGCATTTCGGGGAAGGAAGGTGGTAATCCTTTATAAGAGACCTACAAAAGGTTAAGCACTCATCAGATTCTTGTGTTTAAAATACTTATTATTGGGGATTTACCAAGTAATCTCCTCACTGAAATCTAAGCCACTTAAGGGCAAAAACCCTATAAACCAAACTGTTGAAAATCTTAGTGGCTAATAGAGCATCTTGCACATCAGGTGGGCTGCATAAAGGGTACATACAACTGAGAGGGTGTACCTTCGTATAATCAAGGTTGAAACGGAACAACCTGGAGCCCGAGGTGGTTTTATCTGTCATTATAACACAAAGATGTTGGGAAAGGATTCTGTTTTTCAGTAATAGAATTGAGCCTAGGGACTTGGCAAAATAAAGGGTGTGGGAAAGGAAACTCAGTTTATGAAGCACTTCCCAAGAGCTGGGCACTGTACCAAGCATTTTTCATACTGTATCTTTAATTTTCAAAACAAGCCGTGGAGGTGCGTATTTTAATCAGAAAAATTTCTCGGAGCATCAACTTGCTGAGGATCTATAGCCCGTAAATGGCAGAGCTGGAATTTGAAACCAGATCTTTCTGATAGCATCTGCTCTGTACTTAGCATTGTGTACCAAGCGCTGAGGGGGATGGATGCCATGTGTATGGGAGAAATACAAGGAAAATTATGGGCCTCCCTTCAGGGAACTTACAGCCTAAGTAAGTGGTTCACAAAGTGTTGTTCTAGGACGAGCAGCCTCAGCATCACCAGAAACTTATTGGAATGTAGATTATTGGGCCAGCCCCTTACCCACTGAATCAGAAACTCTGGGAGTGGACCCAGTGTTGTCTTTAACAAGCCCTTCAGGTGTTTCTGATTTGCTACCGTTGGAAGCCACCGAATTAGGTCATTGTAGTCTATGATCAGACAAGCAGAAGCAACAGAGAAAGCCACACCTTGTCTCCTCTACCCGGACCCTTTTGGTAAAATTTCTCAGCTAAGAGTAGAAGGCAAGGCTGTCTTCACCATCATCACCCACATCAAGAGGCTGCCCTCCGACGGAGGAGGGTGAAGAGGCTTCAGTCACACGGCAAAAAACAAGGGAGTCATGGACAGGAAGGACTGCTGCTTTCTTCTAAAACTAGCTGCCATGTTTTCATTTTCTTTTCTTTCTCAACAGGAAATTAGGAATGGCTGGCCAGAAGCTGGGCTCTTCTGCTCTCCTTTGTTATATCCGCCCTGACACTGCCGATCCAACAAGTAGCTTTAGCTTGACCGTGGCCAACGTTGGCACGTGCCAAGCAGTCCTGTGCCGAAGTGGGAAGCCACTGCCCCTGTCTAAAGTCTTCAGCCTGGAACAGGACCCAGAGGAGGCTCAGAGGGTGAAGGACCAAAAAGCCATCATAACAGAGGTGAATCTTGCTCTCCACCGGTCACCTCCGCTCCCCAAATCTAATGAATGCTGTTCTGCATAGAACAGTGAATGTCCATTTTCTTCCTATCAAGCCCTGTAAATTGTATCCAATCCTGAAAATAGTAATAAAAGAAAATCTAAGGAGCAGCTAATGACTAGCAGAAAGAAAAAGCAAATTAATTAGAAATGAAAAATCCTAATTTGTGGTCCTTGAGACATATGTAGCATGTAAAATAAATGTAAATGTCCTCCTTGGTTAATTTTCATCTGGTTTGTTATTCCAAACAGAAGAAAAAAAGTTTTATAGTTTGACATCCCTGTTCTGAAATGAAAAGTTTCACAGTATTTTTCCTTTTTATATTGTATATGGCTTAGTATACTCTGGTATTGTTTTTTTTAATAAAGAAGCATCAGTATCTCTATAACTTTTCTCCCTTTTCAGAAGTTAGCATAACGTTTTTTGCTTTCAAAAAGACTTTAGCAATTACATGTGGACATTGTTTACTGCAAAGCAGAATTTTGTTCAGATCTTTTGCCCATTTTTAATTGGATTGTTTGTTTCTTTATTGTTGAGTTCTTTGTGTATTTTGGATACAAGTCCTTATCCGAAATGTTTTGCAAATATTTTCTCCCGGTCTGTGGCTTGTCTTTCATTCTTTTAACTGTCTTTTGCAGAGCAGAAGTTTCTAGTTTAATGAAGTCCCGCTTACCAATTTTCTTCTTTCATGGGTCATGCTTTTGGTGTTGTATCTAAAAACTCATTGCCAAACCCAAAGTCACTTAGATTTTCTTCTGTGTTATCTTCTAGAAGTTTACATTTAGGTCTGTGTTTTATTTTGGATTAATTTTTGTGAAAGGTGTAAGCTGCTCCATGTCTAGGTATTTTTCTTTTTTGGCATGTGAATGTCCAGTTGACCCAGCACCATGTTTGGCATGTGAATGTCCAGTTGACCCAGCACCGTGTTTTGAAATAGACTGTCCTTTCTTCACTGAGTTCCCTTGGCTCCTTTGTCAAAGATCAGTCGACTATATGTGTGGGTCCACTTCTAGGCTGTCTGTTCTGTCAGAATTCTGTAATAAGGACTATAAAAGATTCCATCCAAGGAAGCACAAAACCAAAAAAAGTATCATTATTATGTGGTTGATGCTGTGGAGATTCTGGAAATTTGGTCTTAGGAGAGTCTTTCAGTCAAAACAAATGAAAGATAAAAGATAACTTTTTGCTTGATTACAAAATTTAGATAATGTTCAGATTTTTCTTAGGGAGTCCTGGACAAGTAGGAAACATTTTTATAACTACAGACATTTATTGTTTTCTTGTTATTTGCTAAGCATTGTACTTTCACTGTTTTGTTTAAGCTTCACAATAACCCCCATGAAAGAAGTGCTTTTATTTTCATTGTACAGGTAAGGAAAATAAGATTATAAATTTCGAGAGTTTGTGACAAATTTTGATAAATGAGGCAGGATTTTCACCCAAAGAATGACTGCAACTATGAAATTAGTATATTGAGGGCTTTAGCAGTTTTGTTTGGTTTTATCTTGAGAAGAAATCAATATGAAGCATCTGGCAGATAAACATTCCCAGCCTGCAACCAGGGTTATTCCTTTTCCTCTGAGTTTAGAATTACATCGTTCTTGGTACAACCATTACAGAGTAGGTAAATCATGCCACAGATTTCAGACTTTAGGCATTATTCGGTGCTTTAGCTATAAAAATTCTCTTAGCCATTCAGTATCTTCAGTCCCAACTCTGCCTTTAAATGAGAAGTCATATTTAGTGACCCATCTGAGTTTTGGCCCCTCCAAGAATACTAGTGATGAGGAATTGATAGTTTTGCTTATTGTTTTTCTAACAGATGTTTCTCTATTTAAGAACATGCTGAGGCCTATACTTCATGTTAGAGCAAATATCTTTTGAGACGGAGGTGCCTTTTAGCCACTTAATTTTAATTGGTTTTAACTCAGTCCTCTGAACTATTTGCAGAATAATACCCATTTGATATTTTGTCCTTTTAGAATTCTATACATTTATTTTTCGTAAGTCCACTTAAAATTACACAGATCCTAGGAAAAACCACATAACATGTCAATTCTGTTTTATTGTAGAGCCCTAAGCATTGTGATCTAGAGAGATATAAAATTCGGTGTCATTGTTGCTTGTTTCTCAGAGTTTGCATTCTGCTTGTCTCTAGGACAACAAAGTGAATGGGGTAACCTGCTGTACCCGGCTGCTGGGCTGTACATACCTCTACCCTTGGATCCTCCCCAAGCCCCACATATCTTCCACTCCACTTACCATTCAGGATGAGTTGCTGATTCTGGGAAACAAAGCATTGTGGGAACACTTGTCATACACAGAAGCAGTCAACGCAGTATGCCATGTACAAGACCCATTAGCGGCTGCCAAGAAGCTGTGCACATTAGCGCAGAGCTATGGTTGTCAGGACAATGTGGGTGCGATGGTGGTTTATTTGAACGTTGGCGAGGAAGGCTGCACTTGTGAAATGAATGGGCTCACCCTCCCAGGTCCTGTGGGATTTGCTTCAACCGCCGCCATCAAGGACCCGCCCAAGCCAACCACTCCTTCCTCCAGTAGTGGTATTGCCTCTGAGTTCAGCAGCGAGATGTCCACTTCAGAGGTGAGCAGTGAGGTGGGATCCACTGCCTCTGACGAGCATAACACTGTTGGCCTGGATGCTGCCTTGCTTTCAAGGCCAGAGAGGCGCTGCAGCCTCCACCCAACACCCACATCAGGGGTGTTTCAGCGCCAGCCATCCTGTGCGACTTTCTCCAGTAACCAGTCCGACAACGGCCTGGACAGTGATGACGACCAGCCCGTTGAAGGGGTCATGACAAATGGCAGCAAGGTGGAAGTAGAAGTAGATATCCACTGCTGTAGGGGCAGGCAGCTTGAGAACTCTCCCACTCTTAGAGAGAATTTTCCTATCCCGTGCCTCGAGGAACGTGCTAGAGGGTTAGTTTTTGGGATCCGAAGACAGAACAGTGTGAATAGTGGCATCCTTCTGCCAGTGAGCAAAGACAAGACGGAGTTACAGAAGTCTCCCTCCACTTCCTGTCTCTACGGAAAGAAGCTCTCCAATGGCTCGATTGTGCCCCTGGAAGATAGTCTGAACCTCATCGAAGTGGCCACAGAAGCACCCAGGAAGAAAACTGGCTATTTTGCTGCCCCCGCTCAGCTGGAGCCGGAGGACCAGTTCGTTGTACCTCGTGACCTCGAAGAAGAAGTGAAGGAACAAATGAAACACCACCAGGAAAGCAGGCCTGAGCCTGATTCCAGCGAAGAGGGTCGGACCGAGCTCGCAGAGGAGTTTGACACGGCGCTGTAGTACTCCCCTGGGGGCCATGGCGCTGGGAAGGCTGTGAGGTGTGGGGTAGGGCACCCTACCAGGGGCACTCTGCCTCTGCATTTCTAAACCACAGATGAGAGGGGGGTAGAACTCGGAGCCAGACATGGTGAGAGCTGTCAGGGTCTTGCTCTGGATAAGCTAGTAAACACCATCAGTGTTCAGTTTCACATTTAACCTGCATTGGGATCCCCAGGGCTACTGGGGAGCAGGCAGGCATTGCCCTGTACCAGTCCTACCACCTGCCATTAACCCTTTCTCTCCTAGGATGATTTTGAGAATTTGCCTGCCTGGGCAGGAAAGGGACTATTTCTGTGGAGGAAATAACGGAAGATTGATTCCCTTTACTGATTGCTGCTGTTGGATCTCTGTGACAGAGAAATCACCTTATATCTCAACCTGACGGGATGCAACGTGACTAGTCACATGGCTTTTCCTTCTTCTCTACGAGAATACAGCCTATCAAAATGATGTTTAGTGGAAATGTAGAACCAATCAAACAGATCATTTATGTATGTGATGTAGTGAGAGCACTTTTCATTGACTGTGAACTTTTTATTTTTGAATCTGCACTCGAGCCAGTCTTCTTAGAGGCAGCCCAGCGCCTTTGTCCACAGGCAGGATGATCGTCGGGTGTTGGCGCCGGCTGTGAGGGTTCTAGGAGGTTCTAGGAGGGGCCCTGGGAAATTGATTTAACTGTTGGATGTCAGGCTGTGAATATTCCTGAGACACAGGGGAGTAGGACCTTCTTTTGGGGATGAAGATAGGGAAGGAGTGAGGACTAAGACTACTTCCCCCCAAATCACAAAAAGAATAACTCCTTGACAAATGTGACACCTGCTAGGAACCTCCCAGCAGGTCACAAGAGAGGCATTTGGGGATTGGCCTCTTTCCATAACGTGATGGAGGTGGCAGTCAGCCTCCTAGCACGTAGGGCCAAGGCTGCTGCTGCTTACATGCAAGTAACCTTGAGTTATAGATGACTCTGAACAGACTGAGGCCGAACGAGCACAGGTGGATGGATGGAGCTTCCGGGTTAGGCAGGTTCCTTCTCTTACTCTAGAGCAGAGAGATGGTTTTCTAAAACATCAGGAGTGAGTTGAGGGTTCACCTCTTAATGTTTAACAGAGTCTTCTTCTGAAAATGCTTATCCATCTCACATGGTTTCACAGTATTGGGCTCAATTTCTGAAAGACTTAATTGAGAAAATCCCAAGCTTACAGAAAACCTGGTTTACTGATTTTTTTTGCACATTCCATGTAACCCTTGCAAAATGCAGTTCCATAATTCTGTTCTGTTGCCTTTTCTTTTAGAAGATTTACTTAGGAAAATTAATTCCTCTTTATTCCTGCGAAGTTTTGACATTGCTTAATGTTACCCAGTGGGGAATGTGCTTTGAATTTTTAAATACTTTCACAATTAAAAAGAAAATAGAGTGGAACCATTTTTAATTTGTTTCATGAGAAACAAAATGTTAAAGATAAGGTTAATCTATACATATATTTGTCTTTTTTTTTTTTTTTTTTTGGGCGGAGGGAAGTTTTGTTAAAGCAGTGGTAGAAAACCAGATGACCACTCCACAAATGGTTATGTATCCTCATCTTAGAGGCCCCATACCCATGTGCGTGTGTCAGTGGGGTACACTCTTGGGGGGGTTCCATACCAATGGCTGTCTAGTGTTCAACCCATCAAGGATCTGAATTTGAGTCCCCAAATTACCAGGAACACAGCTTTTCTGTGTCAAACTACTGGTTAGCTACTGCAAAATTTTAGAACTCAGGTCTTGATTTGAAGTGGGGAACATAGTGGTTCATGCAAAGTTCAGGTGCTGTAAGAAAGATGGGAACAGTAGTATGTTGCCGCCTTATTTTTTAATAGAAAAATTAGGGGGGGAATGAAAATGACGGAAAAAACCCAAGATGACAGTGTTGGAAATTATTTTGGGAATATACCACTTCAATAGTATAGTCTTTTAAAAATTATCCTTTATCTGTGAACCTTTTCTTGTCTTAGCTTCCCACCCTACTAACTGGAACCACCACAAAACCCAGTTATGAAATGACTTTACTAAAAGTAAATGTATTTACTTTTTAGTCAGAAGGACCCTAAAGTTCCAGATGTTCTTTTATGTGGTAGATTTATGTTCAGGAAATGTTAGGTTGTATGAAAACCTTTAATATAGGCTACACCAAAACTGACTACTCTTTTTTGTAACTTCCTTTGATTCATTTCCCTCTATAATTGCTCTTTGTTAAAACGGGATGAAAAGGCCATAGCCCATCACCAAAAATACACAGAACTCTTTTGACCTATGAAGTCATTTACAGTTATTGTGTGATCTGATTAGGTTGTCAGGTGGTGAAAGCCAGTAATCTGTCTCCAGGTGAATGTAATCTACTTCCCAGGACTTCACCCAGAGATGTGTTCCCCAGGTGGGCAGAGGCCCGTTGATCTCTAGCCCAGAGATCCCAGCCTCTGCATGATTCTCAGGTCCTTGTGAGTACCTCCCATTTAATAGAGACGTTTAAGAGAATTTCTGAAAGAACATCACTCCTGCTTAATGGAAGCAGTCCAGGAGTCCCATGGAAGAAAGAAAAATACACAAGTCTTGGCAGCCATGGTATTTTCATTTTTATCCAAGTGGATTGAAAATACATTTGAAAATTTGAATGCTAGTATGTCATACATCTACCGTGCTGCCATAGAGTCACTGAATTACCACTCCTCATTACAAGAGAGGGCTTTATTATACTACTGTAGAGTGTATGTGTGCAATAAGTTGATGAATTCATTTTCCTGGTGTATAGAAGAGCCAACACAAGCAGCTTGGTGATCATTGGGTGCTATTTTCTAGGAGATGGAGCCAGTGAGGTTTGACTGATCTACCGAATATCAAATGATGCCCTTCTTTCCATGTAGGCTTTCAGCAAAAGCAGGTACTTGGAAGCCACAGGCTCACCTTCTCTATCTACTCAATAATTACTAATGAAGAGACCTCCATAAGGGAGCACTTGGCTGTTATTGATAAATGTACCAACTATTAAATAGTCTCCAAGCCATTCAGTGATGTCCTCAGCATCACTATAGAACTGTCTTGTGTCACTTTTTACTTCCCCCTGGGTGAGGACTTTCAGACTCCCCCAATGGCAAGTTAATCTTTCTCTCCAGTTAGTGACTTTTGCCCCATAGTTGGGTAAGCACTTCCTGGGTTGAGAAAAGCAGCTACAGTAAATCCTGCTCTGTTTCCCTCATTTGATGATCATTCAATCACACATAAGCTCCTTCGAAATTTCACGCACATCTCTCAGAAGCTGTAGGGTTTTCTCTCACTGTCGCCAGTGGATGTCATCCAGACAGTGAGTTCATATCTTATGGTTTTGTGCAATCATTGTCATATTGTAGTCCTAAGACTCATTATAGTGTATTTTTGATATTTTTGAAATGTGTTAAATTTTTTAATTCAATAATATGAGCCAGAGCATGTTGCAGCAAATCTATTGTTTGTAAAAAAAATAATAATAAATAACAATAACAATAATAATAAATAAAATAAAATGGAATCTTTTTCATGGCTTTGTTTTAAAATGGAGTACCTGTTATTTTATAAGTACTTTTTAGCATGAAACTGTAATTTTCTCTAACTTGTATGTGAAATTAGTTTCTTAACCAAAAGCACCTTTAGGATTTTTCTGCTTTTTCTTGTTGTAGGGGAAGATAACAAATGAAACCACATTCCATAACACTCTATGAAGCTATGAGTTAAGGCAAGAATAAATATTTTTGATCACCATTTAAGCTGAAATAGCAATAAAGATTTTTTACATTAAGAAATATTATATTCTAACTTGGTTTATATGTTTAAAGAAATCCCAAAGACAGGAAGCATGGTCCTTATTTCCATGCAGGTTATTAGCTGACTAGAGGGAACTTAATTTGTAAATAACCTACAGCTCTTAAACAAACCACAGAACTACCAGTGATACAGAGGAACTAAGTGGGTAATCTGGCCATCGTGTCTGTCCTAATGGCTTTGGTGTTAGAGTTGAAGACAGTGGTGAGTTTTGGCTCACACGGTACGTCTAATCTAGCTAAGCCTCTAAATTGTTCCCCTCCCCTCTCCCCATTGGTTGTCTCCCATAATCTCTGGACTTCCAAGCAAGATTAGCTACCTCTCACTCCAAATAAAGGCCCAGTTGAAATCATTTTGCAGGTGTCCTCCTCGTTTAGCAGAATGAAATTTTGAAAACTTCATTCACCAACTGTTCCTTGAGCACCTCCAATGTGCTGGGCTCAATGCCACCATCTACTTTCATACCTCGGTTCCATGACACGCACACCTGCCTACAGGGTGGCAGAAGTGAACTTCTCTGAGTGTGTTCTCTCCTTCGTGTGATATTGTCTCCCTGGTACATCACGCACCACAAGAGCACGTTAGTCACTCAGAACACTTTCCCGTGTGTGATTCACTGGGTCTGAGTTTTTCCTCTGCTACTTAAAAAGATTTGACTTTAGTTAAGGTCACCTCTCCAAGGCAGGTGTTTTTTTCTCGATTGTTAAATGGAGATAATAGTCTCTCTCTCAACAGCTGTGAGCTAAAATGAGATGATGTCAACAAATGCTTCCTTAGCTCAGTACTGGACCCGGCACAGTGAGCACTCAATGAAATGTCAACCATTGGGTGAGCCACTTAGCCTTCTTGAACCTTCATTTCATCTGTAAAATGTGAGTAAGAAATCTTGACCTGCCAACCTGCCAAGTGGTAGTAACTAAGGCAAGTTTTGCTAAGGCATTTTGAATGTCGCTACAGTGATTTGAGAGGAGCTGAGCTGGACCAGTGCACCACACAGGGGTCGCAGTGGCCAAAGTCCTCATTTTTCCAAGCCCCGGACCCAGACACGGGCAAAGCTCTACTCAGGGTATGTTTCAGGGAACAAATCCTAGGTGAGAATAGTGTGTGTTGGGAAGTTTTTTGGGGGGGTTCAGGTGGGAAATGGGTTGTTTGATTTTTGCTGCTGTTAGACTTGTCTTACCACTCAGTGAAAACTCTGCGGGACTCCAGCCACTGCCTCGGGCTAAGGTGGTGGAGCAGAAGCGGCTTTCTGTGGCACTGGTGTTTGTATTTTAAGCGAGCAGTGTAGACTTCTAGTTGTTGTTTTCCTCCAAGCTTTACTTTTTGTAAAAGTAGAATCTAGATATTTTCTCATTTCTATTTGAGGTTTAGTTTTGATCCTTCACCTTGGATAGGTTCTATAAGAACTAGCAATAGGAAGGATTTAAGAGGAGAGAGGAAAGGTAATATATTCCAGAGAAAAGAGTCAGCAAACATGCAGGGGTAAAAATGGCCAACACACATCAGAGGAAAATGACATTGACTGAATTTTTTTAATAGCCACTTTGGCATACATTGAAACGGGCTTATGTTTGCTGATTTCTTACTAACTGTATAGACAGTCTGAGATTTCTGTCAAAATTGCTGTTTTTAGAAGTGTACTAAAAATTTGGTTTGAACTTATTAGTAGTTTAATCTCATTTATAATATGAAAATAAAACAATGTTATAAAAAAAGATGGCAACTAGAAAAACTACCCTTTATAATAAGAACATGTATATTTCTAGTTGCATCTTACATGAACGGAATATCTGAGACTAGTTGTAAAGTATAAGCACAGCTATAAAACTTTAGGTTAAAATTACTGAAAGAACTTTATTTTTGAGATTCAGTGTTAATGATCTGTTACATTATGGAAACAATTCAGAATTGTGAGAGATTACAATCGACCTTTGAAGGCCTACTCTGTAGGGCGCTGGAAGGGATGCAGAAATAAAGAAGGCTCCAAAATGCCTGTATAGTCTAGTAAAATCAACTGCTTTATCTTTGTACTCAGCTGAATAACACGTTTAAGAAGTTTATGAATTTTATTTCTCACTATTTGGAGGCGTCATATTTCAGGAAATTATAAAATATTTCAGGAAAGTGAATTCCAATCAAATGACTTGAAACAAGAAAGCAACTAGCTTGGAAAGGTGGCAAAAACCATTTTATCTGAGCCCTACCCCAGGAATCCCGAGGAGGAACATGCATGCTAAAAGCACCTACCTGTCTTCAGGTTTCAGGGATCCAACCTCTGGGACCCATGCAGTCATGGTATACTGTCGAATGGGCAGGAGAGTTTTCTTCCAGGAGAGAGCCAGAATGTAATTACTCATTTGGAATCTAATCACACAAATGCTTTATAATCATTCCCCTGGGATCAAATACAGGGGGAAACGGCATGTTTTTCTTAGTGACTTTAGTTTGGTCAGGCAAGCTATTTCCACTGTAACACTGGGCCTGCTACCCCTGATGTGTTGTTCTCATCGTTCAGAATTTCTCTGGCTACTTAGTATTATTACCTTACCATTTGGTAAGAGAGTCAAACCATAAGCGTGTATGCAAACTTCCAATGTTGATCTTTGTAGCGAAGGTGGAGGTATTTTTTTCTAGCTCTCAGCCAACAAAGACATTGATAGAAAAATGGGATGATCATCTAGCTTTGCACTGGTGCCAAAGGGAACATTTATAAAATCAAGTACATGAAAACCACAATTATGTAATGTGGTTTTTGAGAGAAATAAGGAAGCTGGGTTGACTTTTAGGTTCCAGTAGTAGATCTCAGAGTATCCCAGACCACAGGTATTCTGGTGCATCATTATAATTGCTGTGCTGTTCTTGGCTGTCCTTGTAGTGCTTCTGTTCTTGGTAGCTCCGCAGGGCCAGCACCACGCTGGCGCCATACATCACCACCAGAAGACAAGCAAAGGTGGCTGCTGCTCCATCAGTGCCTGCCAGCTGGCAGTTCATCCAGGTGAGACCCCTGCGGGCATAGACCCTCTCTCTTGTCCTGCAGGTGTCTGTGGCATTGATCCGCAAGGCCGCATGGAGGTAAAGGCCGATGCCTACGCAGTAGCCCAATGCCGCGAGGAGGCTGAAGGCGGCCTCAAAGAGGAGCCACTTCCCCGGCAGTTTGTTTAGACTCTTGGCTCCTTGGAGTAAAACACCCAAGGTGAGGACACCCAGCCCCAGAGAAACAGCCACGCCGCTGTATATCAGGGGCGCCCGGAGGATCGTGTACTGCTGGTCCAGCTGCCGAACCTGCTCCAGCTCAGTGCCCTCAAACGGTGAGTAATAGCCGTTCCCAAAGCCACCGCCGCTGGCAAAGCTGGCACTGAATCCAGCAAGGACAAAGTAGGAGGCCACGATACACATGAGAACCATCCCATTCAATATCACCTCCACTATCTGTATCACACCTAGGAGGAGAGAGATCGGGAATTTAACACTGACGTCACTTACCCAGGAAAGCTCTCTAGGTCAGGCAAGAGAAATACCACCTGATTGTGAGGACATGGTCAGACTCAACAGTAACATCCTTGGTTTTTGTTTTTTAATACTCATGTTTGAAAATCAAAATGCCACTGTGGAAAAACTTTTGGCCGTTACTTTAAAAACTATACATACATTTACCATGTGACCTTGCAACTGTACCCCTGAGCATTCATCCTAAAGAAATGAAAACTTCGGTCTGCACAAAAACATGTACACAGATGTCACAGTAAACCCTAATGCCCTCCAATGGGCGAATGGTTCAACAATCTGGTACAGCCATCCCCAGGGGAAACTCTACTCAGCAATGGAAAGGTATGAGCAGCTGATACTCGGAACAGCTCGGATGGATCTCAAGGGATTCATGATGAGTGAAAAAAGCCAGTCTCAAAAGGTTACATACTGTATGATTCCATTTACATAACAGTCTCAAAATGAGAACAGATTAGTGGTTGTCAGGGAGGAGTGGGATTGGGGGAGCGGGAGGGGGATGGGTGTGACTATAAGTGGGGAGCGTAGGGAAGTTCCAGTGATGGAACAGTTCTGTAGCTGATTGTGGCAGTGGTCACACGAATCTACACAGGTGATAAAACCGCACAGACCTACACTCACACAGACATGAGTGCGTGTAATACTGGTCAAATCTAACTAAGCTCTGGAGAGTGTCAATTTCCCGGTTGTGATTTTGTACTATAGTCACCACTGGGGAAAACCAGGTTAAGGATACACAGGATCTCTGTTCTATATTAGCAACGTTTTGTGAATCTATAATTATTTCAAATTTTAAAGTTTAAAAAAATCAAAATGACATAAAAGGGCATAAACTGAGAAAAATCACCCATGTCCCTGTCCACCCTGTTCTCTACCCCCAACCACTTTCATTATTTTCTGATATAACTTTCCAGCGTTCGTTTATGCAAGTAAAAGCACTCAAATCTGAATTTCATCCCCCCTTTCCCTGCTTGTGTCACAGGGAGGACACCACCCACACTGCTCTGCATCGTGCTTTACTCTTCCTGGAGATGTTTTCAGATCAGCTCCTACAGTGTCCACATGCTCTGTTACGTGGCCTCCAAGCCCGCTGGGTGGGTGCACCAGTCTATTCAGCCAGGATCCTACTGCTGGATACTTGGCCTGTTCACTTGGGGGGGTTCTTACAAGTTTAAGGAACCCGCAAATGCCATGAGGCAGTGGAAGCCAAGAGGTGAATGGAGATGAATGTCGACTTGTCCAAAGTCACCTTTCATTTGTCACTGACAGGGGCCCCAGCCTCTCGTTAGGCGTCTTCCTGGGAGAAGGTCTCCTGTTGTTCTCTCAGGGGTCAGAGATGAGAATGAAGAGAAAAGCATATGAACCTAGAGTGGGAATGCCAGGCTCACATCCCCGCTCTTTACTGCCTTGTGACCGTGCCCAAGTCACTGACTCTAAGCCTCAGACACTTCACCGGACAAATGAAGGTAATGCCTCCCTGTCTTATCCCACAGGGCTGGGATGAGGCCCAAATGAAAGCAAGTATGTGAAAATACCTGGAAAATTATAAAATGTTATGCAAGTGGACGGTGATGCTACCCAGTAACATATATAAAATGGAAGGAGAGGGGACTTCCCTGGTGGCGCAGTGGTCAAGAATCCACGTGCCAATGCAGGGGACATGGGTTTGATCCCTGGTCCAGGAAGATCCCACATGCCGCAGAGCAACTAAGCCCGTGAGCCACAACTACTGAGCCTGTGCTCTGGAGCCTGCATGCCACAACTACTGAGCCCGCATGCCACAACTACTAAGCCCACGTGCTGCAACTAATGAAGCCCGGGCACCTAGAGCTTGTGCTCCGCAACAAAAGTAGCCATCACAATGAGAAGCCTGGGCACTGAAATGAAGAGTAGCCCCTGCTCGCCGCAACTAGAGAAAGCCCGTGCGCAGCAATGAAGACCCAATGCAGCCAAAAAAAATAAAATAAAGGGGATTAATAAGAGATTTAAGAACAAAAGGGACAGGGAGTTCCTTGGTGTCCAGTGGGGAAAACTCCACGCTCCCAATGCAGGGGGCCTGGCGTTCAATCCCTGGTTGGGGAACTAGATCCCGCGTGCCGCAATTAAGACCCGGTGCAGCCAAAATAAATAAATAAATATTAAAAAAAAAAAAAAGAAAAGGGACAAATTTATGAAAAGCATGGTTTCCCAGAAGTCAGGAAAACCCTCTGATACACAAGGGGGTACCACAACGTTTATAAACTGGGCAGCTAAAGACCAGTATGTCTGATGTACTTGGGCAACAGCTACTGAGCTTGCTGATTCCATCTCCTGCTGGGCCCACACAAATTCCTAGGAGGTCCACGGAATGCAGCAGTTACGGGCTCTGACAGTTGAGAAGCTACATTCCTCTAATTTAAATCTGAAAATAACATCAGACCAGAACTGCCCACTCTCCTCCCAGGCACCATAAGCTACTGGCTACTCTATCCCTACAAGCAGCGCAAATTAATTGACCCAGACATCATTCTAATTCACGGGGAGTAGCTATCTCCCCCACCCAACACCTTTCTCTGCCTTGGTTTTCCTTCTGCATGCAGTTAATCTCTCACCCCCTGAAGGGAAGCAGGGATACTGTGCTACTACAAGATGTGGGCAACCTGAATGTTTCCTTCTGGGACAAGATTCTGCCAAAACAGCAGCAGCATAATCCACGCAGCCCATATCTGCCAGGCTGAAATGTAATATATCTATTGATCTTGTCAACCACTCCACTGACTGCAACAATCAAGAGGAATAATGGTCTGTTGCTGGGGCCAATGATGAAGAAATATGGCCACTGGATATTATCAGAGCACCAGCCAGGCCTGACCTGGCTTTGCTGAAAACATCGAGCAGGTTCAAGTATTTCCAAGCATGTTGTTAGTGCAGAAAGATTCACAGACATCAGGAGAAAAGAAAAGAGTGGCCTACTAGAGCTAGCGGTTTATCCCTATGGAGGGATAAACTGTAGAGGGAAGTGGAAACCGAAACAGACAGGAGATTTTTATTGTAAAATAGCATCTTTTTGGGTGAGGCTGCTTTTGTGGCTGATCATTTAATACTCTGCTTAACTAAACATCTACTATCTGCCTTTTCACTGTAAATGTGAAAAAACTGAGGAAAGCAAATCAAATGAAAACATGTTTTTCTAAAATAAGGCTAAGACATGTGCAGTCAAGTCTTACATAAAATGAAAAAAAATTTTTAATTTCCTCTCCAGAAGCAAATACTGTTAATACATTCTTATATATTCTTCAAGAAGTTTTCTAATCATATACAAGCAACTATATGTATTTCCTTTTGTAAACCCAAATGGAACTCATCTTTTAAATGTGAAAAGAAAATCATATTATAAACATATTGTAAAGAGAACCATCACCTCCAAATTAAAATTTTTCTTTGGATTTTTATTGGAGTCACGTAAAGCAAAGAACATATTCACTTGTACCAAGAATATATTATAATGGGCCATAAGTCCTAATTTAACATGCAGTAAGAACCCATGAAGTTGTCTGGCCAAAAGTAGCATACTTATCCTGGGAAAGATTTTACTTTCTTTAATTTTGGATGGATCCTGAATTCCAGATGTCGGGTTGAATTCGTCGTACAATGGTACATTTACAAGAGGTACAAAACACTTATTGAGCTTTCAAGCCCATTGTAAGGGGCTTGTTAGAATACCTCCTTTGCAACCCAGTGAATTAATCTGATTGCTCTTTCCTCAGCCCACGTCTCCCTCCAGCTTCCATCTTACAGCAGCAGTTTCCCAGGCATCCCCATCCCCTGCCATCCAGAGCATTAAGGAAGTGAAGGGCCTAGAGTTCAGTGAGGAAAATATTCGAGGCTAATCTGCTTAAGACCGCTGTGTTTAGAGAACTTCAGGCCGAAATGTTTTTTCATGTCTGTGTGGCTTTTTGTGAACTTTGAGGATAAGGTTCTTCAAATTCACTTGGTTATCTCCCTTTATTCACTCAAGAAGTGCATTTTGCTGCAGCATATGCCTTTTCCTTGTGGGTCTTGGGCTCTAGTTTTGGTTGTTTTTTGTTGTTGTTTTGTTTTTGTTTTTTAAAGTAATTTTGGTTGGTCCCTTGCCAACAGAGGGCTCCAGGACCAGGGTTTATTACATCAGGCAGTGCTGCTCTATGTACCCTGGAGCTAGGCCCAGCAAACTAAAATTGGTCTGTTACTTTCCAAGGGTTGGCAAGTTCTGCAACAAAATATTCCACGAAAGACAGTGGTTCAGAGTAACTTCCATCACTTGAGTTTTTCGGAACTTTTTAATTTTTTTTTGCAGTACATGGGCCTCTCACTGTTGTGGCCTCTCTCGTTGCGGAGCACAGGCTCCGGACGCGCAGGCTCAGCGGCCATGGCTCTGCGGCATGTAGGATCTTCCCGGACACAGGGCACGAACCCGCGTCCCCTGCATCGGCAGGCAGACTCTCAACCACTGCGCCACCAGGGAAGCCCCGGAACGTTTTAAAAAGCCTGAAACTCCAGCATTTCCGCAGGCTTCTCTTTCAGCTTCCTAATCTTTCGGTAACCCCTTATGGCCAGCACGGCCCCCAGGGCAAAGACCCCGATGCCCAGGGCAGCAAAGATTCCAGCACCTATGTCTCCCCCATGGAAACTGCAGCTGAAGCCACTGTATCCTTTCCTCTGGTACAGCGCCTCCCTCTCCTTACACACGGGAGAGGCGTAGGCAGCCGAGAGGTAGTGGAAGTAGAAGTACAAGGCTGGGATGTATGCCCCAGCAATGAGCACGTCCAACAAGGCTTCAATCACCAGCCATAGGGGGCAATGCCACGGGACCCGCAGGACGCCCATGGCGATGAGGAGGCAGCAGAAGGCCATGAGGGCTCCGCTGCAGGCCATTGCCACGGTGACCATGGGCAGCTTTAGCTGGTAGAACTGGACGTCCAGCTGCTGCGCTTTCTCCCCGTCAGCACCATCGAAACCACTGTAAGCCCCTCCGTACTGGTAGTAGTAAATGCCCCCCAGGCTGGTGATGCCCGTGTAGCCCCCTGTGGAACTGTAAGACACAGAGCTGCAGGCCAGGATCAGCAAGTTCAGGAGAACCTCCAGCATTTGGCAGCAGGCTGCAAAAGAAGGGCGTGTTACCATTTTGAGAGATGCTACTTTGCACTTGGAGACTTCCACCTTGAGGCTTATCTTCCCCGTGGCAGCTCACACCACAGCCAGCTCTTTATTCTGCCCCCTGCAAGGCCTGAGCAGCCAAAGCTACATGATTAGCATTAGATGGTAGCAGGGAACTGTGGTCTCCAGAAATGATGTCAGAGGTACTTTGGACTGAAAAGGGTAACTCTCAAAAGAGCAAAGCAGCCTGCTCCAGGTGGGCTGCAGGATGATGGGGGCAGAAATCAGGCCAGTGAGCAGAAAGAAAGGTGTCCTTTATGGAAGGCAAGAACATTCTCTGCCCTAGCCCTTCCCTGCCAAGAAGACTGAAAAATAGTTATATCCTCTTTAGACATGTTTTGTGGCCATCTTCAGTTTGAAAGAGGAAATTTCTCCAAATTTGAAGGAACTTATAGTGCTTAAAAAATATAATGACGTTAGAAAAAAAGCATGGAAGTTATCCATCACAATGTTAACCGTGGTTCACATATATTAGGGATAGGAAAGGTTAAGTTAATTAAACCTATAAGGCTTACTGAATTAGAGAAACATAATTGGTTTTACTGTTCTTAGACTTTAATTCAATAAGTATGTTTTAAAGTTTAATTTTGTTTTCTTTTCATTTCCCTAAAGAGCAAATCTGGGCTGTGATATTTTCCCAGGGCTGGATTTTTTCAGGATCCTTGGCTGCTTTATCTTGGACGATGAAAGAGTCCCAGATCTTCCACCAAAGCTGGCTACTTTCCTTAAAGTCAGCTTTACTGTTATATAACTTATACACAACAAAATGACCTGCGTTAAGCAAACAGCTTAGTGAGTTTTGACAACTGTGTATGCCATGTAATCATAATCAAGATATAGACTGTTTTCATCCCCCCAGAAAGTTCCCTAGTCACCCCTTGTGGTCAACCCCTCACCTTCCTCCTCAGGCCACCACTGATCTGCTCTCTGTCATTAGGAACTAGGTTTGTCTTTCTCGAATTTCATGCAAATGGAATCATACAGTTAATGTACTCTTCTGTGTGTTACTTCTTTCTCTCAACATAATATAAAGCTGGGTGCTTCTGAGCTGGGAGTTGTACGTGCTGACATAGGCTCAGTCCCATAAGCACTGAGTTAGGGTTTTAAATAAGCATATAAAAGGGGGAGGGAGAATGCAAGTTGGGGGGCAAAACCCCCACCACTGTCCCTCTGAACCTTTTCAGTGTGGTCACAAGTCAATGCCACTGGCAGTGAGAAGCCATCTCAAAACCTAAACCTCCAGGCTCTGAGTGAGAGACAGCACCACTGACTATAGAGATTACAACGTTTGGAGAGAGAATGAAATTAAATTTTTAAGGATGGTTTGCAAGTAAGGGAAACATCAAGCACTTGCATGAAGCTGAATGCAAACATCACCCTTTTTTTTTTTTTTCCACAATTTCCTTGTTACACTGGCCTAGCTCTCCTTTTACAATCTTCTCCATCATGATTTGAGCACCAAAGGTCTAAAGAAAGAGGAAAAGGACAAAAGGGAAAGGGGAAGCTGCTCCAAATGCAAATCATCGGAGGGAGCCAGGAGGGGAGCAGGCCATGTACCTTCTCCCCAGGGAACTTGTAATTCCTCACCAGTCTCTCCAAATAATAAACCTATAACACAACCTATATATGACAGGATTCCTAGTGATCTGATATGCACACGTGACGTCTGTACTTGCTGTTTATCTGATCTTTATCCTCAGCCTTTAAAGATTTTAGTACCTGAGGAGTCTTGCCCGTAACCGTGAATTCGGGGCTTATCTATTTTTGTCAGTGTTCCACTGAACTTCCTAAGGGTGACTCAGCCCAAACTGCAGGGTCTCCCTAGGAAGTTAGAGAGAGCCACAGCTGCCTCCCATTTTTGCCAGTTTGCTGGAGGAGGACATGATTTCACTGATGAGGAAAAGAAATCACAAAAGATCTACTCTAAGACGAGCCTGAAAATCTTCAGGTGACCTTTACCCAGGTGTGAATTTCCTGTTTGAGACAAGTTCCCAGTGTTTAATGGCTGTTGCTCTCAACACAACACAGCATTGTGTATTTATATGGGTCCCTGCGTGTCCAGAGATCTTTATAAGCCCTCATTTGTTAGCTTCTGACTGCTGAACTATCCTTTCACTATCTTGACTCAGAAACCCAACATCTAGGCCCAACCAAACAGCCAGAAGCAATCAAAGCTAAATCAGGGGCCTCAAGCTCTGCCCTCTCCTCTTGGTAAATCAATCGCTGAAGAAGAATACCTCTAGAGAGAAACCTGTGAAAGAGCGTCTGGCTTGTTCCTATTCTTTATATCATCGAGAAAAGAAGGTCAAGCACGTAAACCACTTCAGGCCTTAGAGTCAGGTTCTAACTTTCAATTCCAGCTCTTCCACTTAACTGCTGTGTGAATTTGTATAACTTACTGTACCTCTCTGAGCCTCAGGAGTTGTTGAGAGAATTAAAAGCAACGGGGTGTGCCAACATACGTAAACTAGAGTGAGGATTCTTGTACCTGGATTGCCTAGAGCTCTTCCATGAAAGTTCTACATAATCCCATAATAATTTATCTCATTGTAATCACTCTAAGAGACATCTTCAGGGGCTTCCCTGGTGGCACAGTGGTTAAGAATCCCCCTGCCAATGCAGGGGACACGGGTTCGAGCTCTGGTCCGGGAAGATCCCACATGCCACGGAGCAACTAAGCCCGTGTGCCACAACTACTGAGCCTATGCCCTAGAGCCCGCAAGCCACAACTACTGAGCCCATGTGCCACTACTGAAGCCTGCACACCTAAAGCCTGTGCTCCATAACAAGAGAAGCTACCGCAATGAGAAGCCCGCACACCACAGTGAAGAGTAGCCCCCGCTCGCCGCAACTAGAGAAAGCCCGCACGCAGCAATGAAGACCCAATGCAGCCAAAAATAAATAAATAAATAAAAAAGAGACATCTTCAGGTATAAGTTCCATGATTTCTCCCCCTTAGGCCAAGAAGTTTTCCCCTCTTAGTCATAGGTAGCCGAGGAAAATTTCTTACCCAATCATGTGAGCCACAAGGGTAAGATTTTCTTCACCCTGACAAACCAGATTTTCTTCATTGTTGGCAAGGCCAGGCCTGGTGCTAGGATGGGAACTCTGGGAAACCACATTTGGAGCTGACACATGATATTATTTAAGTGTTCTTCATACTGTGGATTCTAATAAGTGTGGTTTTTTGTTTTTGTTTGTTTTCAATGAAATAGAAGTTACTGCCCTTCGTAGGTGATGGCGTGTTGTTTCATGACGTGTGTGTGCACATGCGCGCACATGTGAACTTGTTCTTAATGTGAAACCTATTTCTTACTGTGGGTCTCAGTCAACAACATTTAAAAGCCATGATGGCAGGTTTAGGCATCAGATCTCCTGTCCTGTGGCATGAGCTCAACCCGGCTGCCATCTCCGGTGATCTCTCTTTAACTCGGCCTGCCTTGCCAGAGGGGTCCCCCTCTGACAGCCGGCAACTCAGAGCTGGCTCTGAAAACTGCAGGCACGACTGCCTCACCACATCCGGGCCCGTCCGAGGAGAAACATGGGAAACCTAGCCGCCCCTTTCAGATGTTCCTACCCTTCTTTAGAAAGTGTGAACTTCACGCAGGTATGAAAACGAAAATACGAGGAAACCAAAAGGGAAGTCGGCTTGGATTTTTGCTCCATCATCTCGGACCCCGTCCAGAACCACCAGCAACGGTAAGTAATTGGTCAAACTGCCTTCAAAATGGCTCACCTCTCGCGGTGCACAGGTATCTGCACTTGTGGCATTCCAGGAGCCCTTCAGCCTCTGACTGGTAATATTCCACTTCCTGTACTCCAGGCCTGGGGGTCGAAAGCGGATATCTCCCTGAAGTGGGCTCACTATAATCAAACACATGTGTGGCCATTAGCGGGCTTCAAATTCAATAGCTTGTTCAGCATTAGAATTCTGGACACCTCACGCTGGGCTCAGACATTAAAGAATGCACAGAACAGAAAATCTGCCACAGATTTCATATTCCAGAGGATTTTCTGGTTTATTGGCTATACAAGGCCTGCAAACACTTGGCCCAGTTCTGCTAATTAAGCACGTCACTTATCTCAGTAATTCTGAGCCCCGCCTCCCATGCTGGCTTGGCCTGCGGGGGAGGGTGTGTGTGTGTTGCGGGGGATATCTAACAGGTAGCTGGGAGCCACCTGGGGGAGCTTTTCAGTTCAGTGAGGACTAGGCCCTCTTCAAAACTAGTTTGCATTCACAAGACTGATGCCCAGGCTGGCATTCTCTTCCTTCCCTTGTTACTTTGGAAAGAGTTGAATCCACAATCATTCTCTAGGCTATGGGTGGTACAGACAACTTTGGACATCTTCACATCTCTCCCTCTTCCTCTGCCAGCCCTGGAATATTCTGTTCCTTCTCCTCAACACCCGCCCCCCCCTTCCCTATCACTTTATCCAGCACATCCTGGGCTTTGTCCAAGATTCAGTGGTGAACGGTGGGGGCTGCATTCTACTAGCTGGGCTCCAGGGATCCTTCTAGAACATAGATCTCACCATGTATTTTTTGCATTTGAAATCCATAAAGTCCAAACTTTAAGCACAGCAAGGGAGGGCCCGTGCTCATCTCTCTCCACTCACAACCTCATGTTCACAGACCCAGCCATAGTGAAAGGCTCCTCTCCCTGCCCCAAAAGATGACCTGCATTCCCATGCCTCCAGGTCACCGTGGAAACTACTTCTCTGCTTGAGACAGCCTCTTGCTCCTTCTCCAGAACGCAGCTTTGAGACTATCTCCTCCAGAAAACATTCCAGAGCCCAGTCAGGGCCCCAGTTCTGTTCTCTTTGTGTCTGTCCCCCCGCTGGAGTGGCACGTTTCACAGGTGCTGCAAATTGGTCTGTTTACTTGTCAGTGTCCTGTGGACACCGTGAGTAGATCTCTGTAGTTCCTGGCCCTACCTCCCATCCATTAAATACATGCTTATTATGTGGAGGAGAGACAGAAATAAATTGCTCTTGGTTTTAAACCACCAACTGTGAGCAAAAGAAGCAAAAGTATTCCCTTCACTAGCTTTGGGGCTTGGCGGGGGTGGGGACAGGGGGGCCAGGACACCAGTTTAGAAGGAAACCCAAACATGAAGCTCTGGATTCTCCCAGGCCTGGCAGTTGCAATGCAGTGTGGCTTTAGGCAGGGAGACAGTAGCCAGTGCCTGTGACTGTAACTGGGCACACCCTTCGTCACAGTTTGGCTAGTTAGTTCTAGATAATGTAACATAAACTCAGGATAATAGCTTTCCCGCTGTGTGGACACAACCAGAAGAGAGACTGGGCTTAAGCCTCCAAGTTCCATAGCAGAGAGGAGCCTGGACTCCTAGGGATGAGGGCAAAAACCGGAAGGCAGTCATCACTCCAGTACTTGCCTGTCTCCTTCTTGGCCTGGCATCTAATCTGGGCATTCAGTAATATTTGTGGAGTTGGATGGAATGTGCAATGGAAAAAAGACCACTTCCCTAGAAGGGGAGTGGGGTCTAGGACCACCACCTCTCTTTCCTTCCATCCTTACCCTCTCCCAGCTCACACTCTTCCAGAACGTCATGAAGCTTTCACCCCACAGGCCTTATGGGAACTCTGTTCTACAAGGTAGTGATGGCAAAGTTTGTTCATTCAGGAGGGTGGGGTCTGAAACAATCATGGGATTTGAATGAGGCTGCCCAGAAAGACCTCACTGACAAAGGGGGAAAAAAAATCTCTGCCCTTTTGTGCAGAGTTTTAGGTACATTCAGTTCTTTGGCTAAAAGTGTATCTTCTCCCAGCTGTCTGGTTTTGAAATGCATATACCCCTGGAAGGGATTACACATTAAACTATTAGCTTTTCATTGGTCTTTTATTAGGCCCGGGCCTCCAGGGAACGGGACTTTGGGGAGGGCTGGTTGTGGAGCACAGGACAAGGGTCTGAAGCCCCAAGGGGCAGTCCTGTGACCACATGGGTGGGGGTCAGAGAGGGGCCTCAGATTAACCCAACCCACCCAATCTCCTTCCCACCCCTTCCCTTTCTAGTCCTGAAGTCCTCTCTTCCTCTTTACCTGGTCCCCGGTCCTTCCACTGCTAAAGGGGGGGTGGGGGGCACGGGGGGGTGGAGGGTGGAGGGAGGTGGGGGGTAGGTCTCTGCGTTGTTCATCAGGTTCAGGTCAAGGAGTGTGTGTGTGGGGGGGGGCACTGTAAGGTCTTCCTTCCCTCCCAGGTCACCTCTAAGAGCTCAAAAGGGAAGAATGACACTTCCTTTAAACCAGCTTCCCAGGACAAGTAGCCGGGACAGCAGAACCGCGCAGAATGGCCTCAGACCCAGGCTTCCTCCGGGGCGAGGTAGAGGGCCCTCGCTTCCCCACCTCACCTTTCTGGTCCTCGGCGTCCGAGGCCCTCCTTCCGCAGGGGCGGTGGCTCCGCGGTTTCCCAAGGCGCGGGCCAGAGGGGCGGGGCCGCGTCCCAGGTCGGCCGCCGGGGTCCGTCCCGCGTCCGACTCTGGCGGGATTGTTCCCCAACTCTTTGTTCACCGCCACGATGGTCCCCGGCCCTGTGTCTGTCCTGGCGGGGTTCCCGGTCCCTCCCCCTATCCCGGTCCTCGTCCTTCCGCCCGCCACCGTTTCTCTCCCTGCGCCGGTCCCCGGCTCTGTCCCGCTGTCTCTCGGGGTGGCGTTCTCGGTCCGGGCGGGGGTGCCGGTCTGGGTCCCGCTCTCTCGGCCGGGCCCGGGACTCGCGATTCCCCGACGTATGTTGTTCCATGGCTCTGTTCCGCGTCCCGCCCCTGAGCGACCCGAGGGCAACAATCCACAAGTTTCCCCGGCAGGTGGCCAAGCCCGGGGGCGGGGCAGGGCGGGGCGGGACGGGACGCTCACCTGCGCGCACGCGCACTAACCCTGCTGCGGGCCAGGAGAGCGTTCACTTGAGCGCGCGCGCCGGCAGGAGGCGCTGCTGAGCGCGGCCCGGGGTCTGGGCGCGCGTGCGCCTGGATGCGGTGCGAGCCTGGAAGGCCTTGCTGCTTTACACACAGAGGAGGGCACTCCCGCCCTCCCGCCGTGCCCCGTCGGCCCTGAAGTATCCGCTTCTCGACCCCTCAAGATGGGCTGCCTAGGGAACTGTGCTCTCAACTTAGCACCTTGGGTATGCTTCCCCAGAGTGTTCACCCATCCGCTCTGTCACCCATCCGTCCGCTCAGCCACCCAGCCGGCCCCCCAGCCACTGTCCGTCTCTTCCTCCCTCTCCTGCTATCTTTACAACAACTATGTTGTGGGGGACTTAAGGCCAGTTCATCCAAGAGTCCTGGACTCATAAATGTTTTTTTAAAAAATGATGAACCACACAGAATTGGCAGCCTTTTCTTTTGCCAAGGAAGGATATTTAAAAACATACAAAATTGACGTCTATTAATGAATTCTTTCAACGAATATGTGTGAGCCCCTAGCCTAGCAGGCGCGGGAGATCCAGCAATGAACTCTCCTTGTACCGTGCGTCCATTCTACTGTGTGTGGAAAAGGAGAACTGGCAAGAAACAGAGAAGACAATTTGACGTCTAAATTTTAATGAAGCAGGTTTCTTTATATAGATCTGGGAAGGGGACATTTGAGTTGAGTCCTAGAAGAGAAGGAGGCAGCCTTGAGGAGAGCTGAGAGAATGTTCCAGAAAGAGAGAAACCCTGACTTACGCAGAGAGCTGTACAAGAAGGTCACTGCAATCAACTATACTCCAAAAGTTTTTAAATGAAAAAAAAAAGAGAATGTCACTGCGAGCAGAGTGAGGGGGCATGAGATGAGGCTGAGAAGTGGAGCAGGAGATGGTGTAGGGGCTTCATGGTGAAGAATCTTCATTTTCAAAGAGCAACAGGGAAATATTGAAGTGTTTTGAAACACTGAGTGGCTTGATCTGATTTACGTTTTTAAAAAATAAAGATTACTCTGGCTTCTGTGAGGAAGATGGACTGCTTGGGCCTGAGAGTACAGTCAAGAGATGAGTTAGGAAGCTACTGAAGAAATCCACGTGAGGGGTGATGGTGGCTGAGTTGATGGTGAGAAGTGGACAGATCTGGGTTGAAGTTTGGAGGAATAACTTAAAGGATGGGTGGATGGAGGTACCCTTTACTGAGATGGGAAGACTGGAGAGAACCAGGTTTGGGGAAACTTGGAGAGTTCCGTTTTGGATGTGTTGAAACCACACGACTCATCCCACGACTTAATGGAGCTCAGGTTCTTTATGTCTCGGCACAGGAGGAATTCAGCGAGAGGCAAAGCGGTAGGTAAGATGTAGATTTGTTAATATAGGATGCTTGTGAAGGATACAGGCGAGCAGGCAAGAGGGCTCTGCCTCGAGAACTAAGTGGGCTACATATTTATAATCAAAGCAAAAGTAGGGAGGGAGAGAAGACTACCTTCTTCCTCATCCTTTGTATAAAGATGTTGCAGGAAAATGGGAGAGGATGGTCATGTCCCAGGTCTCAGGCGAGTTCCTGGGACAGGCCACCAAGTAAGGATCCTTGGCTTCGTGCAGGAAAGAATTCAAGAGCAAGCCATGGTAAAGTGAAAGCAGGTTTATTCCATAGGCAGAATGTAGTCCATCTCAGAAGGAGAGAGCAGCCCCGAAATACGGGCGGTTCGTTTTTATGGGCTGGGTAATTTCATAGGCTAACGAGTGGGAGGATTATTTGAACTATTTGGGGGGAAGAGGTGGGGATTTCCAGGAATTGGGCCGCTGCCCACTTTTTGGCCTTTTATGGTTGGTCTCAGGACTGTCATGGTGCCTGTGGGTGTGTCATTTAGCATATGCTAACATATTACAGTAAGCATATAATGAGGCTCCAGGTCTACTGGAAGTTGAATCTTCTGCCATCTTGGGCCTAGAAGGGTCTAACTAGTTTTTGTCATATCCTCAACAGCTATGTTATTCTTTTAAGGAGAGACAGAGTTAGAATAGAGGTCCAGGGAAAACTAACATTTAGAGCCAAAAAGCAAGAGGACTAAGAAGTGAGGGGTGAGATAGGAGGAAACCGAGGTGGGTGGGGTCACCAGGCCTATCTGCTCAGACACCAACCCCCATCCCACAGAAGCACTCCTGTGAACTCCAACAGCTTTCTTCCCAGAGTGGAGAAGGTGGGGCCAAATCCTGGGGCCTTCTACAAATATTTATTTGCACAAAACCCTGTTCTGAACCCGGAACAACTATGGCTAGAGAAGAGTTCTGTGAACAAGCAGACACAGGATGGTCCTTTCTCTCTCAGACCTTCCCTCTGGGCCTCTGGAACCTTCTTTTTGAGTAAACAAACCCTCATAGCAGCTTACCTTTTTGTTTCATTTGCTTTATTTTGTATCTTTACCTTGATAAACATTGTATTTTGCCACATTTGTTCTATCTTTCTCTATATAGCTATAAACTTTTTTTGATGAAACATTGGAGTGTAAGTTCCAGACACATGACTCTCCCCACTGAATACTTACTCAATTTGAATTTGTCTGATCATTTCCTTATGATTAAATTCTAGTTTAATACTTTTGGCAGGAATATTAAAATAGGTGATGTTATATCCTTCTTTGTATGTTCTATCAGGAGGCACAGATGTCAGTTTGTCCCATTATTGGTGATGTTACATTTGATCACTTGGATAAGGTGGTGTCCATCATCTTCTCCATTTTAAAGGAAACCCCTCCCATTTGTATTTAATAACTTTGAGACTGTATGTTCCTTCTTAACCTTTCTTGCCTGAATGAATTATTACAACGGTGGTTGCAGAGGTGTAGTTTCTAACTCTATCAATCTTTCTATATTTATTGATTTATTGGCATTCTTCTATAATGAAGAACTTTCCCTTCCATCTTTTGTGATCATCCTGCAGAAGCAGTTTGTACACCCGACCCCCAATTTGGTTCCAATGTCAAGACTGACGATGTCAAAAATGCACCAATGGGGTATGTTTGTTGCTCACATAATGAGGATTTCTGGTGAGGGCAGAACAGTTTCCCAGGTTGGTTTGAAAATGGCTTGAGAAAGCAGGAAGAGGTGACTAGCTTTGGGGTTTTATTGTAATTTGGGAATAGGACTGGGGTGAAGGTTCTTATGTGTGGACTAGAACTTGCATGGTGTGAACTTCCTGCCATTGTCAAGGGTGTACCTGGGCTTTCTTATCAACTTGCGCAGACGTGGGACAGAAGGGGAAGGGGAGTGATGGGGCTTGAAAGATGTCAGCAGTCAGATGTCAAAAACGGAGTCAAACTATTATATTAACTTGATAGACAATTTTTCTCTAATAATGTGTTATAACCTATTAATTTTTTTGATACTTAAAATTTCCCAAATTTGGCCAGTGGGAGTCCCTTCAAGCTGCCTCTGACATGCTTTTGACACCAGGAGAAACATGCTGATATGCTCATCAGTCTTTGTGGTTTCATCTTGTGCCTCGTGGCCTGACCTGCCTCTTCCCTGAAGATCTCACTTCCCTTGATGCTCCCTCATTTGGAGAATGCTTGCTCCTGAGCCCCACATAGGAATGTTCTGTTAACTTCCATATTCAGAGTATCCCCTGTTCCTTTGAGACTTGTCAGAGTTAGGTTATAAGATGGGCTGGATGAGCCAGTGACCCAACACAACAGTATCTTAAGCATGATAGAAAGTTATTTCTCTCTTGGAAAAGTCCAAGCCCATTTGGTGGCTCCACTCTCTGAAGTTCTTGGAAGTCCAGGCTCCTTCTATGTTGTTGTTCTGTCACTCTTCAGATGCTGCCCTCATCTACAAGGTCCAAAATGTCAACACTGTGTTGACATTTCAGCCCAAAGGAAGGAAAGAAAATTAGGGATTGGTAAGGGCTCTCCTCATTTCTTTAAGAGCGAGACCAACAAGTTGGAGACATCACTTCTGCTCACATCTTGTTGGCCAGAAGATAGTCACGTGACCATAGGTAACTGCAAAGGAAGCTGGGAAGTGTAGCTAGGTACCCAACCAAAAATTTGGGGATAAAACTGTGAGAGTGAGGGGAAGAATGGAAAACATGCATTTCATCTGTGGGTCTCAAACTTTGAAATTATACATTTATTTGTGTTCTCTCTTCCTCTCTCTAGTCTGTCAGCCCCCTGGGACGATGTCTTTGCTATTATACATGGCACACAGTTGCTGCTTAATAAGTAATTGTTGAGTGAATAACATTAGTTCTTAGATGAATCTGTGTACTCAGGAAGATGACAGGGACCTTATATTTTCCATAACATCTTGAATAAGGTACAAGATGGCATAAAATGCATTAAAAGTAAAACAATCCTAATGTGTATAATTTTTAATAAATCCATCAACAACACAGGTAAGGAGAAAATAAGTAAATAAGGTATTTCAGAGTTAGAGCCCAATAAAAATATGGTGTTTTTATTTAATTTAAAGTTCATGTCCTTTTATTTTAGTTTTTGTAGAAGGTTAGGAACCAATGCCCTGACCTCACTTTTGCCTTGAAAAATGTAACATCTTTTGGTCATTCCACTATTATTCCAGGAATGCTTGGTTAGACGTTATGCAGATGGTAGAAGGTTATAAGAGCAGCGGCTCTTTTCTGAGGAAACCCTCTGAGTTTTCAACTAAAGCAAAGAGCACAAGTAGCAGATGACTGAAGAGGAGGGAAAAGGAAAATGCTTGCCATTTGTGTATTAAAGATAATTTTCCAAAAAAAGGTAAAATGACAACTGTCATTCAGATATAAAATGAGCACATGCTAAAGACTTTATTTAACTCAATAATCAGTGAGGGAATCAGGCAAATGTTACAGCAGGTTCAGAAGAGAACCTGAAGATAGACTCATCATAAATCAGGAATAAGGAAATCAATGTACAAAGGAGGCAAAACTGATTTCTTCCAAAGAGGGAAAGGAAAATCAATTGAACCTCTATCAGACAGGGTAGAATTTGCATGTCTACAGGAAAGAATTTTCTTTTCATCACTTATCAATTACCTACAATTTACAGAGTTGAAAAAATAGCATCATTTTCTACTGAAGCACATATGGAGAGGCATTGCCTTTGCTTAAACTGGAAAAGTGGGATGTTAAATGGTCTTAGAGATTTGGGGGTTTGGAAAAATGTGACATGAGGAGAAATAGTAAAGCACTGGTGCTTCTGGCTTACCAGGCTTGGGCGTCTGTATTTTTCACTCATTCCATGGGGCAACCCATAAACCAATCTGTTAATATAAGTTAGCATTCAATTTTTTATCCTAAAGAAGAGCCTAATGTAAGAATAATCCAAATAGTTACCTATTTTTTTCCTTAAAAAATAAACATTTGTATTGGTTTGGGGTAAATTCTATGGCATTTGGTGGCAGAGAGTTTACTTCCCCAGTTGTAACTCTGAGAGCTTTCATTCAGCATCCCTATCAGGGAGATGGCCTTCAGGTGTGTGGATCAGGGGAGATCCCTAGATATTCTCCACGTGACCTTCTGGCTCCCTCTCTCCCTCAAGCTCAGGTGGCAGGGGGCACTTCTGAGCTGGTTAAGCCTGCAGAGAGGGCAGAGCTGGCCAGCAGGGGGCAGCGCAGGCTCAGGCTGGGGCAGCCCACACTATACACCCTCTCCTGGGCCTGGGTGACTCTACTTCTTTCATCACAGGTGGATGGAAAGGATGCAGTTCAGTTTAGTTCAGTACTTTCTGAACTTTGCATACTACGTAAATGACCTCGGGAGCTTACTTAGCCTCTCTGTGCCCAAGTGTCCTCATTTGCACAATAGAGATAATTATACCCATATCATAAGATTAAATAAAGCAAATATGTCTACAACAAACTTGACTCAGTAGTTGGCATATATTAACACTATAGAAGTATTAGCTGTTGGGCTTCCCTGGTGGCACAGTGGTTGAGAGTGCGCCTGCCAATGCAGGGGACACATGTTCGTGCCTCGGTCCGGGAATATCCCACATGCCGCGGAGCGGCTGGGCCCGTGAGCCATGGTATCCCACATGCCGCGGAGCGGCTGGGCCCGTGAGCCATGGCCGCTGAGCCTGCGCGTCCGGAGCCTGTTGCTCCACAGCGGGAGAGGCCACAGCGGTGAGAGGCCCGCGTACTGCAAAAAAATAAATAATAAGTATTAGCTGTTATTATTGTCATTGTTATTGTTTATCAGTCACTCTGGATTCCTAAGTGAGCTAGACAGTTTGTTACAGAGCTCACAGCTTAATGAAAGAGGCAGAGAAGTAAACATTGTGTTTTACTGCAAAAGAAAAGATGTGCATGGGGTGTAGGCGGGGTGTGAGGCAGAAGTAACCAAAAAACAGCTTCCTAGAGGAAGGAGTGCCGGATGAGAGCTTTTAGGAATAAATAAGACGGAGGGGCTTGGGGCTTCGGGAGCCAAGGCAGGGGACAGCCTTCTAAACAAAGAGGGCAACAAATAGAAAGCAGGCAGATTTGGGGAGCTTTAAGTTCAAATCCTTCCATTAGGACCAAAGCATTAGGAGCAAGAGAGAAAGCAAAGGGAGAAGAGACAGAAGAGATAGGCAGGGGCCAGATCATGAGAATCCTTGAAAGTCAGCCATATGTATTTGGACTTAGCCACTGTGGGTCTGTGGTTTCTGAGCAAAGCGCATACAACCTCCACTACAGTGTAGGGAAAGAAATTAGAACTTCTATTTAGTTTGTAAATGCTATTTCTTTGGGAATTTCTTTTTCCATATCTGATTTATGATATGTAAATATAAGCAATATATTAGTACAGTGGTACACGGATATAATTTATAAATAAATATTTGCATATTGGCGTGCATGCTAGGTTTGAGACTACAGGCTGTGTGGAACCATCAGAGATGGCTTTTTATCAGGAAAGTACCTCAGTCAAATTTGTTATAGAAATAACCTTCCAGGATGTTTGGGAGGGAAAGCTGGTTCAAGCCAAGGCCTTGGCATTGGGGATGGAGAGGAAGTGGATTTAGGCAATATTAAGGAAGTATATTGTTTATAAACGAGAAGGGGCAACCGATCAGTAAGTAGTGCCAAGTGGCCGAGAGCATGGTCACTGAATGTTAAATACTCAATGAAAGACAAATACTCAAAGAATGTCAAGTGCTCAATGAAAGTCAGATATTGGTAGCTATAAACATTTTTTATCATAGAGAAGTTAGTGATTTCAGGATTGGAAAGTGTCCATTGTATTTGGACGGTGTCAGTGAGTTTGGCTAGATCATGAAGTTGCTAACAAGGAACCAGATTGCACTCCTGGATGAGAAGAGTAGGAGACAGGCCACGGCCAGAAGGAAGGGAGGCTATTTTTCGGGAGGGACGAGACTGAATCATATTTATAGGCTCAAGAGGAAGGGGATCAATAAAGTCATGAAAAACAGAAACGGCATCTCTGGTACAGATCTTCAGGGCCTGTTCTCCCAGCAGCACCTCCCCACTTGCCCCCTCACCAGAGAAATCTCTTGTCTTGTCAAAAATACCCATCTTTTATTGATTTTTTTAAATTGAAGGATAGTTGATTTACAATGTGTTAATTTCTGCTGTACAGCAAAGTGATTCCATTATATATATATATATATATATATATACATACATTCTTTTTTTTTAATATTCTTTTCCATTATGGTTTATCATAGGATACTGAATATAGTTCTCTGTGCTACAGCAGGACCTTGTTGTTTGTCCATTCTATATATAAAAGCTTACATCTGCTCACCCCAACCTCCCACTCCATCCCTCACCCAACCCCTTCCCACTTGGCAACCACCAGTCTGTTCTCTATGTCTGTGACTCTGTTTCTGTTTCATAGATAGGTTCATTTGTGGCATATTTTAGATTCCACATATAAGTGATCTCATATGGTATTTGTCTTTCTCTTTCTGTCTTATTTCACTCAATATGACAATCTCTAATTGCATCCATGTTGCTGTAAATGACATTATTTCGTTCTTTTTATATGGCTCAGTAGTATTCCATTGTATATATGTATCACAGCTTCTTTATCCATTCATCTGTTGATGGACACTTAGGTCGTTTCCATGTCTTGGCTATTGTGAATAGTGCTGCTATGCACATAGGAGTGCATGTATCTTTTTGGATTAGAGTTTTGTCTAGCTATATGCCCAGGACTGAGACTGCTGGATCATATGGTAATTCTATTTTTAATTTTCTGAGGAGCTTCCATACTGTTTTCCATACTGGCTGTACCAATTTACATTCCCACCAGCAGTGTAGGAGGGTTCACTATTCTCCACAACCTCTCCAGAATTTGTTATCTGTAGAGATTTTTGTTTGTTTGTTTGTTTGCGGTACGCGGGCCTCTCACTGCTATGGCCTCTCCCGCCGTGGAGCACAGGGTCCGGACGCGCAGGCCCAGCGGCCATGACCCACGGGCCCAGCCACTCCGCAGCATGCGGGATCCTCTGGGACCGGGGCACGAACCCGTGTCCCCTGCATCAGCTGGCGGACTCTCAACCACTGCACCACCAGGGAAGCCCCTGTAGAGATTTTGATGATGGCCATTCTGACGGTGTGAGGTGGTACCTCACTGTAGTTTTGATTTGCATTTCTCTAATAATTAGTGATGTTGAGCAGCTTTTTATATGCTTATTGGCCATTTGTATTTCCTCTTTGGAAAAATATCTATTTAGGTCTTATGTCCAGTTTTCGATTGGTTTTTTTTTTTTTCTCATATGTTTGTAAAATTTTTTAACATCTTTAATGGAGTATAATTGCTTTACAATGGTGTGTTAGTTTCTGCTTTATAACGAAGGGAATCAGCTATATGTACACATATATCCCCATATCCCCTCCCTCTTGTGTCTCCCTCCCATCCTCCCTATCCAACCCCTCTAGGTGGTCACAAAGCACCGAGCTGATCTCCCTGTGCTATGTGGCTATTTCCCACTAGCTATCTATTTTACGTTTGGTAGTATATATATGTCTATGCCACTCTCTCACTTTGTCCCAGCTTACCCTTCCCCCTCCCCGTATCCTCAAGTCCATTCTCTAGTAGGTCTGCATCTTTATTCCCATCTTACCCCTAGGTTCTTCATGACCAATTTTTTTTTCTTTTTTAGATTCCATATATATATGTTAGCATACGGTATTTGTTTTTCTCTTTCTGACTTACTTCACTCTGTATAACAGACTCTAGGTCCATCCACCTCACTACAAATAACTCAGTTTTGTTTCTTTTTATGACTGAATAATATTCCATTGTATATATGTGCCACATCTTCTTTATCCATTCATCTGTTCATGGACACTTAGGTTGCTTCCATGTCCTGCCTAATGTAAATAGAGCTGTAATGAACATTTTGGTACATGACTCTTTCTGAATTATGGTTTTCTCAGGGTATATGCCCAGTAGTGGGATTGCTGGGTCATATGGTAGTTCTATTTGTAGTTTTTTTTTTTTTTCGGTACACGGGCCTCTCACTGTTGTGGCCTCTCCCGTTGCGGAGCACAGGCTCCGGACGCGCAGGCTCAGCGGCCATGGCTTACGGGCCCAGCCGTTCCATGGCATGTGGGATCTTCCCGGACCGGGGCACGAACCCGTGTCCCCTGCATCAGCCGGCGGACTCTCAACCACTGCGCCACAGGGAAACCCTATTTGTAGTTTTTTAAGGAACGTCCATACTGTTCTCCGTAGTGGCTGTATCAGTTTACATTCCCACCAACAGTGCAGGAGGGTTCCCTTTTCTCCACACCCTCTCCAGCATTTATTTTTTGTAGATTTTTTGATGATGGCTATTCTGACTGGTGTGAGATCATATCTCATTGTAGTTTTGATTTGCATTTCTCTAATGATTAGTGATGTTGAGCATCCTCTCATGTGTTTGTTGGCAGTCTGTATATCTTCTTTGGAGAAATGTCTATTTAGGTCTTCTGCCCATTTTTGGATTGGGTTCTTTGTTTTTTTAATATTGAGCTGCATGAGCTGCTTGTAAATTTTGGAGATTAATCCTTTGTCAGTTGTTTTGTTTGCAAATATTTTCTCCCGTTCTGAGGGTTGTCTTTTTGTTGTTTTTATGGTTTCCTTTGCTGTGCAAAAGCTTTTAAGTTTCATTAGGTCCCATTTGTTTATTTTTGGTTTTATTTCCATTTCTCTCAGAGGTGGGTCAAAAAGGATCTTGCTGTGATTTATGTCATAGAGTGTTCTGCCTGTGTTTTCCTCTAAGAGTTTGATAGTGTCTGGCCTTACATTTAGGTCTTTAATCCATTTTGAGTTTATTTTTGTGTATGGTGTTAGAGAGTGTTCTAATTTCATTCTTTTACATGTAGCTGTCCACTTTTCACAGCAGCATTTATTGAAGAGGCTGTCTTTTCTCCATTGTGTATTCTTGCCTCCTTTATCAAAGATATGGTGACCATATGTGTGTGGGTTTATCTCTGGGCTTTCTATCCTGTTCCATTGATCTATATTTCTGTTTTTGTGCCAGTACCATACTGCCTTGATAACTGTAGCTTTGTAATATAGACTGAAGTCAGGGAGCCTTATTCTTCTAGCTCTGTTCTTCTCTCTCAAGATTGCTTTGGCTATTCGGGGTCTTTTGTGTTTCCATACAAATTGTGCAGTTTTTTGTTCTAGTTCTGTGAAAAATGCCATTGATAGTTTGATAGGGATTGCATTGAATCTGTAGATTGCTGTGGGTAGTAGAGTCATTTTCACAATGTTGATTCTTCCAATCCAAGAACATGGTATATCTCTCCATCTGTTTCTATCATGTTTAATTTCTTTTATCAGTGTCTTATAATTTTCTGCATACAGGTCTTTTGCCTCCGTAGGCAGGTTTATTCCTAGGTATTTTATTCTTTTTGTTGCAGTGGTAAGTGGGAGTGTTTCCTTAATTTCTCTTTCAGATTTTTCATTATTAGTGTATGCAAGAGATTTCTGGGCTTCCCTGATCGTGCAGTGGTTGAGAGTCTGCCTGCCAATGCAAGGGACACGGGTTCGTGTCCTGGTCCGGGAAGATCCCACATGCAGCAGAACGGCTGGGCCTGTGAGCCATGGCTGCTGAGCCTGTGTGTTCGGAGCCTGTGTTCCACAACGGGAGAGGCCACAACAGTGAGAGGACCACGTACCCTCCCACTCCCCCAAAAAAAGAGATTTCTGTGCATTAATTTTGTATCCTGCTACTTTACCAAATTCATTGATTAGCTCTAGTAGTTTTCTGGTAGTGTCTTTAGGATTCTCTATGTATAGTATCATGTCATCTGCAATCAGTGACAGTTTTACTTCTTCTTTTCTAATTTGTATTCCTTTTATTTCTTTTTCTTCTCTGATTGCTGTGGGTAAAAATTCCACAACTGTGTTGAATAATAGTGGTGAGAGTGGGCAACCTTGTCTTGTTCCTGATCTTAGTGGAAATGGTTTCAGTTTTTCACCATTGAGAACCATGTTGGCTGTGGGTTTGTCATATATGGCCTTTATTATGTTGAGGTAAGTTCCCTCTATGCCTACTTTCAGGAGGGTTTTTTTTTTTAAATCATAAGTGGGTGTTGAATTTTGTCAGAAGCTTTTTCTGCATCTATTGAGATATCATATGGTTTTTATCCTTCAGTTTGTTAATATGGTTTATTACATTGATTGATTTGTGTATACTGAAGAATCCTTGCATTCCTGGAAAAAACCCCACTTGATCATGGTGTATGATCCTTTTAATGTGCTGTTGGATTCTGTTTTCTACTATTTTATTGAGGATGTTTGCATCTATGTTCATCAGTGATATTGGTCTATAGTTTTCTTGCTTTGTGACATCTTTGTCTGGTTTTGGTATCAGGGTGATGGTGGCCTCGTAGAATGAGTTTGGGAGTGTTCCTCCCTCACTGATATATTTTGGAAGAGTTTGGGAAGGATAAGATTTAGTTCTTCTCTATATGTTTGATAGAATTTGCCTGTGAAGCCATCTGGTCCTGGGCTTTTGTTTGTTGGAAGATTTTTAATCACAGTTTCAATTTCAGTGCTTGTGATTGCCCTGTTTAAATTTTCTATTTCTTCCTGGTTCAGTCTTGGAAGGTTGTGCTTTTCTAAGCATTTGTCCATTTCTTCCAGGTTGTCCATTTTATTGGCATGTAGTTGCTTGTAATAATCTCTCATGATCCTTTGTATTTCTGCAGTGTCAGTTGTTACTTCTCCTTTCTCATCTCTAATTCTGTTGATTTGAGTCTTCTCCCTTGTTTTCTTGGTGAATCTGTCTAACGATTTATCAATTTTGTTTATCTTCTCAAAGAACCAGCTTTTAGTTTTATTGATCTTTGCAATCGTTTCCTTCATTTCTTTTTCATTTATTTCTCATCTGATTTTTATGATTTCCTTCCTTCTGCTAACTTTGGGTTTTTTGTTGTTGTTGTTCTTCTTCTTCTTCTTTCTCTAATTGCTTCAGATGTAAACTTAGGTTGTTTATTTGAGATTTTTCTTGTTTCTTGAGGTAGGATTGTATTGCTATAAACTTCGCTCTTAGAGCTGCTTTTGCTGCATCCCATAGGTTTTGGGTTGTCGTGTTTTCATTGACATTTGTTTCTAGGTATCTTTTTATATCCTCTTTGATTTCTTCAGTGATCTCTTGGTTATTTAGTAGCGTATTGTTTAGCCTCCATGTGTTTGTATTTTTTACAGTTTTTTTCCTGTAATTGATATCTGGTCTCATAGCGTTGTGGTCAGAAAAGATACTTGTCAATCATATCTTTCAAAAGATATGATTTCAATTTTCTTAAATTTACCATGGCTTGATTTGTGACCCAAGATATGATCTATCCTGAAGAATGTTCATGGCACTTGAGAAGAAAGTGTAATCTGCTGTTTTTGGATGGAATGTCCTATAAATATCAATTAAATCCATCTTGTTTAATGTGTCATTTAAAGCTTGTGTTTCCATATTTATTTTCATTTTGGATGATCTGTCCATTGGTGAAAGTGGGGTGTTACAGTCCCCTACTATGATTGTGTTACTGTCGATTTCCCCTTTTATGGTTGTTAGCATTTGTCTTATGTATTGAGGTGCTCCTATGTTGGGTGCATAAATATTTACAATTGTTATATCTTCTTCTTGGATTGATCCCTTGATCATTATGTAGTGTCCTTCTTCGTCTCTTGTAACAGTGTTATTTTGAAGTCTGTTTTTTTCTTTTAAAGATTTTTTTTTAATGTGGTCCATTTTTAAAGTCTTTATTGAATTTGTGACAATATTGCTTCTGTTTTATGTTTTGGTTTTTTGGCCACGAGGCATATGGGATCTTAGCTGCCCGACCAGGGTGAACCTGCACCCCCTGCACTGGAAAGCGAAGTCTTAACCACTGGACCTCCAGGAAGGTCCCTTGAAGTCTATTTTGTGTGATATAACTATATGATGGTTATAACTATCACTAAATATTTAACTGCATTTTCCCCATTTTACTGGTAAAAATAGTACTGAAACTGAGTAATGAAAATTTACCTTTGTTAGAATTCATTAGAATATTCAGGAATGTAAAAAAAAGTAATAAAAAAAAGAAGAGAGCAACAAAACCAATAAACAAGTCCATCAATGATAAGAAGCGCTAAAAACTATACTAAGATAAACATAAAAATCAGAAAGTAGTCAGTTGTATACAGCAAACCCCAAGCCTACAGTTGCTCCCAAAGTCTACCGCCTCAATTTTGGGATGATTCATTGTCTATTCAGGTATTCCACAGATGCAGGTACATCAAGTTGATTGTGGAGATTTAATCCGCTGCTCCTGAGGCTGCTGGGAGAGGTTTCCCTTTCTCTTCCTTCTTTGCAAGCTCCTGGGTTTCAGCTTTGGATTTGGCCCCGCCTCTGCATGTAGGCCGCCCTCTGGTGTCTGTTCTTCTCTCAGACAGGAGGGGGTTAAAGGAGCAGCGGATTAGGAGGCTCTGGTTCACTCAGGCCAGGGGGAGGGAGGGGTACAGAATGCAGGGTGAGCCTGCAGTGGCAGAGGCTGGTGTGACGTTCAACAACCTGAGAGGCACCATGTGTTCTCCTGGGGAAGTTGTCCCTGCATCACGGGACCCTGGCAGTGGCAGGCTGCACAGGCTTCAGGGAGGGGAAGTGTGGGTACTGACCTGTACTTGCACATAGGCTTCTTGGTGGCTGCAGCAGCAGCCTTAGCGTTTCATGCCCATCTCTGGTGTCCACGCTGATAGGCTCACACCCGTCTCTGGAGTTTGTTTAGGCGGTGTTCTGAATCCCCTCTCCTTGCGCACCCCGAAACAATGGTCTCTTGCCTCTTAGGCAGGTCCAGACTTTTTCCTGGACACCCTCCCGGCTAGCTGTGGCGCACTAGCCCCCTTCAGGCTGTGTTCACGCAGCCAACCCCAGTCCTCTCCCTGGGGTCTGATCTCCAAAGCCCAAGCCTCAGCTCCCAGCCCCAATTCGCACTGGTGGGTGAGCAGACAAGCCTCTCAGGCTGGTGAATGCTGGTCAGCACCGATCCTCTACGTGGAAATCTCTCCGCTTTGCCCTCTGCACCCCTGTTGCTGTGCTCTCCTCCGTGGCTCCGAAGCTTCCCTCCCCACCCACCCACCATCTTCACCAGTGAAGGGCCTTCCTAGTGTGTGGAAACTTTTCCTCCTTCACAGCTCCCTCTCAGAGGTTCAGGTCCCGTCCCTCGTCTTTTGTCTCTGTTTTTTCTTTTTTCTTTTGCCCTACCCAGGAACGTGGGGAGTTTCTTGCCTTTTTGGAAGCCTGAGGTCTTCTGCCAGCGTTCAGTAGGTGTTCTGTAGGAGTTGTTCCACATGTACATGTATTTTTGATGTATTTATGGGGAGGAAGGAGATCGCCACGTCTTACTCTTCTGCCATCTTGAAGGTCTCCCTCTGATTGGATTGTTTGTTTTTTTGTTGTTGGGTTGTGTGAGCTGTTTTTATATCTTGGAAATTAATCCCTTGTGAATCTCATCATTCGCAAATATTTTCTTCCATTTTGTAGGTTGTCTTTTTTTTTTATGGTTTCCTTTGCTATATAAAATCTTGTCAGTTTGATTAGCTCCCATTTGTTTATTTTTGTTTTTATTTCTATTGCCTTGGGAGACTGACCTAAGAAAGCATTGCTATAATTTATATCAGAGAATGTTTTGCCTATGATCTCTTCTAGGAGTTTTATGGTGTCATGTCTTATGTTTAAGTCTTTAAGCCATTTTCAGTTTATTTTTGTGTATGGTGAGAGGGTGTGTTCTAACTTCATTGATTTACATGCAGCTGTCTGACTTCCCTGACACCACTTGCTGAAGAGACTGTCTTTTTCTCATTGTTGAGTTGAAAATACTCATTTGAAACCATTAAAAACATGTCTTATACCAATATGAAGTGAGTCTTTATATTTGTCAAAGATTTATTTAGCTCATTAATGATAGAACAGGAAGATGAGAAAACTGGTTCAGAGGCATATGGGGGAGACCAAAGCAATTCTGACCAATGCAAGACAGGATGTTGAAAGAAGATGGCCAAGTCAGTTCCCAAACTGCCTAAGTCATGCAGGTAGAGTAAACAACTGCCCCTGTTTGCCCAGGATGGTCCTAGTTTTAGCACTTGAAGTCCCACATCCTAGGAAACTTCTCAATCCTGGGCAAATGGCAACTGTTGGTCACCCAACACACATGGTAATAAGTTATAAATTTTGAAGTTATTCTTCCTACTAGATAAGAAATCATTTGCATCTTTACTTTATAAAAAATAATTGTAGGGACTTCCCTGGTGGTCCAGTGGTAAAGAATCCACCTTCCAATGCAGGGGAACACGGGTTCGATCCCTGGTCGGGGAACTAAGATCCCACATGCTGCAGGGCAGCTAAGCCCACGTACCGCAACTACAGAGCCCACGTGCTCTGGAGCCTGTGTGCCACAACTAGAGAGACCCCCATACACCGCAACTAGAGAGAACCCCATGCGCTACAACAAAGTGCAGGCATGCTGCAACAAAAGATCCTGTGTGGTGCAATTAAGACCAGACGCAACTGTACGCCTGAAACTAACACGACATTATAAACTGACTATACTTCAATTAAAAAAAATTTTTTTAAAAAGCACTTATAATTGGCAAATCTAAAAGAGCATCCAGCTTTACAGAGCCTGAGCCTGAATCAAGAGCAAGTGATAAATCAAACAAAGGTGCACTACCCTAGAGAATCAATAGTTTTGGGCAGGCCTGTTAATGCTCCATGTGACATTGAAGGCATACAGTTATTTTCCCTCTTACATCCAAGTGTTGAATAATTTTTCTACACCTCATCCACAAATACCCATTTCTCTAGAGGAAAGAGAAATTGTCAAGGGCAAGCCCAGTCCTTTGAGCCTGGGAGACTCCGCTTGGTGTAAGCCATCCACTGGCATAATTAAGATTTATCCCTCCCCGGGACTTCACTGGTGGTCCAGTGGGTAAGATTCTGCGCTCCTTTAGAATATATATTTTAAATCTTTTTTTCTCAATAATGTAAGGTTTAGAACTTTGCTTTTATATCTCCTTTGATATTAAATTGAATTGTCATGAAGTGGTGTATTTTGGGTGATGCATTTTTGTTGAGCACATACTATGAGCTAAGTGTTGGAGATGCAGAGGTAAAACATGGTTCCTACCTTCATGAGCATACAATTCAGTGGAGGAGACAATGGAAATCAAAGAAATAATCACACCATAAATATGATATTGCGCTTACAGTTAGTGCCAAGAAGTAAACCATAGTGGGAGCTGACATAGGAGATGTCAGGGAAGATTTCCCCAAGGAAGTGATGTTTGCACTGAGGTCTGTGGGATAAGAGTGAGGCTTAGTTTGATGAAGAAGGACCGGGGAGTTCAAGGCAGAAGAAAAAGCACGTGCAAAGTCCCTAAGGTAAAAAGGAGAATGGGACAATCCCAGAATGATCGGACGACCAGTGGGGTCTAGAAAAAGAAGCTCTACAGTGGGCAGTCAGACAACTCAGGTCTTCTGAGAGAGTGTTAGGGATTTTTTTCTTTTTATATTAAGAGCAATGGGGAGTCAGTCAAAGATTTTAAGCAAAAGGTGAAGGAAATGAGTGTGACATGATTAGAAAATACCTTTGGACAGTATGAGTGGCTACAATATGGAGAACAGATTAAAATGAGGGTAGGGACTTCCCTGGCAGTCCAGTGGTTACGGTTTCGCCTTCCAATGCAGGGGGTGAGGGTTCCATCCCTGGTTGGGGAGCTAAGATCTCACATGCCTCGCGGCCAAAAAAGCAAAACATAAAACAGAAGCAATATGGTAACAAATTCAATAAAGACTTTAAAAATGGTCCACTTAAAAAAAAATTGTTTTAAATGAGGGTAGATTTCCAAAGAGGTGATTACAAATAGTTCGGTCAAGAGATGATGGTAAGGGTAAGCTGGGACGAAGTGAGAGAGTGGCATGGATATATATACACTACCAAATGTAAAATAGCTAGCTAGTGGGAAGCAGCCGCATAGCACAGGGAGATCAGCTCAGTGCTTTGTGACCACCTAGAGGGATGGGATAGAGAGGGTGGGAGGGAGTTGCAAGAGGGAGGAGATGGGAACATATGTATATGTATAGCTGATTCACTTTGTTATAAAGCAGAAACTAACACATCATTGTAAAGCAATTATACTCCAATAAAGATGTTTAAAAAAAAAGAGAGATGATGGTAATTAGGGCTAGGAGGAGGTGGTGGAGATAAAGAGAAGGGAATGGATACCAGAGATATATGACGAGTAAATTTGCTTAGGACTGGGTGGTTGATGATATCTGAGAGTGAGGAGAGCAGGACTTTTGGAACGGCAGAGTGAGGAGCATGGCAAATCCTCTTCCCCCAAAGGAATAATAAAACTGAAAAAATTGTCAAAAACAATCCACTTGGGGCTTCCCTGGTGGCTCAGTGGTTGAGAATCTGCCTGCCAATGCAGGGGACACGGCTTCGAGCCCCGGTCTGGGAAGATCCCACATGCCGCGGAGCGGCTGGGCCCGTGAGCCACAACTACTGAGCCTGCGCGTCTGCAGCCCGTGCTCCGCAACAAGAGAGGCGGCGATAGTGAGAGGCCCGTACACCGCGATGAAGGGTGGCCCCCACTCGCCGCAACTAGAGAAAGCCCTCGCACAGAAACGAAGACCCAACACAGCCAAAAATAAATAAATAAAATTTAAAAACAAAAAACAATGCACTTAAGGATTCTGAAAGTTGACCAAAGGTGGACAACAAATTGAGAAATGTTTATTCAGGAAAAACTACTCAGCATCAGGTATGAGCAATGAGAGTTTATGACTTTCTTGTCTGGGACAATTCCCACCCTGGCACCCAATTCTTTTGGCTGGTAATTCCACCAGAGTGAGCTAAGCTATACAATAACAGCTACCTTGCCAGAGGGGACTGACGTGATTTGGAGCAGGACATGGGGAAAACCAAATGCCCAGGGGTTTGGTAAAAAACCGCAGTGATCTTAGTGGCAGACAAATAAGGAAGGCAAATGCCATAGCTATCCTGAAGGTTTGGGCAAGGAACAGGACAGTAGATTGGCCAGAAAGTTGATAGGGAGATCAAGAACTGAAACAGTCATAGTGGGTCTTGATGAGCTCCCATGGACCTCTGGTGATCCAGAAGGCCGTGTGCATGAGCAGCTATCTAAATGGCTCTGGATCATTGCTGAGCATTAAGTTGTACTGATGAAGGGACAAGTCCAAGGAAGCCAGACTTAAAAATAATGAAAAAGAAAGAAAAAGCAAAACATGCGTAGATATCAGGGGCTGCCCTCTGTAAACAGCCGCTACAGCATTAGTCCAGGCAAGTCACTAAACAACCAAAAAGAAAAAAACACACAGCAATAGCAACAACCCTTAGGGAGAAAAATCAGAATTTAGAGCTGCTACAATATATTATATGAGATGTCCAGCGGCTGCTGCCATTTGGTCTGACTACTAGGGACGTATGAAGTTTGTTACCTCTGAGGTAATCACATGTGGAATTGTAAATGACAGATGATTGGAAGAAGCTGCAGAAATAGCTTGAGTATCATCAGAGGTCCCTAAGCTTCTGGGGAGCTTCCATTCTAAGCTATCATGTTACCAAAATTGATGTGACATACACACTAACATATCAAATAACTTAAAGTAAGTTTTATATATTTGGGTTGGCCAAGAAGTTCGTTCGGGTTTTCCATAAGACGTTCTGGAAAAACCCAAACGAACTTTTTGGTCAACCTTATACTTTGGCATTTTCATTGCTGTTTCCTTTTTCAATCTGTGATTTAGCCATGGCTTTTAAGAAGTTTGAGAGTTATTTACCACTTACTTAACACCCAGGTCAAAACCACTCACGGTAAAGATAAAGGTGACTGGCAAATTCTTGAAGGGCTTTTTTCTGGTCATATATTAGTGATTAAGATAGATCTGGGAGCCAGGCTATCTGGGTTTGTATCCCAGATCCACTACCTGATAGATTTGTGAACTTGAGCAAGATATTTAATCTGTCTGGACTTAAGTTTCTTTCAAGGAAATGAAAAGTTTTCCTTCATTGAAAATGAGCATAGTAATAGAGCTGACCTCATAGGGTAGTTGTAAGAATTAAATGAATTAAGATATAAAACACTAGAATTGGGACTGACATATAATAAGTTCTATGTAAGTGTTAGCTGTCATGTTTATTTTCTCTCTGTCACTTTACACCTGAATCCTCCCATATTTTGCGCAGAACCCTCCCAAATTTTGCACAAAATTTTAAAAACTTTTTTTTAAAGAGAAGGAAAAATCATGATAGATATGACTTGAAGATGCATGGAGAAGGACAACTGGAAGTTGGAACATTACTGTTGTGCTGGAATTTTCTTCTGATCCTGCCTACATCAGACGCAAGTTGTGGTTCCCTGTTGGGGATTGTCACTCAATGCTGGAAAACCAAGACATATGAACTTGCCCAAATTGTCATTTTTATTAGTTAGTATGTATATTTTGGTCTGATTTATTTGGCACTTGTAAATCATATTTTTTATGAGTTTCAAAAAATGAAATGTATGAATGTGTTATATCTGACTTCCTCTTGGAAATAAACATTGACCTCTTGATTAAATTGGATTAAGTACTCCCTTGTGCATGGAACTGTCTAGAACTGTATAAAACAAGTTAAACAAATACGGCCCCTGCCCTCAGAAATGCACAAACATGAAAAGAAACAGAGATATATACACTTTCCCAGAGTCCACACTTTGGCACAAGCCAGGAACACATTGATCAAATATTTACGAGACACATAAGCGTTACAGTTAATAATTTTCATGTTAGGGCTCACTGACATCTAAGTGGGAACTTAGTGGTAGTTAAAAAATCAATAGAGCAGTAAAAATCAGAAAATTTTTTTTCAACATGTTTATTGCAATATAATTGCTGTACAATGGTGTGTTAGTTTCTGCTTTATAACAAAGTGAATCAGCTATACATATACATATATCCCCATATCCCCTCCCTCTTGCGTCTCCCTCCCACCCTCCCTATCCCACCCCTCTAGGTGGTCACAGAGCACCGAGCTGATCTCCATTTGTAAGCAATTTTATTGGTCACTTTGATAGATTGATCATACATAAAATCTCTTGAGAAAACACTACTGTATATATGTGTGTGTACTTATAACTGTGATTTTATTTTTAAAATTTATTTTAGAGAAAGGAGACAGCGGTTCCTGGGAGATCCCAGAACAGCTAGCATTCAGATGCCTTGTAGTTATGGGTTATTGCTCAGATGTCAGGCAGTATTCCATCACCATCTCCACAAGCCCAGGGCCCTTGTGGGTGGGAAACTTCACAGGGTTAATCTCCAGCCACTGTTTTTTGGTTCTTTCCTCACTCTCTTTATCCCTTGGCAGCCCCTAGTTATCCCCCACCTCATTTACTAGGATTTAGCTCTGCCTCGACTACCTGATGCTCATTTTGGGGGTCAGGGGGCAGGAGAAGAGATTTATTCTGTGGCACACGCAATAAGGTGCAACACTGAGTCATTGAGTCTGTTTCTTAATATTTGCTCTGGCAGAGATAGGCGGCCAGAGCTGATCTCTTGTTGCAGGGCAGTGAAAACCATTCTGTAAAGAGAGGGGAATGAGTCCATCCAGCCTCGGGTCTGGCGGGCAGGAGGTTTGCCTGGAAGTGAGTCCAGCCTTCCTTTGCTCCCACTTGGCAAACTGACTCCTTCATGTTTCAACCCAAGGGTCCACAGAGTCCTCTCTCTTCCTCTGGGCTCATCCTGAATCTCCTTACAGACCTCCATGGTGGCTATCGTTGGTTTACCTCCTTTGTGAAACAGGGCTTATAATAGTACCTACCTCGTGTTGTTGTTGTGAGAATTAGATGAGTTAACATTTATATTTAGAACTTGCAAAAGTGCCGAGAATATAGATGTGCTCAATCAATATTTGGTGATGAATAAAATTATTATTTATTTTTAATAAATAAATTTATTTATTTATTTTTGGCTGCGTTGGGTCTTCGTTGCTGCACACGGGCTTTCTCTAGTTGCGGCGAGCGGGGGCTAATCTTCGTTGCGGTGCGTGGGCTTCTCATTGCGGGGCCTTTTCTTTTTGTGGAGCAGGGGCTCTAGGCACGCGGGCTTCAGTAGTTGTGGCACGGGGGCTCAGTAGCTGTGGCTCGTGGGCTCTAGAGCGCAGGCTCAGTAGTTGTGGTGCAGGGGCTTTGTTGCTCCGCGGCATGTGGGATCTTCCTGGACGAGGGCTCAAACCCGTGTCCCCTGCATTGGCAGGCAGATTCATAATCACTGCACCACCAAGGAAGTCCCGGACACAGTTTCTTTGTAATATATTTTATCCAGTAGGCACACTCATGCATGCAAACAGTTCTGGATTACAAGACTAAAAGGTAGAAAAGACAAGAGCTTCGGGAACCGGAAATAATAACTGCTAACGTTTATCGAACATTTACAAGGTCCCAGCATTGTTTGAAGTCCTTTACACGTATTAATTGACCGAATCTCATCACAACCCCATGATGTTGGTACTATCATTATTCCCATTTTTACCTATGAAAAAACTGAGGCACAAGGATTAAGTAATTTGCCCAATTTATACAGTTAGGAAATGATGAAACTGAGATCCAAATCTAGCTGGGGCAATGGTCTTCAGGTGGGGATGAGCTTGGCTTGCTCAAGGACCCAAAAAGCCAGTATGGCCAAGCTTGGAGAGGTGGGGGTGGAGGTGTATGGTAGGATGTGGTGTTTTGTCCACAAAGGACACTTCTACTTCCTAAACGAAAAACAAACCACCCTCCAGGTGATGATATCCCATCTGTTTAATCTGCAAAATTACTTTCAGTGGCACCCTTCTCAGTACAGGTGTTTTGGTTTGGGTTGGGGTTTGGGTTTTTTTTGGGCAGTAACTTTGTATTCTTCCTTTTAAAAAGTTAAGGTGTAATTTACAAACAGTAAAATTCACTGGTTTTTTTCTGTGTGTGTACAGTTCTGCAGTCTTTGTCAAATGCATACAGTCATATAATCAGCACCACAAACAAGATACGGACAGTATCCTTCAAAATTCCTATGTGTAGCCCTCCCTTCCCCAGCTTCCAGCCCCTGGGAAACCTCTGAGTTGTTTCCTATCCCTGTAATTCTACCTTTTCCAGAATATCCTATAAATGAAATCATACTATATGTCACCTTTTCAGTCGGACTTCTTTAACTTATCCTAATGCATTTGAGATTCATTTATGGTGATGTGTATACTGGGAGTTCTTTCCATTTTATTGCTGAGTAGTATTCCATTATATGAATGTACTACAATTTATTCATTCACTAGCTGAAGGTCATGTAAGCTGATTCCCATTTTTGACAATTATGAATATAGCTACTATAAACATTCACATCCAGGGTTTTGAGTGAAGATAAGTTGGTTTTTTTTTCCTATGAGTAGGATGTCTTTTCTTGGTGTTGTATGACTAAGTGTATATAACTTTATGAGAAAATTGTTTTCCAATCCAGAAGACTCATCTTAAAAAAGAGCATCAGTGAAAACTGTTGTTATCTTTATATGTGCTCTCAGGAAGTGGCTGCTAGTATCACAATAATAAACAAATTTGGGTTAATGGATCATTAAATATTATCTTGAAGGAGCATTGAGGTGCTTTTCTTTTTTCTTCTTCTGTGAACTTCCTCTGCCTTTCACTCAGAGGTACCCACTGCACAGGGAAGACCAGGACGGTTACAGCAGAGGAAGAATCTAAGCTCAGCTTCTGACTTCCAAAAAGGATTCTCAAAGTCCATTTTAGACATAATAGCTGTGAAAGCCAGAGATTTTGATCCTCTTGGCTTTCTGAGAGAAAGGAAAAAGGCTTTTGGCAAATCAAATGAAGGGCCAGGGTTTTTTTTGTTTTTTAACATATATTTTATTTTTTTTAACATTTTTATTGGAGTATAATTGCTGTACTATGGTGTGTTAGTTTCTGCTTTATAACGAAGTGAATCAGTTATACATATACATATATCCCCATATCTCTTCCCTCTTGCGTCTCCCTCCCTCCCACCCTCCCGGGCCAGGGTTTATCTCTAGGCAACGGATTGAGAAGAGAGACAAGAGGAGGAGGGGGTAAGAGTGGGAGGTGAATTGGGTGGGGGGGGGGCAAGGAGCCGGGAACTCTGTGGCCATCTTTGCGTGTCCCTAACCCTCCTGCAGAAGACTTCCCACCTAGAGACTGAACTTGGAGGACCAGCCCTTCAGTAGCCAGGGGTGCTCACTAAGCCCCGAATATGAGAGATGGGCCCAGTACCTGGGGCAGGGAGAGGGGAGAAGGAAGGAGGGAGGCTGTCTTTGCTTGGATGGGAGAAGCCCAGCCCCAGCACTTGGGTGGGATGCAATCCAGTCATCCCAGGTGATGTCCTTCCATGCTCGTGACAGTCTATGACTGCCTAATAATTTCTAAAACAAGAGTAAGATATTTTAAAATAAATTAATATATTAATAGCTTTCCCATTCCTCTATAAAACCTGTCAGGGTCCTACAGCCATAACCACTGTGATCAAACCGTCACTCTGCAAGGCTCTCAGGTGAGGGCCAAGGGAACAGCTGGATTGGAAGGCCCTTGGGTGAGATGGAGGCGAGTGTATGGAAAATCCCTGTGGGGTGGAGTCACTTCCTGGGGATGGCTGCAGGGATGTCCCCAGCAGAGCCCCAGTTCTCTGTAGACTCAACCAGAAGGATAGCCCCCTAATTCCCATCTGTATCTCTGTCTGGTCCCTCCAGTCTGTGCCCAACAGCCAGAGTGAGGTGACCCTGCTGCCCCACCGCCAGCAGCACATGCCTTTCGCAGGTTTTATTTTAGTTTGCGAGGGCTCAGCACTGATGCAGACACGCTCCCAACCCCTCATGTCCGAAGGCATTTATTGGTGGTGAGTTGGAGCTAGAGGACCAGTCTGGGGCCGTGAAACAAATTTTCCTATGTTAAACTAATGACCTAGTTAGTCCTCTTGGTAGCAAGACTAAAGCACTTTCTCTCTTACTCCATCTCCTGCCACCCTCCACTTTGCTCACTCAGCCCACTGGCCTGGTCACGCCCTAAACACACCAGGTACTACCCCACCTCAAGGCTTTGCCCTTGCTGTTCCCTCTGCCTGGAACGCTTATTCCCCTGTCATCCGCTGGACTCATTCTCTCTCTTCATTCCCATCTCTATTAAACGTCACTACCTCAGGGAGGGCGTGGGGGATTGTTCTAATGATGATACACAAAGTAGCACCCCCTCTAATCCCACACTCTACTTTATTTTTCTTTGTGATATCGATGCCTCCTGACATATATTTCTTTGTTCCTTACTTCTCTTCCTCCACAGGAATGTCAGTTCCAAGCATGCAGGAACAGGGCTTAGTTTGTTTTCTTCACTGCTGCATCCCCAGTATTAGGAAAGTGCCTGGCTCATAAATACTTAGGAGTGAATTTATTAATGAAAATTGGTTGCAGAACTCTTGCTGTGGCAGAGCTTTAAGTGACAAGTAGGCACAGTACCCCACCTCTCCCCATGTTTTGGTTCAAACCTGAATCCTATTATCCTGACTCGTTCTTTTTTTAAAAAAAAAATTGAAGTATAGTTGATTTACAATGTTGTGTTTCTGGTGTACAGCAAAACGATTCAGTTATATATATATATATATATATATATTCTTTTCCATTATGGTTTATTACAAGATATTGAATATAATTCCCTGTGCTATACTGTAGGACCTTGTTGTTTATCTTTTTTTTTTTTTTTTTTTTTTTTTGCGGTACGCGGCCCTCTCCCGTTGCGGAGCGCAGGCTCCGGACGCGCAGGCTCAGCGGCCATGGCTCACGGGCCCAGCTGCTCCGTGGCATGTGGGATCCTCCCAGACCGGGGCACGAACCCGTGTCCCCTGCATCGGCAGGCGGACTCTCAACCACTGCGCCACCAGGGAAGCCCTATTTTATATATAGTAGTTTGTATCTGCTAATCCCAAACTCCTAATTTATCCCTCTCCCACCCCCTTTCCCCTTCGGTAACCATATTGTTCTTTTTTATTCTCTCCCTCCCAGTCCTCCCACTGAGAGAGTTGTGTACCCCGTGGCACTCTTCTCAAGTACTAGAGACTCCATTGCATCTCTTTGTTTCGTCAGGGTCTTGTGGGAACTTGATGTTCCCAGACTTGGGTAATTACTGTGGTTTGGCCCCCATCGACGGTCCTCTCCCTTCTGTGGATCCCAGCAGTGAATCTGGATAAAGTTTGCTGAGTTGCGTCACCTCTGGCACTTGTTTCCAGGCAGAAGAGTGAAGGAGTGTCCTTGAGGCCTCATTGGGGGATGGCAGCAGCAAACACTTTAACCTTTGGAACAGTCTATGCTTCTTGGCTGAGAAACTTCTTCGGAACTTCAGACCCATGGAAATGTACTTGGGACTTCCTGCAGCGCAGAAGCCAGGCTCAGCACCTGCCTGGTCTGGAAGGAAGACCTTTATTACCCACTAAGGCACAGGGCAGGGGATGCTTAAGTCTGTGTTGGGCTACCAGGAGATGCTCTTCCTCATAGAAAGCGTGTCTTGTGACTCAAATCTCTGACTGCAGGAGGTAATGTAGGCTAAAGGATGGGTCTCCTAGGCTTTAAGGATCCCATTGAAGGTCAGCAAGAGAGAGAAACGCTTTGTATTTCATATTATTATTTTAGCTATCATTTTAGTTGACTGCTCAGAGCTCAGACTTGTTGGGAAGAGAATCCCTTTTTTTCTTTCTTTCCCTTATATGTATGTGTTATATCTATATCTATATAGCCTACTCCTATCTACAGAACTAGGTAGACATTTACAGGAGGGGCTGAGCTCCTTTTTGGATACCACCACCCATGAAATTGTTCCAGGAAGGACAAGGAAAAAAATGCAAGGATTGACCAATTAATTATAGAGCCCTTGAAGAAGCTATAAAGACCCAATATGTTTGGCCTGGAAAAGAAAAAGTTGACACTTTTCTTCTGCTGCACTTGTTCTGTCTGTGCAGCTGAATGATCTGTTCTCCTACATGTGCTCTTGAAAGTGGCTTGTGAAAAGTGCTGAAACAGGTGACTGAGGTCCTGTGTTTAAAATAAAATAGATGGAGACAAATGGATGCAGGATGACTTCAAGCTGATGGCTTTCCAGGATTATCCCAATCCCTGTCACTCATAGGATTGTGTGATCCAGGTTAGAAGTTAGAGTGGGTTTTTGTTGCCAGACACTTTTGGTTGTCATCTATGGGGTCCCAGCAGGAAACAGAGGGTGCATACAAACGAGGCAATTTGAAGAGAGTTTAATAAAGGAACCATATCAAAGGTTTTCTGGCATAAAATAATTTACTTTGGATCTCTTATGGTTCTGAGGGGTGACTGGAATAGTTGGGTGAATCTCTTTTGGGATTTCTCATGCAGTCGTAGTTATCTTGGCCTGGTGTAATCTGAAGGCTCAGATGGGCTGGACACCCAAGATGGCTTCCTCACTTACCTACCTGGCACCTCAGTGCTTCCCTAGGTGTCCTCTCTCTCCAGCAGAGTAAACTGAATTTCTTACATGGAGGCTCAGGGTCCCAAGAGCAGGGAGTAGAAGTTGGTAGACCAGTTAAGAACTATACCTGGAAATGGCACAGTGCACTTCCCTCAGATTCCATTGGTCAAAGCTGTCACAGTGTCCAGATTCAAGAGTGTGGAGGATAGACTCCATCTCTCAAAGGAGAAGTGGCAAAGCCACGTTTGCTGAGGAGCATGGGAGTGGGAGTATTGTTGCAGCCATTTGGGGGGACTACGTCTGCTATAAAAGGTATAAATAGGGCTTCCCTGGTGGTGCAGTGGTTGAGAGTCCACCTGCCGATGCAGGGGACACGGATTCGTGCCCCGGTCCGGGAGGATCCCACATGCCGTGGGGCGGCTGGGCCCGTGAGCCATGGCCGCTGAGCCTGCGCGTCCGGAGCCTGTGCTCCGCAACGGGAGAGGCCACAACAGTGAGAGGCCCGCGTACCGCAAAAAAAAAAAAAAGGTATAAATAGGGTTTAGAGAAACCAACAGGGAAGCTGTCCCCACTGAGGCCTAAGGGGGCAAGGGGAAGAAGTGGTGACAAGAACCTGGAGAGGGTGGCTATATGGAGACAGCCTCCTGATGGTAGCTATGGTCTTCAGAAGATGAAACCCAACCAGAAGGGAGCCGACCTCATACACCCCTGACCCCACTTTGGATCTCCTACCAGTGACCCACAGTGGCCAAGGGGTCCCACTGATGAGTCCATGCAAGTCAGGTTCCTGGGGCACAGAGAAAGGAGAAGGGCAAACAGTGGATCTGAAGAGACAAAGGGAAGATAGCCAGCATCCCAGTGGATAACAAAATATCTAGGATATGTAACCCATGGGCAAGAATGAGATTTGGGACCAGAATTGCTCCTCTTAGGACTGCAAGAAAAATTCCCTAATTTTGAGCAGCTTGAAAAATTTCTAAATGCCCTGGAGTGTTGGAAAATAGTGTTAAGCCTTTTTCTTTGGTAAGAAGATGGTGCTACATTTTCTGATCACCTTCTCCATGAGCATAAGCTGGTCAGAGACTCCTCTGTACTTCCCTAGCCTCATTGTCCACTGCTCCCCTCTTATTCGCAGTGCCCCACCACTTCCTCTCAAGCCCCTAGCCCCTCAAGGCTTTCAGCATGCTGGTGTCACAGCTTGGAATCTCTCTCGTTCTTTTCTTCTGGCCAAATCCTTATCTTCCCAACCCAACTGAAACACAGCTTCTTCAGGGAAGGCTCCTTCAACCTCTCTCCTCACTCATGATGTTCTCTCTGCACTACTCTGTGGCACTTATCCTAATAGCCATTTAAATATCTATTTGTATAATGATTTGGTTAAAGTCTGTCTCTCATTAGACATTAATAGTAGTACCCTGACAGCAGCATCTAAATCTGTCTTGTTGAACCCTATATCTGTAGGACTTAGAACAGTGCTTAACAAATAGTAGGTACACAGTAAGCAGCTGTGAGTCAATTATTGAAAGAATATGGTAGAAAAATCAGCAATGATTTCTATAGAGGTGGGTTTTTTGGTGTTTTTTATGTATTTGTTTTCAGCGATAGCCGCTGTTGGCTGTTTTCATGGGGCCTGGAGGTAAAACATGAATGGGGATTAAGAATTAGGAAGATAAGGTATGACGCCAGGAGCTGAGTCAATTGGTAAATAACGAACAGCTATCAAAACACAATCAGTTAAGGAACAACCTCAGTATCTATCAGCTGATAAATGGATAAACAAAATGTGCTGTATTTCATCCAATGAAATATTATTCAGCCATACAAGGAATGAAATCCTGATACCTGCTACAACATGGATGAAACTTGAGGACATTATGCTAAGTAGACGAAGTCAGACGCAAGAGGCTACCTATTATACAATTCCATTTATAGGAAACGTCCAGAATTGGCAAATTCATAGAGATAAAAAATAGATTAAAGGTTGCCAGGGGCAAGGCAGGATTGAGGGACTAGAAAGTGACTGCTAATAGGTACAGGGTTTCTTTTTGGAGTAATGACAGTGTTCTGGAATTAGATGGTAGTGATGATTGTACAACATTGTAAATATACTAAAAACCAGTGAATTGTACATTTGGAAAGGATAAATTTTATGGAATATGAATTATATCTCAATTTTTAAAAACAGGGCCAAAAATAATATTTTTATTATTAGAAAAATAGTGAGAAATTGTAGTCTAGAGATAGGCTGATGGATTGGAGCATAGTTGAGACTCTAGATTATTCTGAACATTGGAATGGCAAGAACACAGAATCATTTCCCAAGAATCTAAGCTTATTTGCTTGGTGACTCCCCCTGTAAGTACAAATGACACTCTTTCCTGATGAATGCTAGGAATTGGAGTGAGATTGAAGTTCTGGCCATCCTCAAATGAAAGAACCCAAGTTCTGACTAAAGAGAAATGACTGAGTTAATGGGAGAATGGTTTAAATGATTATGCAAAGCACAAAACAAACAGGATGGTATGATTTGCTAAACTCCATGAGAGAAGTAGCAAGCAGGTGCTTTAACCAGCAAACAGATGAAAGCTTTATTTCCTCTTTAACCTTTGTGAAGTGAGTAGCCATAACATTAAAAGCTCAACTTGTCTTTCTTTTACCATGAGAAAAACATCAGACAAACCTAAGTTGAGGAACATTCTACACAAAACTGCCAAGATCATGAAAAATAAGGGAAGTCTGAGAAACTGTCCCAGATTAGAGGAAACTGTTTGAGATTAGATTAGACTCAGGGGACATGGCCACTACATGTAATGTGGTCTCCTGGATGGGACCCTGGAACAGAAAAGGTGTGTTAGTGGGAAAACCTAGTGAAATCCAAGTGAAATACGGAGTTTGCTGAAGTTTAATGGACCAATGTTTATTTCTTAGTTATAACTAAGAATATGCCATGGTAATATAAGATGTTAAAAACGGGAAAAACTGTGTGAGGTGTATGTGAGAACTCTTTGTACTATCTTCACAACTTTTCTGTAAATCTATTCTATACAAGTTTTTTTTTTTAATAAATTTATTTATTTATTTATTAATTTTTGGCTGCGTTGGGTCTTCATTGCTGCGGGCGGGCTTTCTCTAGTTGCAGCGAGCGGAGCTACTCTTCATTGCAGTGCACAGGCTTCTCATTGTGGTGGCTTCTCTTGTTGCAGAGCACGGGATCTAGGCGCGCAGGCTTCAGTAGTTGTGGCACGCAGGCTCAGTAGTTGTGGCTAGCTGGCTTAGTTGCTCCACAGCATGTGGGATCTTCCCAGACCAGGGCTCGAACCCCCGTCCCCTGCATTGGCAGGCAGATTCTTAACCACTGCGCCACCAGGGAAGTCCCTCTAAATCTGTTCTAAAATAAGAAAGTTTACTTTAAATTTAAAAAGCGCAACCAGGTTCACCTGTCTGTTCTGATAGCCTTCTTCTATCTGTCTAGCGCACAGGTCTGTGGTTTGTTTGCGGGGTTTTTTTTTTTGTTTTTTTTTTAATTACATGAGATAGTGAATGTGGGAACAAACTAGGACCTGAATTCCTCACCTCCTCTTCTATAACTGTGCAAAGGCTTGGGTTTCCTTTCATTTGACCACCCCTCCTGCCATTCCTTTCCCTCTGGTTTATGTACTATTCACTGCCAACTGGCGAGCAAGTATCGAGTATGGCTGATAAAGTCACCACGCCAGACCTGAAGGAGGATGTAGGGAAGTATAAGGAATGCTCCCCACCTGGTACTTCCTCAGGGAGCTTACTATCCACCAGGGGAGTTAAAACATATGCATTCCTCTGTACCCAACAGATGAGTGATCATTGGGAATGGTTCAGGATGAAAAGTGACAAAGTAACTAATTATAAGCAATAAAAGGCAGGTGAATCCTTCATGCTTAATCCACACAGTTCATTCATTATTTTCTTAAAGTTAGCCCCAGCAACTCTCCATGTTTATTGTCCGCAATGAGAAGCCCGTGCACCACAATGAAAGAGTAGCCCCCCTCGCCACAACTAGAGAAAGCCTGCGCACAGCAACGAAGACCCAACACAGCCAAAAATAAATAAATAAATAAAATTGATAAAAAATAAAAAAAAATTAAAAAATAAAATGGGGCAGACTTCTGTAATGGGATCTGGAGCTGGATGGTGAAACTGGAACTGCAACTCACCACTCACTACTGTGGGACTCGTTTTCATCTGTAAAGTGGAGGTGAAACAGGCCCTACTTCTGGGATGTAGATGAGGATTATGAGTTGATTTGGGTAGAGCATATCAAACAGTGCTGGGTATGGGATAGATACCCAGTGAGCATAAACTCTTATGCCTGGGTCAAGAAAAAAAGGATGTGGAAAGAGATGTATAAAAATGGGAGATCCTGGGCTTCCCTGGTGGCGCAGTGGTTGAGAGTCCGCCTGCCAATGCAGGGGACACGGGTTCGTGCCCCAGTCCGGGAAGATCCCACATGCCGTGGAGCGGCTGGGCCCATGAGCCATGGCCACTGAGCCTGCGCGTCCGGAGCCTGTGCTCCGCAACGGGAGAGGCCACAGCAGTGAGAGGCCCGCTTACTGCAAAAAAAAAAAAAAAAAAAAAAAGGGAGACCCAGGGTTTTAGGCAATCCCTAAAAAGAAATTCAAAAAAATTTTTACAGTCTTAGGAAGATCACAATATCATGTAAAAAGAGACTCGTGGAAAACCAGATTCTGATATAGAAAGCCTGTGGGTGTACCCTTTGGAAAAAAAAATATTTCAAAATATTAATTGTGGGCAAGATGGTTAACAGTGGTTATCTCTGGGTGGTGTAACTATTTTTAAAATACTTTCCTATCAGAAAATAGAAAGGTAGAAAGTAGAAAGGTGGTTGCCAAGGGCTGTGGGGAGGGGAGAGGGAGAATTAGTGTTTAACGGGTATAGAGTTTCAGATTTGCAAAATGAACAAGTTCTGGAGATCTGCTGTGCAACAAAGTGAATATACTTAACACTGCCGAACTATACACTTAAAAATGATGAAGATGGCAAATTTAACGTTATGTGTTTTTTTACCACGCACATAGAAACACTTTTCTATGGCAAACACAATAGTGTTATACTCAAGAACAAACTCAATGCAAGTTTAATTTTTAAGTGAAAGCCTTAATGGCTGGTTGGTGTAGCTTTTAGTGAGTATTTCCACGGTTTACTGGGCCCTGACTGTCCAGTGAAGGTTACTTGGTGGCAGTTAGGCTCCGTAAGCAGAGTTGGGCCTTCTCTTTTGTTTTCCCCCCTCAGCTTTCTATTGAGAGAAAACATGAGCTACAGAAGAAGGGTGTGACCAAAACTTGTTTGTTTTGTCTGTTTTCCCGTCTGATCTGGGTTCGCTTGTCAGCTACTGAATGAGGGCGTGCCATGGGGATGACCTTCTGATACAGCAGCACCTGTCCCCTTCACACCCCCTCGGCCCTGCTGGTTCTGCGTCAGCTGCACTATTTGCAGGACCATCTGCCCAAACCCCGTGCTACTCACTGTTCTTTGATCTGTAAACCGGAGTCTGAGCCAGCTGGGTTGAAACAGAGGAGGCTGGGCCAGTGATCTCAGTGCAGCTGTTTTGTTGCCTTGCGGCAGCTTCCTCTATCCGGGTCTCACCTAAGAAAAAATTGAGCCCCTGGGCAAGACAGGTGAGGGATGTGAACAGGTAATTCACAACATGAGAAGAGCTAATATTAAATCATGAAAAATGACTGCCCTCACTAGAATATAAAGGAACAGAAATAACAGCAACCTTTAATATCCTTTTTTCCTATCAATCAATTTGGCAAAGTTTTTTGTGGAAAATAATTCCCAGGGTTTGCAAACAATTACTGATAGGAAGGTTATTGGCCATTCAGAAAGGAAGCTGCCAATGCATATCAAGAACTGTAAAATTTTTCATTCTAGAATATAGTATTCCATAAAGGGTTAGGAAGGTAGAAGAATTTAGTACAAGATAAAGGTGACATTTCAAATTAACAAGGAGAGACTTTCATTTTTGGTGATATTGAGGTCAGGAGGACCTGGAAGATCTCCAGTTATAAAAATATCTAAAAATGGTGGGTTAAATATAACAAAATACCTAACTGAGCTCCAAAGATAAAAATGGAATGCCCCAGGGGCCAAGCAATGAGAAGGACTGAAAACCGGAGATACAGATGAGCTGACACTGCTGCCGCCCCAGGGGTGATTAACAATCTGAATAATGTAAGGCTCCCGGTTTATAATGTCGAGGTGGGAACAGGACACCAAGCCTATTGTCTGTGTGTGGGGGAGGGCGAGTTGAACCTGAGTCTCCAGTGTAGCTGGGATCTTTGAAAGTCTAAACCTTGAGTGGCAATAGCTTCTAACATTGAGACAATCGCATCCATGCCTGACTTAACTCTTGCAAAGGCCAATATCAAGAGGAGGTCTTAATCTCTGAGATTCTTTCCATCTGGAGAACCACTGCTGTAACACTCAGTTGATTCCCTGTGTCACCTCTCAAGCAGGATATGTTGTTCTGACAGCTGGTCTGAACTCCAAGAGGTTGTCAAAATAAGACATATTTGTGTTGTCTCTTCTCCCTATAGTCTATTATTTGATCAGTTGGCAGGTCTATCAGTGTTTGAAATGTGATTCTTCCTCTAGGAAATTATCCCACAAATTACAGGATACTCATAAAAATTCCCAATCATAAATAATGTGTGTTCAATATGATTTATTTGTAAAAGAAAGAAAAATTGGAAGCTGCCACATAGCCAACAACAGTGGAATGGTTAACTGAACACTATGTAGCCATTAAAAGGAATTAAGTTGATCTCTATGTATGAAAATGGAAAGAATGGCCACACAACATATAATTAAGACTTTTTAAAAAGCAAGCTATGTAATCATTAGAGAAATGCAAATCAAAACTACAATGAGGTATCACCTCACACAATGAGGAACCTCTCTATGATGGAATGTTTTTCATAACATGGGAAAATAATCATGATATAATTAAAAAATTCACAATGCAAACACTGTCCATAACATGGCCCAGCAGCTCTATGCCAAGGTACATACCCAAGAGAATTGAAAACATATGTTCACACAAAAACCTGTATACAAATGTTAATAGCAGCATTATTCATAATAGCCAAAAAATGGAAACAACCCAAATGGCCAGCAGCTGGTGAATGGATGAACAAATGAAGTATATCCACAGAATGGACTATTTTCCAGCCATAAAAAGGAATGAAGTACTGATACACATTACAACATGGATAAACTTGGAAAAATATTTGCCAAGTGAAAGAAGTCAGACACAAAAGATAACATATTGGGGCTTCCCTGGTGGCGCAGTGCTTGAGAGTCCGCCTGCCGATGCAGGGGACGCGGGTTCGTGCCCCGGTCCGGGAAGATCCCACATGCCGCGGAGCAGCTGGGCCCGTGAGCCATGGCCACTGAGCCTGCGCGTCCGGAGCCTGTGCTCCGCAACGGGAGAGGCCACAGAAGTGAGAGGCCACAGAAGTGAGAGGCCCGCGTACCACTGAAAATAAAAAGATAACATATTGTATGATTCCATTTGTATGAAACGTCAGGAATAGGCAAATCCATGGAGACAGAAAGTAGATTAATGGTTGTGGGAGACTGGCAGGAGGGAAGTGGGGAGGGGCTAGTTCATGGGTATGGAGTTTCTCTCTGGAGCAATGAAAATGTCTTGGAATTAGATGGTGGTGATGGTAGCACAATGTTGTGAATGAACTAAAAAAATCACTGAATCTTACACTTTGAAATGGTGAACTTTATGTTTTATAAATTTTATCTCAATTTAAAAAATATGTATATAGAACAAGATCCAAACTTTGTGGGGGAAAAGTAAGACTAATGGATTAAGAGTGGTGGTGGATTATAAATGCTTTTAATTTTTTCTGATTTTCTCCAGCACATACATGTTATATTTTAAATGGCGGCGGTGGTGGAATAAAAGCATTTAGGAAAGAGTGGTCTTCTCTCTTGACAAAATCTATGTGCTTTGGAAATAACACCGTGTTCTCACTTGGCAACTTAACCAAGGGCAGTCCGTCCAGCCTGTGAAGTATACTTCTTTCTGTACAGTGTTTCACTGCATTTAGTAAAACAAGCCATTCACCTTTTGCTATAGGGTGCCAAAGAGCAGAGCTGACTTAAGCCTTTCCTTTTCTGTCTTTTTAGATGTTGTAGACATAGCTTTTTGAAGCAGAGCAGTCTGGATTAGCTAGCTCAGGGCTCAGAGCTTCAGAACCTAAATTCTCTTTGACCTGACTGGCTTCCTGCCCTTACCTGGTGCTTCTGCTTCTCCACTGGTGAGATGAAGTGGTAAATGCTCACTTCACTGGAGTGGGGAAGAGAATGCATTAGGTAAGTCTTTCAAAGCACTAAGAGATAGAAGGACCAGAGAAATAAAAGGTTATTCAACCCCACTGGAGACTCAAATCACCGATAAGCAGCTGGAGAAGATGGAGCTTATGTAACAACTCTTTGTCTCTCAATAAATAAACAGATAGGATCTGAGTCATGGGGTCACTGAGGCTCCTCTTAACCCTTGGGTGGGTGGTACTTTTCATAGGCTCACAGGAATGCTGAGATCTCTGCTGTGCTTGCTTAGCAAAGTTTTTTATTTAGATCTCACCTGACATCTTATTTTTCCAGTAGCTCCACAACAGGAAAATGAAGGAGAATTCACAATTGCACAGGTTTTGGTTGCCTTGGAGACCATGTACTTTTAAGATATTTATGGAGGGAGCCTTAGTTTACTCTAACTGTGCAGTATGTTCCAGCTGGAGTAGAACTTTGTGGACTGACAAGGAAAGGAGCCCAAGATGTAGGAAGTAAGTAAGTATGCTGCCCAACAAGTTGTAGAGCATGATCTCAGCTGTGTTTTGAAAATACATAAAATTCTGTAACTATGTATCTGTCATCTAATCTATCATCTATCATCTATCTATCTATCTATCTATCTATCATCTGTAGATCAATTGATCTACTATCATCTATCCATCTTGGTGAATGGATAGAAATGGCCAAATCATTACCACCGCTTGGCCCTGGGAGTGAGAATGGAACATACAGATAGCAAGACTCTCACTTTTTACTCTATACGTTTCTGTACTATTGAAATTTTAATAGGTTGTTTTGTAACAAAAAAGTTTTAACAGAAGTTACCAACTGTAATCCTAACTACCTCTCTGACAGTCCTTTCAAACATCTCACAAAGTACGCGGAAAGAGTTAACACAGAGCCAGTTCAAATTCCTGATTTTGTGGTGGAGGTGGAGGCAGGGTTAGAGGTAAAAAGAAGCAAAAAGTGGGGAGGGGAGGGAAGAGGAGGGCTGGCTGCTCAGTTCTCACCTGAACCAATAGCATGAACGTTTCAGGCCCAACGCCCATTTGTGGGACTATTTCAGGAGTCAGAGGTTGCATCTGAATTCACTGTCACTGTAACTGGCCAAAGAACTAAGACGACTTCCTGGTTTGGCTACTTGGAAGCTGCTTCTCCTTTACCCAGAAGGTAAAATCTCAAGCCTCAGCTAATCTGGTGACGGTGGTTTGGAGTGTGCACTTTTTTCTTTGTGGTGTATTGACTTCTTTATCCACAGGACAGTAGGATGCTTATGGAATAGGGCTTTATTTTTACTAATGACGATATTAACACTAAATTTCTAACAAGGTGGAATGGTTCTCCCTGGTTCTTCTTTGCACAGGACAAGACACAGTCTGTTGAAGTGTTAGGGAGGAACACTTGCATGGAAAGGAAGGAACACATATGCTTTCATTGTTTAACAGTTCTCATGTCATTTTTCCTTGGTCTCACTGAGAGCGTGGTTAAATTTTCATGGGGATTACAGTTGCTCACAGCGAATCTCACAGTAGGTAAGTATTCGATGGAACACTCTCAGCTAATATTGTAGAAGGGCTCTTGCTTATTTTCCATCTCAGGGAAAAGTCTTAAAACTTCCCACATTCATAACAAAGCTACTTTACATGAGAAAGGAGTTTGGAAAGAGATGTCTGGTGAAATCACTCCAATGTTTTGGTCCAACTGTAGCCCCCCCAGGATGATGTCTGTTCTTAGTGTCACAGCGACCCCTTTTTTTCCCCATAGTCTTTGTTAGTGATGGACCCATACATGATTCAGTTGCACGACCATGGCAACCTCCCCTCAGTGCTGGATGTGCATGTCAACATCCCTGGGAGAAGCTCTGTGCCGGGAAAAATGAAAGGCAGGAAGGCCAGATGGTCCGTGAAGCCCTCGGACATGTCCAACAAAACTTTCAATCCCATCCGGGCCATTGTGGACAGCATGAAGGTGAAGCCAAATCCAAACAAGACCATGATTGCTCTGTCAATTGGTGAGTTCGAGACACTTGACCGAGAGGCAGGCATTGTTCCTCCCACCCCCATCCTCATGGGTTGGTTGGAAAGGATGGAAGTGGAGGGTGGGTCTGAGCACTGGGCATGGAAGAATAACCTCTTGGCGGTTCTTTTTTTTTTTTCCCATGAAAAGGGGACCCTACTGTGTTTGGAAACCTGCCTACAGATCCTGAAGTTACCCAAGCAATAAAAGATGCCCTTGACTCGGGGAAGTATAACGGCTATGCCCCCTCCACTGGTAAATTCCTCCTGAGACTCTAATCTGGTGGCTTCCAAATCTTTAGTGCTCTTCTAATAGGAATACATTTCTAGCATTCTTCTTTGCTTTCCTGATGCATAATTCCTAAGGAGAAGCTAAGATAAAATGGCTGTTGGATTTGGGGAAAGGGGTCTCAGCATACTTAACCTCAAGCCATCAAGGTCTAATTTCTTTCCTGGCTTCCTCTGGCATTATGGCACCTCCCTGCTCTAGGTTCCCATTACATACTTATTTCTCAAATAACACTCCTATTCTATCATCGCTAATTCTAAACGGAGGCCTTGAGTGTGGCTGCACCTGCTTCTTTACAAAGCCCTCTAGCTCCTAAATTAATTTAATTACTGCCCTGTGTAAATAGCTTCTTGGCCTTATTTCTCCTTCTCTACACATTCAAGGTTTAATTTAATTATGGTCCTAATCACACTCTCAATGTAATTGTACTTGTTTCAAGGCAAAAACAAAAAACAAAACCAATAAAACCAAGAACAGCAAAGAATGAGCTGACCTACTGGAGGATAGAAGGTTTGTTTAGGACAGAAAGAAATTATTCTTAGGTTTAGGTTTAACTCACTCCATCTATTAAACATTTCTACCCTAAACATTTTGGTAAAATAAGTGATTCCTTGACTTTGTTTCGGTGTCGCACATTTCCCCGCTGTGTATATGTGCGCATAGAAACATATTCTTTTTTTTTTTTTTTTTGCGGTACGCGGGCCTCTCACTGTTGTGGCCTCTCTGGTTGCGGAGCACAGGCTCCGGACGTGCAGGCTCAGCAGCCATGGCTCACGGGCCTAGCCGCTCCGCGGCATGTGGGATCCTCCCGGACCGGGACACGAACCCGTGTCCCCTGCATCAGCAGGCAGACTCTCAACCACTGCGCCACCAGGGAAGCCCCCTAGAAACATATTCTTAATGCAGAATAAAACTCCAGTTTCATGCTAAACTAGAATTGTAAAAACACTTTAAAGAGATATCAGGGATGTGATTTTTAGGTTGATTATTTACATTTTATGAAGTTTCATAAATAAAAATCAAAACAAAATAAGACCAAAAGTTAAGTTGTAAAAAAAGTTTATACATAATGGAAAAGAATATGAAAAAGGATGTATATATGTATAACTTAAATCACTTTGCTGTACAGCAGAAATTAACATAACATTGTAAATCAACTATACTTCAATAAAATGTTTTAAAAGTTTATAATGACTTTTATATCCAAAGTATTAGGAAACTGACTTAACCTGAAAACCCAAAACCAAGTCTCCATTTGACAAAATGCAAAGGATATGAACACTTCATGCCAAAGGAAACACAGATAATAACATATATCTAGAAAATACTCTTCTTTATTAGTAATTAAGGAAGTGCTAATTTGTATAACATCAAGAGACCTATCTCTACCTATTAATTTAACAAACATTAGGAAATACTGCCTCTAGTCTTGGTAACTGAAGACAATCTTTCTGGAGAGCAATTTTGTAAAACATAATAATTTGTATGAAACTGTCTATACTTCAAGCTTGTAAACCAACATTTGGAACTATTGTATGAGAATGTAATTTAAAAGAAAAAAATTTTAATTTCAATATAATTTTTAAAATTTATTTTAATTTATATTATTTATTTCTGGCTGTGTTGGGTCTTCCTTGCTGCTCACGGGCTTTCTCCAGTTGCGGCGAGCGGGGGCCACTCCTCACCGCGGTGGCCCCCCTCCCCCCGCTGTGGAGCATGGGCTCCAGGCACAGGGCCTCAGCAGTTGTGGCACATGGGCTCAGCAGCTGTGGCTTGCAAGCCCCAGAGCACAGGCTCAGCAGTTGTGGCGCATGGGCCGGTTGCTCTGTGGCACGTGGGATCTTCGCGGACCAGAGCTTGAACCCATGTCCCCTGCACTGGCAGGCGGACTCTCAACCACTCTGCCACCAGGGAACTCCATCAATATAAGTTAAAAGGAAAAATACTAATAGGTATACAGTACAATGTGAAAAAGTTAAAATGGACCCAAGGTAATGAATTCACTAATTACAAGTTTTCAAAAAATATAATACCTGGGGCTTCCCTGGTGGCGCAGTGGTTGAGAGTCCGCCTGCCGATGCAGGGGACACAGGTTCGTGCCCCGGTCCGGGAAGATCCCACATGCCGCGGAGCGGCTGGGCCCGTGGGCCATGGCCACTGAGCCTGTGCGTCCGGAGCCTGTGCTCCGCAATGAGAGAAGCCACAACAGTGAGAGGCCCGCGTACCGCAAAAAAAAAAAAAAAAAAGAAATATATATATATAAAATAAATAAATAAATAAATAAATAAATAATATATATATATATATATATATATATATATATATATATATAAAAATACCTGGAAGGGATTTAGGAATAATCTAAATCCTAACTAATCTAATCCTATTTTAGATTATTTAATCTAAATTTTAGATTAAATAATCTAAAATAAAATAAAACATATCACAGTAACCAAGATGCTGCAGAGTATTTTATAGTTTGGGGAACTCTTTTTGTTATTATTTATATATTTGTGCTCATTATAAAATTGTAAGATATAAAGTTAATCTCCTTTATCTATGGTGACAGAGAGCTAAACTAAATCGTATGTGCTCTGAGCTGGGGCAGAAGGTAGCCTCGAAGCCCTGTTGACTTAAGGGCAAAGCTGTCAGTTGTGGAATGAAAACTTCCAGCTTCCTCATTCTGCTCTTTTCTCTCAGGCTACTTATCGAGTCGGGAGGAGGTTGCTTCTTATTACCACTGTCCCGAGGCACCCCTGGAAGCTAAGGTGAGCCCTAGACAAGGAACCAGCTTGGGAACAGTATTGGGCAAACTCTACCCTTTTCCTTGTTTCTGTTCCATGAGGAATAAGGGTTTCAAGTGGAACAAAAACTAAGGATAATTTCCCTTTGGCAATTCGAGGACTTTTCATACGGGGAGGCCACTAATCAGTGATTATATTTAATGTCATTATAGTAGGATAATAACGTTGCATACAACTCGTATAGTGTCTGTCTCAAGGAGGCTTAAGGGACTCAGAGGTCACCCTATATTTTGCTTCTCTGCAAAAGATCATTGAAAAACCATGATTCATAAACATCAAATAATTGAAATTTTTAATTTTACCAATAGGTCTTTTATGAATCTGTAGCTTCCTTCACTGCCCTTAAGGTCACTTAGATGGGAAGATAGAGCTTCCATGGCATACTGGATTGATGGCAGGGCCAAGTTTAAATGCTACCCTCTGCTCTGTTGTCCACTGGGTGGGGGTCAATATTTCTTAACATTAAGAGGTGCCCTATAGCTGTCTTTCAGAAGAGAGTCAGGTTTCAAATCTCTGGTCAAAAGTAAATAAATAACCAGGTGAAAAAGTCCAAGGTCATAATGATCTCTCGTGGAGGTCTGCTGAGTCACAACCAACCCGTCCTTTTTTAAGTGATTTATTTCTCTTAAGTGGCCAACATTTTCAACAACTTTTAGATATGCACATATGTAAACATATTCACTTCTTTCAATTTTGGCTTTGTACAGTCCCCACTACTTTACATAGTGTTTGTAAAAATAAGGTTTTTTTTGCTTCCCACTCATTCATCTGATAACCTTTCTCCTGTTGCTGTTGGAACCCCTAACAAAATGAAACTTTTCTGTTCTTTACAGGATGTCATTCTAACAAGTGGCTGCAGTCAGGCTATTGAACTTTGTTTAGCTGTGCTGGCCAACCCAGGGCAAAACATCCTAGTTCCCAGACCTGGCTTCTCTCTCTACAGGACTCTGGCGGAATCTATGGGAATCGAGGTCAAACCCTACAATTTATTGGTAAATGACTTTTAAATTTTAGACACAAGAGCTCAATTACTACTTCATAAAAATATATGACCATTATCTTAGCAGAGAAAGATCTGGAAGTGGGTGGTCGAGGCCACAGACACATTTTGTTATTTACATTATATCTCTGAGTGAAGTGAGTAGTCCTACATTTTTCAGAATCATCTTAGTCTCCCCGTTTTTTCCTCCCCAGCCAGAGAAGTTTTGGGAAATTGACCTGAAACAACTGGAATCTCTGATTGATGAAAAGACAGCTTGTCTCGTTGTCAATAATCCATCAAACCCCTGTGGGTCAGTGTTCAGTAGAAGTCATCTCCAGAAAATTTTGGCAGGTGAGTCCAGCAGACTTCACCTGACAGAGGAGAAGATGGGGATGGAATCCTTCAGGTGTTTCATGGAACGAGAAAGGAGTCCTTCACTAAGTTCCAAGCCTAGGATGGAGGTGGGAGGGCTCCACTGGGGTCTCTAGTGAGTGGTGTGCCCCTGGAAAGGTAGGAATTCCTGAAAGAAGGAGAAAAAGAGGAAATACTTGCCTCTTCACCACTCCCATCATGTGGAAGAGAGGGTTTGAAATATCTAGTTAATTAAAGAGCAAATTTAGGCTCTGTACCCTGGAAGAGTATAAGAAGAGTTTATAGTTCTTAAAGAGGAAGATGAAACATACAAACATGAAATGCAAAGTATAATAAGCCCAGGTAAATATTAAATGCTAAGGCAATTCACATTAAAAATGATTTCAGCATGTTTCTCTTATTTTCAGTGGCTGCAAGGCAGTGTGTCCCCATCTTAGCTGATGAGATCTATGGAGACATGGTGAGTCTCGGGTAGGATGCATCACTGCCATATTCTCAATCCCAAATTATCTCATGGCACCTTTAGATGTGGCACCTAGAATAATCAGAAGCAAATCCTAATCATTTCAGTACAGCACTAATCAGTAGTATCCCTGCGCTCTAAACAGATATACAGATAACCAGCCCTTAGCCAGTTTTCCAAGATCCAAAAAGCTATACAAATCTGAAGATTTTTGGAATTCATTTGGTGGCAAAACCTGGCTTGGCCTGATATAAAGCTATTTGTAAATCTTTATGTATCTCACTTATGGATCTGTAGAAGAGTGTAAGGAAAGGGGCGGAACAGTTACTGTGCTTGATATAAAGCTATTTGTAAATCTTTGTGTATCTCACTTATGGATCTGTAGAAGAGTGTAAGGAAAGGGGCGGAACAGTTACTGTGCTTGATATAAAGCTATTTGTAAATCTTTGTGTATCTCACTTATGGATCTGTAGAAGAGTGTAAGGAAAGGGGCGGAACAGTTACTGTGCTTGATTAGGAGTGCTGTCCCCGATTGCCCTGCGGCTGTTACATAATATATGGTACATGTGCTATATAACCTTTCTAAAATCCAAACAGTTCTACATTTTGCAACACACTTGAGCCCAGGAATTTCACATAAGGGATTATGGACCCATACCTTATTGTGAAATGTGTAATTCCAACGGTCATTCATTCCCTAGAGCCAAGGGTTATACCTATTACTGGGCTGGGGTCAGTTTCCTCATTTTAGGCTTCCTTTAATCTAGACTAGATACTGGGTTAAATGTATTTGGAAGAAGCCTCTTGAGATCCCAATCATGCTTCAGGGTAGGAATGAGCCCGTAAATCTGAGACCCTGTCCCTAGTGATATAAGGAAAATTTTGCAAGGCATGGGATTCAGAGGAAAGTAAACCAGAAGACAACGGTAACAAGCACCTCTTCTCCTCAGGTGTTTTCAGATTCCAAATTTGAACCTCTAGCCACCCTCAGCAGCAACGTCCCCATCCTGTCCTGTGGAGGGCTGGCCAAGCGCTGGCTGGTTCCTGGCTGGAGGATGGGCTGGATTCTTATCCATGACCGAAGAGATATTTTTGGCAATGAGGTGAGAGCAATGTGGTGAAATCGTATGTCTAATTTAGGGGTGGTTATAGACATATATTTTTCTAAATATTTATTTATTTACTTTGCATGCACAGTGGTAAAGAGGTAAGGAGTTTTTTTCTTTCTTTTTGGCCCTGTAGTTCCGTATGCCTGGAAAGACACTGGATAAAGACAGTACTGGTTATTCCTCTCCAAAACTCAGTTTTTCTGTCTTGGTGAGGAAGTTCCATCCACCTCCAATTTTAGTACCACAAAAAAGAAAACAATAGCAGTAATGATACCTAATATTGTTTGTGGGATTCAATGTGCCAGAGCTTTATGTACTTTATTTCAATTTAATTCTCCTAACAACCCTGTGAGGCCAGTATTAGTATTACCTCCATTTCACAGGTAAGAAATATGAGACACAGAGAGGTTGTATAATTTGCCCAGAGTCACACAGCCAGTGCACGGCAGAGCTGGGCTACAAACCTAGGTGGTCTGATCTAAGAATGACACTAGGCACCATCACTTCTCCAGAGATTAAAAACTTGATAGAATTGGCAGAACAAGGATCTCCACAGTGGGGATGCCTAAGAAAGGCTAAATAATGTGTTTGCTGGGGGGCTTTTTAGATCCGAGATGGGCTGGTGAAGCTGAGTCAGCGGATCCTGGGACCCTGCACCCTTGTCCAGGGAGCTCTGAAAAACATCCTGCATCGCACCCCTCAAGAGTTCTACCACAACACTCTAAGCTTCCTCAAGGTAAGGGCAGCCCATGACTTTCCACTTTGGGAGTCAAGGAATGCCACCAGTGGAATTTGAAATAATGGGTCCTCATTTCTGGAGCGATGCTCCATTATGGGGCTTCCAAGCCAGGAGGTGGCATCAGTGTAAATATCTACCCATACCTTTCTCTAACTTCTGGCAATCCACCCTGCTCCTGGCCAAAAGCTTCAAGTGGCAGAGTTTTTATCTGGTTACCCCTTATGCCAGGAGGGCAAACTTAGGTCCCCTGCCTTTGATGTGGGCTCTCCTTTTAATGACTTGGTTTTTCTTTTGCTTAACTTCTCATTCTTGATGGCTCTGTCTCCTCCCGTAGTCCAATGCGGATCTCTGCTATGGGGCATTGGCTGCCATCCCTGGACTCCGGCCCATCCGCCCTTCTGGGGCCATGTACCTCATGGTGAGTATGTGGGTGGCAGGCAGTTGGTGGTGGTGGGGGAAGCCAGTCTGCAGGGCTCACGAAGACAACCACATGGGCTCCTGAGGCAGTCAGTTTAGGAACTGCCTTGTTCTGAATTGTCCCATCGATGTGGTTTAACCTCAGTGCTAAAAAAAAGAAAAAAGAAGAAAAAGAAAAAAACTCTTAAAATGACTTAATTCTTCATACAGAGACTCATTTTATATGTAGATACAGGGATGACATAAGACACAAATAAGAGGCTTTTCACACTACTGTAAGTCTCACCTAGGAGAGATCTGGTTCCCTAGGAATGTTTGGGGATATATAGGAATTTTGTTTGTTTTCAGAAAGACTGTGTGGGGTGCTATTGGCATTTTGTGGGCCAGGGATGCTAAATATTTTTCAATGGGCAGGGTAGTTCCATGCAATCAAGAATAGCCTGGCCCATAATGATTATAGTGCCTTTTAAAAAATAATTAATTAATTAATGTAATTTTGGCTGCGTTGGGTCTTCGTTGCTACGTGCGGGCTTTTTCTCCAGTTGCGGTGGGCGGGGCTACTCTTCCTTGTGGTGCGCGGGCTTCTCATTGCGGGGGCTTCTCTTGTTGCGGAGCACGGGCTCCAGGCGTGCGGGCTTCAGTAGTTGTGGCTCGCAGGCTCTAGAGCACAGGCTCAGTAGTTGTGGCACACGGGCTTAATTGCTCCGCGGCATGTAGGATCTTCCCGGACTAGGGCTCGAACCCATGTCCCCTGCTTTGGCAGGTTGATTCTTAACCACTGCGCCACCAGGGAAGTCCCAATAGTGCCTTTTTTGAGAAACACTGGCATCCTATTTCCAGCTTTCATTTATCGGCATCCAAGAAGGAACCCTTCAGTAAACTAAAACATTAATATAAATACATCCTCTCTTCCCTATGAAAAATGCTGTGAGTTCATAAGAGCAAGAACTCTTAGTTATCAGTAGTGGAGTTCCAAGATGTTTTTTAGAGCAGTCCCTACCTTAATTTGTGGCATAGGGAGTTGGCCTGTTTTCCCTCCTGATAAATTTGCATCTCCCTGTTATTGGTATAGGTTGGAATTGAGATGGAACATTTCCCAGAATTTGAGAATGATGTGGAATTCACTGAGCAGTTAGTTGCTGAGCAATCCGTCCACTGCCTCCCGGCAACAGTGAGTGCTTACGTCTCTCAGGACACTCTCAACGGTTTCTAGAGCCTCAGGAACTCTCCCTGAGCTGGTCTTTAGCCTGACTTTCTCTCCCCCAACAAAGCATACTGTCGGCCTTCATATACTCAGGTTCCTCATCCACGGATTCAACCAACTGTGGATGGAAAAATATGAGGGGAAAAAAAAAATCCCAGAAAGTGCCAGAACTTGAATTTGCTGCAGACTGGCAACTATTTACATAGCATTTACGTTGTATTAGGTATTATAAGTAACCTAGAGATGATGTAAAGTACACAGGAAGACGTATGTAGGTTATGCAAATACTATGCCATTTTATGTATGCGACTTGAGCATCCTCGGATTTTGGCACTCTCAAAGGTTCTGGAACCAACCCTCCATGGATACCGAGGGACTACTGTATTCTCTTTCAAAAAGATTCAAACTGATGGGTCTCATGACCTCTATTTAAAATTTGTTTCTCCCCCATCCAGGAAGAAAAATTGTGGTTGAACATTCTAGGTGAGAGGAAATCAAGCTTGTCCCACAAATTCCTTTTAAGATAAATTAACTCAGTTACTGGCTTAGCAGTCCAGTGGTGGGAATTGAGTGAAATGATAGCCTTGGGTAAATGGCATCACTGCTTTGCGCTGATTAGGGCCCTGGCCATATTAGGGTGGTCCAGTCCCTGATTCAATTGCTCTGAGAATAACAGGCTTTTGTTTTTGCAGTGCTTCGAGTACCCAAATTTCTTCCGAGTGGTAATCACAATCCCCGAAGTGATGATGCTGGAGGCCTGTAGCCGGATCCAGGAGTTCTGTGACCAGCACTACCATTGTGCTGAAGGGAGCCTGGAGGAATGTGACAAATAGGACGCAGTCCATTCTCCTGAGTGTGTGTCCCATCGGGCTGGGGAGAGCGGGACTGAGCCCTGCTGCTCCTCAGGTGCCCCTGCTGGGAGAGGGGCCTCACAAATACCACGACACGGGCTCAGAATTGCTCCAGCTTTCCCCCAGCTGTATCCACACACACACTCTGAACCCCAGATTTCATCGCACTCTGCTCTGCTGGAGTGACTCACTAATTCATTAATCCACCCCTATGACTTCCATCAATCCATCCTCCCATATGACTTCCTCCTTTTAGCTTGAGAGTACCAGGTGAACAAAGTCACCCAGGAAACGGTAGAGACAGGAAAATTAAGAACTCAGGATTAGAGAATCAAAAGATTGAGGGAAGTTGTGCCCCCAACCATTTCCTCTTACTCTAAGTAAGAACACATTCTCTTCAGTCAGGTCTGAAGCCCAACTCTGTTACTGGCTCACTTCAGGTATACATCACTGTATGCAATAATGCTATAATGAAAGAAGTTGGGGACACATGTATTTGGTTACTTCTAAACACATTAGGAAAGCTTGCCAATTTGAAGGATCACTTACAGAAACTTTTCGTTGATTTTTTTTTTTTGTAGAGAATTATTTTGTGATACAAAGAAATTTAATTGATAGAGTTTCTAAATGTAGATATATGTGTATCAGGCTTTCTTAAAATGGCGGCACATCTGTACTAAAAAAAGGAGGAATCAGAGGACCTTCCAGGAACGCTGCTGTGTAAGGGCCAGAATTTTCTTCACTCGTCACTGTTATAGAATCATTATTACTTTTGCTGTAACATTGATATTGATTTATTGATATATATGTATATTATCTTTTCATATGTTTTCTAAGAAACATTTATATTGAAAAGATCTTTTATTTTGCCAAGGGCATAAATTATTGTTTTCCTTTTTCTTTTTTTTAAAATAAATTTTACTAAGTATTCTCTTCTGTGATGTCATTTTTCTCCTCTGTGGGGAATTTCTATCCCCAGGTGCTACTTATTGCTCAGTCTGATTGATTTATTACCCACTAGGTTTCATTTATTTCTTTGTAGATGTACTGACATTTGGAGTCACTTAAACACTATTCCTAAAATATTTTATTTGGGAGCTCAACTTCTTGCTTGTACTTACAAACAAGACAAACTAAGAAGCAACATTATAAACACCTGGCCTCTGACTTCACACTTTCAACTTTTGGTATCCCCACTCTCCAAATTCCTACACTTGTCTAGATCTACTAACCACTCACTGGGTAACAAGTTGAACTGGTTCAGCTAACCAAGAGAATGAGGTGTCTCCGGTGTGCTCATCTTTCAGTATGAGCTTTTTGTCTGCAAATCCTCTTAAGCACAGTTGCCTAATTTTTTCCTAACCATTTCCCTTGGAGGAGGGAGCCTGAAGTTATTTTGCAAGGTTAGGGGCAGGAATATACCATAATCAATCTGAAAATTCTTCACTAAGGGATGTTTTCCTTATCTAGAATAGGAACTTCAAGTCTCAACTCTGCCAACCACACCCAATTAATTTCCTTTACAAAAATAAACATCAAACATCCCCTTCCCATCTATGTCGGACTTCGGTGAACTAAAATTTACCTTTCAATTTTTTTCAGCAAAACCAAGAGGAATATACAATGATTGAGATGAAAAACATTTGTTTCCTGTATGCCACTTCTGCCGATTTTTCGAAAATTCCTGGCTCCTCTTTTCCTGTACCTCTGGCCCCAACTCCCAAGGATATCTGTCCAGAGATAAACAGGAAGACTTAGTGGTTTACACAAAACGTTTTATCTTCACACGTATGTATAATTCTATCCAGCATTACTGAATCTAGACAGACTTCTTAAATTTCCAAATTTCCTTGATATCTACCATTTTGGTAAGAGAGTCAAATGAAAATTCAAAGATTTAAAAAACAAAACGGGGACTTCCCTGGTGGCGCAGTGGTTAAGAATCCACCTGCCAATTCAGGGGACATGGGTTCCAGCCCTGGTCCAGGAAGATCCCTCATGCCGCAGAGCAACTAAGCACATGCACCACAACTACTGAGCCTGTGATCTAGGGGCCGTGCCCTAGAGCCCACGAGCCACAACTACTGAAGTCCACCCGCCTAGAGCCCGTGCTCCGCAACAAGAGAAGCCACCGCATGAGAAGCACGTGCACCACAGTGAAGAGTAGCCCCTGCTCACCACAACTGGAGAAAGCCCCTGTGCAGCAACAAAGACCCAATGCAGCCAAAAATATATAAACAAATAATTTTTAAAAATAAAATAAAATAAACAAAACAAAAATACATGCACATTGGACATATTTCAAACGATGCAAAAAAATAAAAAAAACCCACTCATGCCAGTCCTTCAGCACCTTTTCTTCTCCCCTGAGGTAATCACAGTAGCAGTTGCTGATCCATTCTTTGACATTATTCTGTGTACACATAAATGTTTTTGCGTGTGAATTTTTCCTTTTTTTTTCCTTTCTTCAAAGTAACTATTACTCAACTTTTTAATTCAGCTTCTGTGGAAGTCTAAGGAGGGATGACATTTCTGTCCATCATGTCCTGGGTGATTCTGAATAAAAAAGGGACCCCCTGGTCGGGGCTGCTTCCAAACAAGATTAAAATTCCCAAGAGACAATTCCCAGCTGCTTCTCGGATGGCGGCAGTAGGATGGTGGCTTCCGAGCGTCCCAGGATAACACAAAGGATGCTTTAAAAGGTCGGAGACAAGGGCTCGCAGCTGTGAATTCACCTTTCTGTCTAACCTACGGGATAACTGGCGAGTTACCACTGACCCGGTACCACACACCGTCCCACTCTAGTCCCTAGCAGTCACCAACGACCCAACCCTGCTCTGGGTGACCGTGTTGGAAGAGGAGGGGGTCGGGGGATGGAGCGGTGGGGGAGTTGGGGTGGGGTGGAGCGGGGGAAAGAACCCACGGCTGCGCAGGCACAAATGCTAATGAGGGCGACGCACTACTCAGGGCGCATGCGCAGTCACGGGACTAGGAGACGCCGCAGACCGTGAGGCGCCGGCGAGCTTGCGTATCTCTAGTGGGAGCGACTACCTTTTCTCCGGATGTTCGGTTTTGTTTCCTCCTTCAGCCTATTTCTCGGACCCGCGCCTTTTTGAGTGGTTCCCTTCCTCCTTTGCCCCCTTTTCGGGCCACATCAGGCGGGAGGCTTCCAGAAAGTCGACAAGTCATCTTTAGGTATTGTAAACACCTGTTAACCTTTTCCTAGCTGTGGGCGGGTGCCAGTAAGTCCCATAAGTTGTGAAACAGAAGCAGAAGTTCCCAGGAGCTGTTGTCAGTTTTCAAAAGTATCCCTGGAAATTTTCTTAGAAGAATCGTATCCTTCACGGTCCCGCGTGCATGGCTATATGTTTGGATTTCTGCCGAGCCAGAAAGGCGAATCCTCTGCTGTGCTTCACGCACACCACACTTTACTGTGCAGGAGGGCCTGTACTTTAAGTACTCTAAAGGTTGAGGTATTGAATCTGTTGGAGAAGTGAATCCCGGGTACATCTTATTCATACTCTTATTTACTTTAAACAGTTCGTGTGTTTACAAACGGGTTTCATAATGATGTCATAGAAACCGCACATCCGGATGCTCTCTATGGGTCAGATTGTTGCAGAGCACCTTCCAAAGAAACAGTCACTTTCTGACACTCTAATTGAGGTGTGTTATGTAGGAAGCAGGTGATGCTAATTCTGCGAAGAAAACAGTCTGCAAACTAGCAAGTGTGTCTTAATTTTTGTCAGTGTTTCAAGCATAGAAAAGAATTCTTGCTCCTTGAGACATTTACTCATTTGAAAATTGAAATGCAAAGTACATTATGAAATTCAAAGTACGTTATCCCGGGCTTCCCTGGTGGCGCAGTGGTTGAGAGTCCGCCTGCCGAGGCAGGGGACACGGGTTCGTGCTCCGGTCCGGGAAGATCCCACATGCCTCGGAGCGACTGGGCCCGTGAGCCATGGCCGCTGAGCCTGCGCATCCGGAGCCTGTGCTCCGCAACGGGAGAGGCCACAACGGTGAAAGGCCTGCGTACCAAAAAAAAAAAAAAAAAAGTACGTTATCCCGTGTTTAAAAAATAAAGCCACAGGGAGTTCTTGCTTTGTCAGCACATATACTAAAATTGGAACAATACAGAGAAGACGAGCATAGTACTAGCAATCCAAATACAACAGCCCATTAAAAAGATTATGTACCATGACCAAGTGGGATTTTTTGTTTTATAAATTTATTTATTTTTGTCTGCGTTGGGTCTTCATTGCTGCGTGCGGGCTTCTCATTGCAGTGGTTTCTTTTGTTGTGGTTCACGGGCCCTAAGTGCGTAGGCTTCTGTAGTTGTGGCAGGCAGGCTCAGTAGTTGTGGCTCACGGGCTCTAGGGCGCAGGCTCAGCTGTGGCGCACGGGCTTAGTTGCTCCGCGGCATGTGGGATCTTCCCGGACTAGGGCTACAAACCTGTGTCCCTTGCATTGGCAGGCAGATTCTTAACCACTGCGCCACCAGGGAAGCCCCGACCAAGTGGGATTTATTTATGGAATATGGGAATGGTTCAACAAATGAAAAAACAGTCAGTGTAATACACCTCAATAACAGAATGAAGGACAAAAACGAGCTGGTCATCTCAGTGATGCTAACAAAACATTTGGGAGGTCTGAGGTCTTCTGCCAGCGTTCAGTAGGTGTTCTGTAGGAGTTGTTCCACATGTAGATGTATTTCTGATGTATCTGTGGGGAGGAAGGTGATCTCCGCGTCTTACTCTTCCGCCATCTTGAAGCTCCTCCGAGATTTCTTTCTTTTTAATTCATCCTTTCATTCAAGCTTAGCACTTGAAGGGTCCTGACTTCATGCAGAGTTTAAATTACAACTCCCTGCCTTACATGGGCCTAAGGTTTCCTCTCTAGTCTTAAAATCCAAACCTCTTGGTTACTGAGGTAGCACCAGCATAACCATAATCTTTTTTCCTCGTTTTCAGTTCCCTCTTTATTTGTGCTCCTTGGGAGTTACCCTTACCCTCTTGCAAAGTTAGCTCCGAATCTGAAAAAGTGTATGTTAGATTTTATCTAATATATCTAGGTGTTTTGAAGCACACACGTTTTCGCATTATCTAGTTTGTGATATTGCTATAGAAATTCCCATACTTTTAGCTCCCTCCAGCCTGATGCTTTCTCTTTCCATTCGTTCCCCCTGGAATTCTTCTTCCATAGCAGATTAAAATTCCCTGCCATTCCCAAATTGTTGAGCATAGTTCCTTCACATCTTTGCTTTAACCATAACTTGGCTGTTCCCCCAAAGATACTGCCACCCCTACAGCCAGCTTGAAATTGCTTTTATTTCACCTAGTCTAGAAATCTAACTTACTGTCCTTTCAGGATTTCTAGTCTCTCAGAGTCATGCAATAACCATCCTTTAAAATATAGGCTATAACACAACATTTTAAACCAACTATACTCCAATAAAAATTTTAAAAGTAAATAAAATATAAGCTATATTACTTTATACCCTTTCTGTACACTCTCCTTTATTTACTTAGGGCCTTGACATATGGGAAGTTTCAGTATTTCTTTGGATAACCCAACCAACACCTATAACGGCCTCCTGCCTATCTCGAACTTGAGGAGCTATATGTAAATCTTACTGCATTATGGCCACCCACTCCCACAGACACACCTTGTTCTTTTTTTTAATAATAAATTTATTTATTTATTTATTTTTGGCTGCATTGGGTCTTCGTTGCTGGGTGCAGGCTTTCTCTAGTTGTGGAGAGCGGGGGCTACCCTTTGTTGTGGTGCATGGGCTTCTCATTGCAGCGGCTTCTTTTGTTGCAGAGCACAGGCTCTAGGTGCATGGGCTTCAGTAGTTGTGGCTCAAGGGCTCTAGAGCGCAGTCTCAGTAGTTGTGGCACACGGGCTTAGTTGCTCCGCGGCATGTGGGATCTTCCCGGACCAGGGCTCGAACTCATGTCCCCTGCACTGGCAGGCGGATTCTTAACCACTGCGCCACCAGGGAAGTCCCTACTCCTTGTTCTTTATCATGATCTTGAACTAGACTATTTTAGGAATCTTAAATCCTGATGTATAATTAACTCACTACAATCTTCTTCCCCTCCAACTGAATCACAATTTACACCTAGACATTATTCAACCCTCTGATCTCTCCACACTTTTCTCCTAAGTCCGTCAACTCCCCTGTATTGTTACTCTTCTCTTTCTTTCCAACATATACCCCATGGTGCAATACATACCCACATTCTTGCCAGCCACTTGAACTTAGCTTCCTTATCTTTGTGTAGCATCTACTGTGGAAAGTCTCTACCTGAGATTAATCTAACCCTGAACTCTCCATTTCTATACCTAAAAAAAGAAAGAAAGAAAGAAAAAAGGTAAATTGGTGCTATTGGTGCATGGTGTCCAGCCTCACTGAAAATCCTTTTACAAATACTGGACCAGTGCCGCCTTAGAAGCCTTGAGTTGAAGTTGGCAGAGCACATAATGGAAGGAGCCCAAGTACCTGCATTACTGCTTAGAGAAGAGCCATTTACTGAACATGTTGGGCTTTATCTGTGCAAGAAAGAAACTTCAGTTGTGTTTGAGCCATCAAACATTTGGGGATTTGTTATAGCAGCTTCCATTGCCTTAACTAATGCAATGAGATACCATTTCGAAATTTTAATTTTCATCAGTAATAAGAGAAAATTTTATTTAGGAGCAGTAATGTAAAATTTAATCCCTCTGTTTTAAAATACATCATCAATGATACAATTAAAAATAGCACATGCTTTGGAGGCATTTCTCCAAAAAAGCTACTCAGTGGCCAATAAGCTCATGAAAAGATGTTTGACGTTGTTGATCGTTAAGGAAATGCAAGTCAAATCCACAATGAGATATCACTGCACACCCACTAAGATGGCTATGATAAACAGACAAATGGTAAAATAACAAGTGTTGGCAAGGCTATGGGTAGTTAGGGACTCTCACATGCAGCTTGTGGGACTGTAAAACGGTACAGCTGCTGTGGAAAACAGTTTGTTGATTCCTCAAAAAGAGAAACAGAATTGTTGGCAATTCTACTTCTACATTTATATCCAAAATAATTGAAAATAGGAGTCCAAACAAAAACTTGTTCATGAATATTCTTGGCAGCACTAAGCCATAAGCCATATAGCCATAAGGTGGAAACAACCCAAATGTCCATTAATGGATGACCAGAGAAACAAATTATGATGTATACACAAAATGGGATATTATTTAGCCATAAAAATGGATGAAGTATTGATACTGCTACAACTTGGATGAACCTTGAAAATATTATACTAAGTGAAAAAAGCCAGACACAAAAGGTCACATATTGTGTGATTCCTTCTGTGTGGAATATCGAGAGTAGGCAAATCCATAGAGGTAGAAAGCAGATTGTCAGGGGCTGGCGATAGGAGGCTAGCGAGTGATTACTTAATGGCTATGGGGTCTTCTTCTAGAGCGATGAAAAAGTTTTGAAACTAAAAAGAGGTGGTTGTACAACATCATGAATACACTAAATTTCACTGAAATATACAGTTTAAAATGGTTAATTGTATGTTGTGTGAATTTCACCTCAGAAAACAGAAAACTACCATGAAACTAAAAAGGAAAAAAAAAAACTTAACCCCCCGGTATTCCTCGTGACCAGAGATGAACACTGTTACCACTTTGTTGTGCTGAATTTCCTTCCAGACTTTTTTTTAATGTGTACTAAACGCATTGATTTGTAAAACATGTTATTTTATTTAATAGACCATCCATCTTCAAGATTTAAAACATAGCACACAATGGTGATGGAAATTGTCTGTATCTTGACTATATCAGTGTTAATATCCTGGTTGCGATATTGTATTATATGTCTGCAAAATGTTATCTTTGGGGGTGGGAGCACTAAAATCAGTTTCATTAGAAAATATAAAATATGAAACATATTGGAAAATTACATTTTTCCATATTTTAAAATTTAATTTTTTGAATAGGTGATACAGTCACAAGGTTCAGAAAATTTTAAGTAAAGAGTCATAATAAGTTTCGTCCTTATTTATCATCTCTGCAATCCACCCTGCCTTATCCCCTATGGGGTCACTGTTTTTAGTGTCCCATGTATCCTTCCACACTTTCTCTAGGCGTATATAAGTAAATTGTAATACAGATTTATATTCCCCATTAGTACAAAAGATAGCATAAAATCACAATTTTGTACTTTTCTTTTTTCTTTCACAGTGTATGTATATTGGGGAATTGGGGAGCTTTCCATATATGAACACAGAGAAATACCTCTCTCTGTCTCTCTGTCTCTCTCCACCTCTCTCTCTCTCTCTCTCTCTCTCTCTCTCTCTCTCTCTCTCTCTCTCTCTCTCTCTCTCTCCTGCTACATAGTATTCCAACGTATGGTTATACCATAATTTTTGCCCCCAAATATTGCCTATCACTAAGGCATTGGTTAGTCAACTAATTAATTGCTTAATAAATAAATTATGGGGGCTTCCCTGGTGGCGTAGTGGTTGAGAGTCCGCCTGCTGATGCAGGGGACACGGGTTCGTGCCCCGGTCCGGGAAGATCCCACATGCTGTGGAGCGGCTGGGCCCATGAGTCATGGCCGCTGAGCCTGCGCGTCCGGAGCCTGTGCTCCACAACGGGAGAGGCCACAACAGTGAGAGGCCCGCGTACCGCAAAAAAAAAACAACAAAAAAATAAATTATGGTATAGCTGGAAGGACACTGGGAGAAAAACCCGGCGGCAGAGCACCTTCCCCCAGGAAGCAGTGGCAGAAGACATGGGGGCTGCCAGCAGAGGCTTGCCTAGAGGGTGAATAGTAGAGCCCACCAGGTAGAGAAACGCATGAGCCATCCTCCAAAAATAGTGAAGGTGACCCCACTGCTGGCAGGAACACATTGCTTCTAGAAGCAGTGAGAGTGACACTGAGGTTCTCTCCCAACACACTTCTCGCTCAGGCTTGTGACTCAGCCCCCCTACTGCTCCCTTCCAATATTTCTGCATCAAAGCCTTCCCTTTAAGAATCAGAGGTTCCCATTGATTAAATCCTCCCTTTCTGAGGCCACCTTATCCATGCTTCAGTAGCCATAAGTTGATGACTCCCAAATGTACATCTCTAGTCTAGACTTCTTTTCTGAACTTCAGAGTTGCACGTCCAGCTGCCTTCTTGCATCTCCACTTGGAAGTCTCAAAAGCATCACCAATTCTTCATTTCCAAGATATGACTCACGTTACATCTTCCCATATCTGGCCTTCTTCCAAGTGCTCCTTCTCTCAGAGAATGGCATCTCCATCCAACTGCACAAGCTACAAACCTAAGACATCTTCAGTACCTCTTTTTCCTGCATTTCCCCATATCCAGTCTGCCCAAATATCCCCTTCCATCTCCACTGCTCATTCTAATACAAGTAACCACAGGTTACCACAATCTCTTAACTGGTACGTTGCAGCCAAAGTGTTTCTTTTTTTTTTTAAACTTGAAATCTCATGTTGTCACTTGCTTAAACCCTTTAGTAACTTTCCATTGCTTTTAAAATTGAACAGAATTCCTAGCATGGCCTTTAAGGTCCTACATGGTCAGACCCTGCCTACTTTCCTCCATTCTTACCTTGCACCACACACCTACCGGCTCTTGGGCCTCTCCTACTGCAAGGTCATGCTCCCTCCTGCCATAGGCCTTTTGCTCACACACTTTTCCTTCTGTCTGTATCATTAACTTCTATTCAGTCTTTAAAGCACAACTCATAGAAGTCTTCTGCTGACCCTCTGCTTTGGTCAGCTTCCTTTTCTTCATTGCTCTGATCTCCTTTTGTTTTATATATATATATATATATATATATATATATATATTCCTTTGAGTGTTTCCAACATTTGATCAACATCTGTCTCCTCCACTAGGCTGTAAGCAACCTGAGTCTAGGGACTGCCTGTTTTTGCTTATTATTGTCACACAGAAATTAAATTTTGAATAAATGAACGACTGCTCTCGGCATAGCAATGCACCCTTACCATCTCCTTGGAGACACAGCCCTATCTCTTGCTGCCTGGGGATGCTGCAGAAGAAGAAGCATCCACCAGCCAGGAGCTTGTACTTTGGAGTCAGGGAGATCTGAGCCTGTTTTGGCGCTGCCATTTACCAGCTGTGGATTCTTGAGCAAGTCCCTTTATCTCTCTGAACTTAAGTTTCCCAGTCTCTACAAGAGGGTTACCACTTACCTCATAAGGTTGTTGTTGTTGTTTTAGTCACACCCAGTACATTTAATATGTATTTTTTAAAGAATCATCTTGGGGACTTCCGTGGTGGTCCAGTGGTTAAGACTGTGTGCTCCCAATGCAGAGGCCCAGGTTCAATCCCTGGTCAGGGAACTAAGATCCCACATACCACAACTAAGCCCGCGCGCTACAACCAGAGAAGCCCACGCACCGCAACGAAGAGCCCTCACGCTGCCACAACAGACCCATTGCAGCCAAAATAAATAAATAAATTTATTAAAATAAAAAGTCATTGTGGGGACAATTAGAAACTTGGAAAATGGACAGTGTATTAGATGATTCTTTTTTTTTTTTTTTTTTGGCCACACCGCATGCATGCCGGATCTTAGTTCCTTGACCAGGGATCGAACCTGTGCCCCCTGCATTGGAAGCACGGAGTCTTAACCACTGGACCACTGGGGAAGTCCCCACAATGACTTTTTTGAATCTAGGATCCAATCAAAGTTCACCCATTGCATTTAGATGTCATACCTCTTTAGTCTCCTTTAATTTAAAGCACTTCACCTTACTTTTTAAATCTTTTGTCTGTCATGATGTTGACACTTTGGAAGAGTCCAGGCCCATTGTCTGGTAGAATGTCCTCTGTTCAGCGTTTGCTGCCTCCTGTTTAGATTCAGGTGAGACATTTTTGGTGAGAGGACCGCATCAACGAGGATGTGTACTTCCCCATACTCTCCACCTGGGGGCATACAGTACCATTTTGTCCCAGGATTGGTGATGCTAAATTCAATCACTTGGTTAAGGTGGTGTTACGTAACACAGCTGTGATGGGGGATTAAATGAAGGAATGTACCTAAGGGGTCTGGTCCATAAACCTTAGTTCTTCCGCATTCCCCTTCAGCCTTCACTTTGCGGCAGATGCACAACCTTCCTTTTTTTTTTAAAGATTTTTTGATGTGGACCATTTTTAAAGTCTTTATTGAATTTGTTACAGTAATGCTTCTAGGGGCTTTCCTGGTGGCTCAGTGGTTAAGAATCCGCCTGCCAATGCAGGGGACATGGGTTTGAGCCCTGGTCTGGGGAAGATCCCACATGCCGCGGAGCAGCTAAGCTTATGCACCACAACTACTGAGCCTGTGCTCTAGAGCCCACGAGCCACAACTACTGAGCCCATGAGCCACAACTACTGGAGCCTGCGTGCCTAGAGCCCGTGGTCTGCAGCAAGAGAAGCCACCACAGTGAGAAGCCCGCGTACTGCAATGAAGAATAACGCCTGCTCGCTGCAATTAGAGAAAGCCCTCGTGCAGCAACGAAGACCCAACACAGCCAAACAAATAAATAAATAATAAATAAATAAATACATTCTTAAAAAAATAATAATGCTTCTGTTTTAGGTTTTAGTTTCTTGGCCCTGAGGCATGTGGGATCTTAGCTCCCTGACCAGGGATCAAACCCACACCCCCTGCATTGGAAGGTGAAGTCTTAACCACTGGACTGCCAGGGAGGTCCCAAGATACACAACATTCTTGACTACACTTTCTCACCACAAGTGCCTCTTGGTGGGACTGGTAGTTATCACTAATTTGAGACTACTTTTTTTTTAATTAATTAATTTTTATTTATTTGGTTGTGCTGGGTCTTAGTTACAGCACGTGGGCTCCTTAGTTGTGGCATGCGAACTTTTAGTTGCGGCATGCATGTGGGACCTAGTTCCCTGACCAGGAATCAAACCTGAGCCCCCTGCATTGGGAGTGCAGAGTCTTACCCACTGTGCCACCAGGGAAGTCCCAAACTTGAGACTACTTTTTAAAAAAATATTTTATTATGAAATTTTCAGGGGACTTCCCTGGTGGTTCATTGGTTAAGACTCTGCACTCCCAATGCAGAGGGCAAGCGTTCAATCCCTGGTTGGGGAACTAAGATCCCTCATGCCACACGGCATGGCCCAAAAAAAAAAAAAAAAAAGATAAACAAGTGTGAATAAAACACAATTAAAATTTTTATTATGAAACTTTCAAATATACACAAAAGTAGAGAGAGTAGTTTAATGAATCTCAATGTATTCATCACCCAGTTCAAAACAATTATCACTATTTTACCAGTAAGCTTTGTAATTACTTTTGAGTTTTGTCCTTTGAGCCTCTTCTTTTCTTTCCCTAATACACAGGTCTTTGAATTCTACAGGGGACATTTGGGAAAACTTTTCACTTATGAATTTTCCTTGTTCCATTGGTCCAGCTTGCAGGTAAGTGCTAATGATAAATGCATGCTGTTGGAGATAGTAGGCACTGGTTCAGCATGTCCAGAAGTGCTGCGGCACTTCTCAGACTGCACACCAGTCACCTGGGGGTCATGTGAAATTACAAATTCGGACTACATAGCTCTGGAATGGGGTCTGAAATTCTGCATTTCCAAACAGACTTCTAGGTAATGCCAGTGGTGCTTGTCTGAGAAAAAGCTTTGAGCAGGGAAGTGTTCTTAGAAGGTAAAACCTTGATATTTTGGATACAGACGATAAGAAACATCTGATAAGAAAGAAAGAAGCTAAGTAATGCCTGAGGTTCCTTCCAGCACTTAAATTCTTTGAGTCTTTGTTCCTAGCCTCTAGCAATTGCAGAAGTAACTAAGCACAATGACTTCACTCCTACTTGTAGGAAGAAGCAAGCTTGAATTAAAGACGTGAAACCCCTGCATAAAATTGCAGTACGTTTGTTCCAGTTCCTCCTATATAATCAACAATCCTAGTGTCGAGTTCGAGGCAATGGAAGCACTGCTCAGACTGTCACACAGATTTTTCCTTACCTTTTAAAATATTTGTTTCTGTAGGCAGGCAGATGTATAGTTAAAGCACGGATGAACCAGTCTGTGGAGGTATGACCCAAGAATTTTTAATTCTCTAAGCACTGAGGTGACAGTTCGTTATAGTCCCGAGAAATGAGAAGAGTGGTTAGAAAGTTCCAAAATATTTGCTCATCCTTTCACCTTAGATTATCATGTTGGTGTGGAATTTGGTCAATCAGCCACCACATATTAAGCATCTACTATGTGGACAAACAAGACAGAAACATCCTAGTGGTAGAGGAGACAGAAAATAAACATGCAAACAAATAACTAAGACAATTTCAGATACTGAGACATGTTCTAAAGAATTGAAACAGACCCTGCTTTTCCTTGTTTCAGGCTTTACCTCCTTTTTTTTCTTTCTCCTTTCCTTTCCTTTTTTCCCCCTTTCTGTCAGTCCTTCCCATGAACTTAATTAGCATTAGATGATTGAGAAGGCTTAAAGATAGCTCTCAAAAGAACCCTTTCAACTGCTACCAAAATAAGACTACACCAGCAATTACAAGAAAGAGGCAGGAATATCCCAATATATCCCACCCTTTTAAACTGCAGTGTTTTGCAGCAGTTACAGATAAAGAAAATTGCAGCTTGGGACAATACCATAACCATATACCCCTTTCTGCTCTTGCCTTATAAAAACTCCAATTCTGCTGCAGCTCAGGGAGTTAGCTAATTTTGAGGTGCTACCTGACACGCATCAGCTGAATATCTGAATTACTTTATTTTTTAGTTCCTTGACAGAATATAAAAGAGACCATTTTAAGGGGGAGAGACTGCTTTACTTGGGATGGTCAGGGAAAATGTCTCTGAGGAGGATTCATTTGAATCGAAAGTAAATAATAATAAGGTCAGCTTGAGATAATTTGGGGTAGAATGTTCTAAGCAGGAACCACACATACAAAGTCCAGGAAATTTGGTAGAAAGTGGAGAACATGGATGCAGGTAAGTGAATGAGGAGAGAAGGGCCACGTGGGTTGGAAACCCCTGGAGGTTTCTGTTTTGTTTGTTTTAACAGCTTTATTAAGACATAATTCAGAGAATTCCCTGGCGGTCCAGTGGTTGGGACTCCGCACTTTCACTGCCAAGGGCCCAGGTTCAATCCCTGGTTAGGGAACTAGAATCCCGCAAGCTGCACGGCGAAAAAAAAAGACATAATTCATATACGATTCACCCATTTAAAGTGTACAATTCAACGTTTTTTAATATGTTCACGGAATTGTGCAACCATCACCACCATCAAGTTTAGAACATTTTCATCACCCCCAAAAGAAATCCCATAGCCATTAATATTCACTTTCTACCTTCACACCCCGCTCTCACCCCCAGCCCTAGGCAACTACTAATATATTTTCTGTGTGTATGAATATGCCTATTCTGGCCATTTCATGTAAATGGAATAATACAATATATAGTCTTCTGTGACTGACTTTTTTCACTTAGCATAATGTTTATCCATTTTTATGGATAAAACATCCATAAGGTTTATCCATGTTGTAGCATGTATCAGTACTTCATTCCTTTTTATGCAGAATAGTATTACACTGTATAAATATGCTACTTGTGTTTATCCATTCATTAGTTGATGAACATTTGGGTTGTTTCCACTTTTTGGCTATTATGAATAATGTTGCTATGAACATTCACATACAAGATTTTGTATGCAAGTGTGGGTAAAAGGTTGTATTTCTCTTGGGCACGTAACTAGGAGTGAGATTGCTATTTCATATGGTGACTCTATGTTTAACCTTTTGAGGATCGGCCGAACATTTATTATCTTTTTATTTCAGCAATCTTAGTGGGTATCTCATTGTGTTTTCTTATGTACTGTTTTTTTTTTTACAGTTTTATTAAGATATAATTGACATACAGCACTGTATAATTTTTATTTATTTAAATTGAAGTATAGTTGATTTACAGTGTTGTGTTAGTTTCACGTGTACAGCAAAGTGATTCAGTTACACATATATACATTTAAATTAGGTTATTTATCTTTTTATTGTTGAAGTGTAACAGTTCTTCATATATTCCAGATACAAGTTCCTTATCAGATATATGATTTGCACATATTTTCTCCCATTCTGCAGGTTGTCTTTTCACTTTCTTGATGGTGTCCTTTGAAACACAAAAGGTTTTAATTTTAATTAAGTTCAACATCTCTTTTTTCGTTAGTTGCATGTGCTTTTAATGTCATACCCTAGAAACCACTGCCTAACCAAGAGTCATGAAGACTTACTTCTATGTTTTCTTCTCAGAGTTTTATAGTCTTAGCTCTTACATAAGAGGCCTATGATAATAGATAATAGTTAATTTTTGTATATGGTGTGAGGTAGAGGTCCAACTTCATTCTCTTACATATGGATATCAAATTGTCCTAGCACCATTTGTTGAAAAAACTATTCTTTCCTGGTGGCACAGTGGTTAAGAATCCACCTGCCAGTGCAGGGGACGTGGGTTTGAGCCCTGGTCCAGGAAGATCCCACATGCCGCAGAGCAACTAAGCCCATGCGCCACAACTACTGAGCCTGTGCTCTAGAGCCTGCAAGCCACAACTACTGAAGCCCGCCTAGAGCCCGTGCCCTGCAACAAGAGAAGCCACCGCGGTGAGAAGCACACGCACCACAAGCAGAGTAGCCCCTGCTCGCCGCAACTAGAGGAAGCCCACGCACAGCATTGAAGACCCAATGCAGCCAAAAATAAATAAATAAAAATAAGTACATTTATAAAAAACAAAAAGAAAAACACTATTCTTTCCTCATTGAATCGTCTTGGCACCCTTTGAAAGATCATTTGACCATTTATGCATGGATTGATCGATCTATTCCATTGATCTATTTGTCTGTCTTCATACTACTACTACATTGCCTTTTTTAAAAAAATAAATTTATTTACTTATTTTTCGGCTGCGTTGGGTCTTCGACGCTGTGCACGGGCTTTCTCTAGTAGCGGTGAGCAGGGACTACTCTTTGTTGCGGTGTGTGTGCTTCTCACTGCGGTGGCTTCTCTTTGTTGTGGAGCACAGGCTCTAGGCACACGGGCTGCAGTAGTTGTGGCTCATGGGCTCTAGAGCACAGGCTCAGTAGTTGTGGTGCACGGGCTTATTTGCTCCGTGGCACATGGGATCTTCCCGGACCAGGATTTGAACCCATGTCCCCTGCATTGGCAGGCGGATCCTTAACCACTGCCCCACCAAGGAAATCCCCACATTGTCTTAATTTCTGTAGCTCTGTAGTAAATTTTGAAATCAGAGCTTTGTTTTTTCCCACAGTATTTTAGTATCAGCTTGTCAGTTTCTGCAAAAAAAAGCCACCTGCGATTTTGATAGGGATTACATTGAATGTGTAGATCAGCTTGGGGAGTATTACCCTTTTAGCAGTATTAAGTCTTCTTCTCTATGAACATAGGATATTTTTCCATTTATTTAGATCTTTTTATTTCTTTCAACAGTTTTTTATACTTTTCAATATACAGGTTTTACACTTCTTTTGTTAAATTTATTACTAAGTACTTTATTTTTGATGCTATTGTAAATTGTTTTTTGAATTTCATTTTTGAATTGTTTGCTAGTATGTAGAAGTAGAATTGGTGTTTGTTTATTCATCTTGTATCCTGCAACCTTGCTAAACTCCTCTATTAGTTCTAATATTTTTTTAGTGGATTCCTTAGGATTTTCTATATATAAGATAATGTTATCTGCAAATAAAGATCATTTTACTTCTTCCTTTTCGATCTGTATGCCATTTCTTTCTTGCTCAATTGCCCTGGATAGAATCTCCAATATATTATTGAATAAAAGGGTGAGAATGGACATGCTTGTCTTGTTCCTGGTCTTGTGGGGGGAAGTATTCATTTCTTCACCATTATGATATTAGCTGTGAGTTTTTTATAGATGTCCTTTGTTTCAGTTTAAGGAAGTTCCCTTCTATTCTTAGGTTACTGAGTATTTTTAATCATGAAACGTTTTTGGATTTTTGTCAAATGCTTTTTTTTTTTTCTTGCACCTATTGAGATGATCAAATGGTTTTTGTCCTTTATTCTATTAATGTGGTGCATTAAATTAATTGATTTTCCAATGTAAAATCAACCTTGCATTCCTAGGATAATTCCCACTTAGTTATGGTGTATAATTCTCTTTATATACTACTGCATTCAGTTGGCTAGTATTTGTTGAGGCTTTTGTGTCCATATTCATAAGAGATATTGGTATGTAGGTTTTTTTGGTAACATGTCTTTCTGGTTTTTGTATCAGAGTAAACTGGCTTCATAGAACGAATTGAGAAGTGTTTCCTCCTCTCCTATATTTTGGAAGAGTTTGAGAGGATTCATATTAATTCTTTAAATGTTTTGTGAAATTCACCAGTAAAGTCATCTGGGCTTGGGATTTTCTTTGGGGGAAGTTTTAAATTACTAATCCAATCTCTTTACTAGTTATAGGCCTTTCCAGACTTTCTGTTTCTTCTTTAGTTGATTCTGGTAGTTTGTGTCTTCCTAGGACTTTGTCCATTTCGTTTGTTATATAATTTGTTGGCATATGTTTCTTCATGGTATTCTCTTATAATTCTTTTTTTTCCTGTAAGGTCAGTAGTAATGTCCCCTCTTTCATTTCTGATTTTAGTGATTTTAGTCTTCTCTCTTCTTGGTCAGTCTAGCTAAAAGTTTGTCAGTTTTGTTGATCTTTTCAAAGAATGAAATTAGCTTTTATTTTTTCTTTTCTTTTTTTTCCCCTCCTGTTCTCTATTTCGATAATTTCCACTCTAATTTTTATTGTTTTCTTCTTTCTGCTTGCTCTGGGTTTTGTTTGCTTTTTTCCCCCCCTGTTACTTAAGGTGGAAATTTAGTTTATTGATTTGAGATCTTCCTTTTTTTTTTTTTTTAACATTGGCATTTATAGCTAAAAATTTCCCTCTGAGCACTGTTTTAGCTCCATCCTATAAGTTTTGGTATTTTGTGTCTTCATTTTTATTTATTTATTTTTTAAACATTTTATAACTCTCTTACTGATATTCTCTGTTGGATGAGATGTTGTCAACATACCTTCCTTTAATTCCTTAAATATGGTGTCCTTTAGTTCTTTGAACATATTTACAATAGGGGCTTTGAAGTTTTTGTTAAGTTCAACATCTAGGCCCCCACCAAAGCAGTTTCTGTTGCCTACTTTTTTTTTCTTCTTGTCATGGGTCACATTTTCCTGTTTCTTTGCATGTCTCATAATTTTTTTGTTGAAAATGGAACATTGCTACAATAATATGTTGTAGCAACTCTGGATTTTGAACCCTCTCTCACCTGGGGCTTGTTTTCTTATTTATTTCTTCAGTGACTTGCCTGGACTAGTTCACAGAATTCTATCAATATTTTCTCCACAGTGTGTAGTCTCTGATGTTGCTCCTCAAAGAGTGAAGCTTTGACTATGTGCACAGTCTTCTGACCACCAGGGATTATTGTAGTTTTAGCAGTGCTCTCTTTCCCTGGTCTCCCTGTTAAGCTGCTAGGTGACCTGACTTTACTGTAACACTCACAGCCTTTAGCCTCCAGTAATTGCTAGCTGACTGCTCTGTTGTTTTTGGCAAAGTCTGGGGCATAAATTGTTCCACAGTGTGATCCAGCTAAAGTCAGACCCCTTTGTGGGGGCAGTCTTTGAGGCTTGCTCTGAGCTCAGAAAGGCCCTTCTTATCTGTCTCTTTCCCTGGTTTACTCTCTTAAACTTCTAGCTGGGCTACTATTTTGTTTGTTGCTGCTAGTTTAATGGAGCTAAGAGCCTCCTCTTAACTGTTTACCACGAAAATCTCCATTGTTTTTGACAATACCCTTATGCATGAACTTCCCCACATTGTCTTCCCAATAAAGTATGTCCTCTTTGGGAGAGCTACTGAGCTCTCTGTTCTTTTTTTTTTTTTTAATTTATTTTTGGCTGCGTTGGGTCTTCGTTGCTGCGTGTGGGCTTTTCTCTAGTTGTGGTGAGTGGGGGCTACTCTTCGTTGTGGTGCTCAGGCTTCTCATTGCAGTGGCTTCTCTTGTTGTGGAGCACAGGTTCTAGGCACGCAGACTCAGTAGTTGTGGCTCGCGGCCTCTAGAGTGCAGGCTCAGCAGTTGTGGCACATGGGCTTAGTTGCTCCGCGGCATGTGGGATCTTCCCGGACCAGGGATTGAACCCGTGTCCCCTGCATTGGCAGGTGGATTCTTAACCACTGCGCCACCAGAGAAGTGTCTGAGCTCTCTGTTCTTATGGCCTCCCTCTCCCCCGCCTTCCAACAGAATGCCTGTACTACTGCATTAGAGTAGGGCATGGGCAGGGGCTGTTGTCCACTTCTTCTGAAGTGATAAACCTGGGTTGCTCCACGAGTAGGGCGTTGGATGTGGATGGCAGCCCCTAGTCTTTTGGGCTTGCCCTCCTGGCATGGCATCTATGAGTGAGCTGGGGTGGGGGCAATTGGGACCCAATATTCTCAGCCTTCTGTGCCTAGGTAAAACTTCCACCCTATGAGTGGGACCTGGGATTTGGAAGGGAGTCCCAGTCCAGGCCCCTGCCAGAAAAAGGGATGACATGCTGGCCACTTGCCCTTCCTTAGGTGAAACCATACTCCTAGACTAGGAGCTGAAGGGAAAGGGAGTCCTGTCTTCTTTGACCTCCCTGCTTGAAGTAGAACTTATGTCACAGTGAGCTGGGAGGAGATAGAATCAGACAGTGGCTCAAATACCATAGACTCTTACTGTTCTTATCAAGATTTACTAAACTTTCTTGAATAAATGTTTCTCCACTTTCTGTATACTCTTAGGACAATATCCAGAGATTTTAAATGGTTGGTTTTTTAAAAAATAATTTTCACTAGTTAAATGTTTCAGTGGGGAGATGAGCTTCTCACGCTGCCATTCCAGAAGTGTGGTCACCTTAGGCGTTTTATTTCCCCATCATGTTTTAGTATGAAAAATTCTAAACAGCAAAGTTGGAAGAATTTCACAGTGAATACCCATATTCTCCTTACTAAGATTCTACCATTAACATTTTGTTATAATTGTTGTATCATATCTGTCCATTTATCTATCATTCACTCTGATGTATTTTTGGATGCAATGCAAAGTAAGTTGCAGACATCAGTAACTTCTAAATTCTCTCACATGTGTATCATTAACTAGAATTCAATATTTGTTTGCAGTTTTTTTTTCTTTTGAGGTAACTTTTGCATACAATGAAGTACATAAATCTTAAGTTTACAGTCATTGAGTTTTGATAGATTCACGCACCTGTGCAACCCAAACTCCTGTCAGGATATGAAATATTTCTATCACCCAACAAAGTTCCCTCATATCTCTTCCCCGTCAATCACCATGACCTCCCCGCCCTCAGAGGCAACCACTGTTATTATTTTTTTCTACCGTATATTAGTTTTTTCCTGGTCTACAACTGTACATATTAAGAAATCATATAGTATGAACTCTTTCATGTAGAACTTCTTTCACTTAGCCTAATGCTTTTGCGAGGCATCCATGTGGCATGTATCAACTATTAATATTATTACTGAATAGTATTGCATGATATGAGTTTACCAACTTATTTATCCATTCTCCTTTTTACAGTCACCTGGGCTATAATTTACTGGAGGACTTTAGGCGGAGAATTGGCATCTAATTTACCCTTTAGATAGGTCATTCTGGTTAGTAAGTGGGAGGTGAACTATGAGAGCAGGGCAAGAAGAGGCCTGTTAGGAGGTTCTGGCAGCAGTTCAGGTGAGATTTGAAGTTGGTTTGGATGAACATTGTAGCAGTGCAGATGTTGAGTGGAGATGGTCTGATTCAGGGTACATTTTGGAAGTCAAGCTAACAGGACTTGCTGATGGACAGGATTGTGGAAAGTGAAAGAAAAGAAAGAATCAAAGGTGACTCTATTCCCCCAAGACATTCATTAAATAAAATTTTGCCATTATGAGGGTGGAGAGGCAATAAAAAAAACAAGCCATAAATTTTCTGCTTGGAGATTTGGCTAAGAAACAGTTGCAAGGCAATCACTAAGCAAATATTTGCCAACTGCATCCAGAAGGCAATTGGTTAGTTCATACACCCTGTGAACACATGCAGCTCTTTAGACAACCAGCATAATTTGCAGCTTCTCTTGCTATGATGATATGTATCACTATATATATATATATATTTTTTTTTTTGCAGTACGCGGGCCTCTCACTGTTGTGACCTCTCCCGTTGTGGAGCACAGACTCCGGACGCGCAGGCTCAGTGGCCATGGCTCACGGGCCCAGCCGCTCCGCGGCATGTGGGATCTTCCCTGACCGGGGCACGAACCTGTGTTCCCTGCATCGGCAGGCGGACTCTCAACCACTGCGCCACCAGGGAAGCCCTTGTATCACTATTAGAAATACAATTCAACTTAATTTTTGAATCTCTGCTTTATCCACCCTCCCACCTGCCACCCCACTTGACCTAGCACTTCAGAGCTGTTGGCTTTAAGATTCAACTTCCCTTATTTCACTCAGACAGGAAACTCTTAAATGTTGGTTATTTCTTATCTGAATCTTTAAATATGTCACTGTGTTTCTGTGATTGGCCTTTTAAAAAGTATTACATAAAGACTGATCCCTTTACATAAAATGAGGCTGAGATCAAGCTTTCGTTTATTAAACAAATATTTATTGTGTGCCTACTAGATGCTAGGAACTGTGCTAGGCATTGGTTATACCATGGTGAATAAGATAGACTCTGCTCTCAAAGAGCTCAAAGAACACATAAATTGGGCAGGTTTTTTTTTAACATCTTTATTGGAGTATAATTGCTTTACCATGGTGTGTTAGTTTCTGCTTTATAACAAAGTGAATCAGTTATACATATACATATATTCCCATATCTCTTCCTTCTTGCATCTCCCTCCCTCCCATCCTCCCTATCCCACCCCTCTAGGTGGTCACAAGGCACCGAGCTGATCTCCCTGTGCTATGCGGCTGCTTAAATTGGGCAGTTTTATTACAGTGTGATAAATGCTATAATAGAAAGCATGTAAAAGTGGCATTCAAGGGCTTCCCTGGTGGCGCAGTGGTTGAGAGTCCGCCTGCCAATTCAGGGAACGCGGGTTCGTGACCTGGTCCGCGAAGATCCCACATGCTGCGGAGCGGCTGGGCCCGTGAGCCATGGCCGCTGAGCCTGCGCGTCTGGAGCCTGTGCTCCGCAACGGTAGGGGCAACAACAGTGAGAGGCCCGCGTAATGCAAAAAAAAAAAAAAAAAAAAAAAAAAAAAGTGGCATTCAACAGAGGCTTAAGGATCAAGCCAGGAAAAACTTCCAGAGGGTATGTTTTAGTTGAGAACTGAGGGATCAAAAAAATGAGCCAGAGAAGTTGAAGGCGGGACAGAACAGGGTATTCCAGGTGGGAGAAGCAGCATGATCTAAGATCCAGACATGGTACATTGGTAGAACTTCACATTTGAGATGGGGGAAGTGGAGTCTAAGAGGGAGTTATTAGAGAAGGATGCAAGGGACGGATCTTGAAAGGTTTTCTAAACCTGAAAGTCCTTATGGAGAAGGGGAAAGGGTTGCAGGTGAGTGTTGAAGTGATCATAAATTGATGGAGGTGATTATAACTGCCTGTGAACTAAGCTGCCCTCATGTGATTTTCTCCATTCAGAATTTGCCTGCTTGGGCTTGGGAGAAGGCAAGGAGAAGGCAGAGTGCTGGGAACGTCCAGGGTTATGAGTGCTGAAGATAATTCAGCATTTCTCCAACTGCTCTTTCTCTAAACATTCTACTGACAGATGTTAACAGGATGAAAACATCCTTGGTCAAAGAAGTTTGGGAGAACTGCTATATACTCTAATCCCTTCTTAATATACACATAAACATATTTGAAGTTCTGAGGGTCTCACATTTGAAAACCCAGTTAAATTTAGTGTAGTCAACTTTTTAAAGCTTATTTGCCTCTAGAATGGCCTCTGTGTGTGTGTGTGTGTGTGTGTGTGTGTGTGTGTGTGTGTGTGTGTGTTGCATCTGCTAAGGTCTCATAGTTTGGTTCATGATGGATCAGATAATCATTCACCTTACCACTACATAAAATAATAGGAGCCTTTATTTCTTTTCATTCAGCATGTTTAAATTATAGGCAGTTAGTCATTTAAGTCCACATTGATTTAGGGTAGAGCAATGGCTAACTTGTTCTGAAACGTACCTCATTCTTTATGAACCTATTTTACGTTCCTATTCCATTTGTTACCAACTCTTGTCATAAATTTAAAAAACAAACAAAGCATAAACTAGCTTCCTTATTTTTCATCCAGGATCATAAGAAGCCAGTGTGAAAACTGGCAAGGAAAGCTGGACCATGCCAAATGGTTAGGATTAGGGCTGGCGGGGAGGACAGCAGTCAAGAATTACTAGTATTATTATTTTACTAATAATAATAACCAGCGTTTTCACGGTCTTTACAGTTTACAGATTACACTTATATGTGTTATTTTACATAATCACATTCAATTATTGATGAGCAGGGTACAGCTATCATTGGTGAGAGCAAGGAACATAATTTGGGGAGATGACAAATGAAAAGACATGTTGAGGAAAAGAAAGATAGGAGCTGGGTGGGAAAGGAGTTTAAAAAATACTGGGGACAGTAGTCTAAAGCATGCATTCCCAATGGAGGTGAAAATTACCAAGGGGGTGAAAAGCAGTTTTGGGGAGGCCAAAAAAGAAAGAGTAGATATTATGGTGGTTTGTGACCCTCCAAAGGGCCACCATACAAAAACAGACATGCAGTGTATTTACGGTATTAACATTTCATGGCAGAGGTGCAATTAGGGAAAAAATGTCTAAAAAAGCTTCTTGAGGGTGAGGGGGTGATAATAAAAAAAAGGTTGAGGAACTGTGATGTAAACTCTGTGGTGCCCATGGAACTTTTTGACGTTTGTCAGTGATTCTTCTGTTCTCAGACATGTTAGACAACTCATTTGTCTAGCACAGTGTCTGCTCATGGCTTCATTTGTCTGCCCATCTTCCCCAAGGCCCTAAATGACCATGTTTTGCCCCTTTAAGCTCTTCTCTTCAAGCTACAGCTGACTGAATTAGGGTGGATGCAAGCAAAGACTGGTTAAGGCATAGATTGGCCAGTGAGTGACCGGGAAGCCTGGCTGCACTCACTTCCTCTCATCAGACTTCCATGGTGCTGTATTGGTATAATGTCTCCTCCACTTCTCCCTTTCAGATGACTGGAGTGGGTATCAAAAGAGCCCAGGTTATGACATCTCCCCAGTCAAGACGCTTTCAATCTCATTTGAGTGAGATTGAATGTAATTGAATGAAGATGGAAGAGAAATTTATTTGAATCATTAGCTCTTTGTCCTTTATATACTAATCATATATTAGTTAAGGGAGGGCTTTCCTGTACATTGTAGGTTTAGCAGCACTCTAGGCCCCTCCCCAGGAGATTCCAGAAACACCCCCCTCCCAAAGTGTGACAACCAAAAATGTCTCTAGGCGTTGCCAAATGTCCACTGGGGGGCAAAGTCACCTCTGGTTGAGAACTACAGATATTGAGAAACTAGAATATCAGAAAATTATCAATCTCCTAATGGTATCATTATGATCAGAAATGCCATAAAGGGTTTGTGATCTGCTGTTAAACATCATCTTAATAAGGATGTTACCAGAAATTATGGAAGACAGTCCTTGAGAGCCGAGACCAGTGTTGTTACCAAGATATTCACAGCTAACAATAGTGAGCAGCAGATGCTTTCTAAGCATGTTCCGTGTATTAACTCATTAGTTCTCCTGGCAACTCCAAGGAGTTGGTACGACTATTATTCTACCCACCCTACAGGTAAGGGAACTGAGACATGAGATGTTAAGGGACTTGCTGAGGTCACCCAACTGGTGATAGCAAAGTCACCCAGGCAACCCAGTTCTAGAGCCCACATTCTTTTTAAATTTATTTATTTTTGGCTGCGTTGGGTCTTCGTTGCTATGCACGGGCTTTCTCTAGTTGTGGCGAGCAGGGGCTACTCTTCATTGCGGTGCGCAGGCTTCTCATCATGGTGGCTTCTCTTGTTGCAGAGCACGGGCTCTAGGCGCGTGGGCTTCAGTAGTTGTGGCACACAGGCTCAGTAGTGGCGGCTCGCGGGCTCTAGAGCACGTGCTCAGTCGTTGTGGTGCACGGGCTTAGTTGCTCTGTGGCATGTGGGATCTTCCCGGACCAGGGCTAGAACCCATGTCCCCTGCATTGGCAGGCAGATTCCCAACCACTGCGCCACTGGGGAAGCCCCCAATTAGGCATTTCAGGCCATTATGTTTTCTCTAGACATGAAAGAGCTCATTCCCCAAACCTAATTACTAGCCCTGAGAAATTTAGATCAAATTCATCCCTCATCTATGTTCAAACTCATCCTTAGATCTCATGCAGCTCAATAGGCTTGGGAGGCAAACAAATGCCTTCCTATTTGGGGGTTGGGGGCTGGAACAGATACCTCCAGAGTGGAAAGGCTGTTTTGCAGAGCACAGTCCTCTATAGCCATCATGGGTTCTCAGCTCCCCGAATTCCCCATGTTTCATAACTGAGTGTACTGCCACTCGCATCCCTGAACTCTGGTGCCAGCCGCCTGAGTGCTTCAATAGGAGATGTTCCATTGCTCTCTAAGTCTCGCTCAGCACTGGGTCAGAGTTTTATTTATTTATCTATTTATTTTAAAGTTGAGGAGTTTATTAGGGAAAGATGAAAGGTTAAGACACCTCAAGTGACAGAAAGAAAACTCTAAAAATGTCCCTTTTCAAGCCAAGTGGAGGCCTGGCCTTGACCTTCCCAAAAGGACAAGAAACTGATGGGTTAGCAACAACATTCTCTGGCAGCCACCTCACCAGGGCTCCTCAGCCAGGAATGCTTCCCACCCCTGGCCAAAGTTGGGGAGGAGACAGACTATTTATAGAAGCAATGCAGAGACAATGAGAGCTGTAAGGAAAGGCTGAGAGAGAGAGAGAGAAAGGTGGGGAGGACCTGGACAGAGTCTCAGGCTTTTGGCTCTTAGCGCCTCAAATGTGTTGACAAGTAGTTGTACAAAGTGTTACTGAAGAGGTAAAGTGCCTACTGTTGTTTCTGAGAGTTCCCCTGGACTCCTTCCCACGCGCCACATCACACTGCTGGGTGTACATGGCAGAGCCCAAAGGTCACAGTTTTGAAATAAAGAAAAACAAGAATAAGCCCTGTTGTTCTTTAAGGAGAGAGGAAGGAACTGAAGACTGCTGGGGCCTTTCCCACGAGGCCTTTTTGTTCTGCAAAAGGAACTTCCTAGCAGCAGCATGGCACAATTATAGGTGAGGGTCTCACCGCTTGTCACCCTCGCTTCATTCAGTGTACTCTGTTCTCTGTTCAAGAGCTGTCAGTTTCTCGTTTAGTGTTGCGAGTCTTGAGTGGAGAAAGTCTGCGATATCAAACGAGTGGAGAAAGTCTGCAATTTTCTTGCTGCTGCTGGTGATGACCTCAATGTACTCCTAGTTCACCCCGTCCTGGTGAACCTCTCGCTGCACTGGATCCTCTTGTCCCACCATGGCCGCTGCCTAAGGAAGCGCGACTAGGTCAGAGTTTTAGAGGTTATGTAGCATGATTTTATACTGCACAGTTTTATGTTATATAAAAGTGCCATTATAGTATTGTTATATATTCTCTAAACATTTTTGGGCAGGGTGCAATTTGAGGTTAAGGATAAGATGCTACAAACAAATAGAAATTAATTTAGACCAGAACTGTCCAATAGAACTTTTGCAGTGATGGAAATGATTTATATCTGTGCTGTCTGGTACAGTAGCCACTAGCCACACGTTGCTATTGAGTACTTGAAAGATGGCTAGTGCAACTGAAGAACTGAATTTTATTTTAATTTTAACTTATTTAAATCTAAACAGCTGCCAGTGGCTCCTATATAGGGTAGTGTATAGGCTGTCTTTCAAGAGGATGGCTACTAGCTGTCTGGACCTCATCTGACTTAGGACTTGGAATATAGGAAATTTAAAGCTGTTTTAAAGTAGATCTTAAATAAGATCCTGAGATTTCCATGTGGCTAGTCTCTTTCCTTGTCTTGGGATGGGTGACTCATTTGGAGATGGAAAAGCAAGCAGCTCTGTACTCCAGCATCCCACAGAGATGGTTCCTAAGGAAGTTGCTAACCTTAAGACAATTCAGGTAGAGGCTGAAATGTCAGAGGGGAAATCAGAGATGGTCGAGTCTATCACTGTCTCTCCCCCTCACTGGCCCTCTTCACTCTGTTTGCACCCTCACCTACTGCCCTGGCCTTATTTTCAACGTTGGGGAAATTTTCATAGTTTTGGAAGGTTTGGAGAGGCAAGAAGCATTTACCTGGGAGATTCTAGGCTCTCGAGGAGGGTCTAGAGTGGCTTGGGTTTAGGTATTAGGATAAATTCACTCCTTTAAAGCCCATATAAATTAACGTCAAAGACCCAGCTGGCAAAGTGCCTACTCGAGCATCTCAGGTGGTGGTGCAGCCCAAGAGCTACTCGGCGGAATGGAGTGGGAGAATTCCCATCTGCCACTAAGGGAGCTTTGTGAAGCGAGGACCATGTCAAAAGTGGGCGTGGGGACAAAAGGAAAGATGAAATAATGGTATCTCAGAATTGAATAAAGTGAAATGTTTCGAAAGTCAGGACCCAGTGGTTCACGCAGTTCCAGACATACAGAGACCTTCCTATTCCTTCCAACCTGAGGACAGCACCTGTGTGAGGAGGAAGCGCTTAGATACTTGGCATGTGCTGAAAAGTCACCTGTCTTGGAACAAGAAGGCAGAGAGTGCTGTTGCCCAGGGCAGGGTGTACCATCGTCAGGCTGGCTGTGGAAGAGTTACACAGAGTCAACTGATAAACATACAGAATCCCAGCCTCTCCTGGGAGATTCCATTTCCAGCAGAGCTGAGGTAGGGCATGGCAAAACACATCTTTAACAGGTGATTCTGATGCACAAACTAGATCTGGGGAATCCTGCAAAGACTGGGGGAAACAACTTTTCTTGTTAGGGGAGGTGACCAGGAAGAGCTGAAGAGCACCAATCGTATTATAACCGAGGTCCTCTGGCTGAGGTATGAGATTAAAAGAACTCCAGAACCTAGAGTGATCCACCTGGTATTACTATAGCTTACACTGCACACAAGAAAGGGCTTAGCTGCTAGCTGTCTACTTTCTACAAATTCTTAAGAGGACAGTGTATCGATCAGTATTGATCAGTTTAGACCTTAGCCCATCATCTGAACCAAACACTGTCTTAACATGTTTTTCTATGTGTGGGTGATAGATAATAATAAAAGATGAGAATATATATATTTTTATATATATATATGTATAACTGGATCACTTTGCAATACACCTGAAACCAACACAACATTGTGAATCAACTATATTTCAATAAAAACTTTTTAAAAATTAAAAAGTAAAATATCCCAGTCAAAAAAATCTGTAAAGATGTTTAGGCTCTTAGTTAGGATCCCATAAGAATGAGCATTTACTACTAAGTAATTAGAAAGCATAAAAAGGTACACTCCAAACAGAACCTTATTTTGGAATTTTAGTGTTAACAGATGGCAGCTTCACAGGTTAAAATAGGAAAACACTGAGGGGAACAGATGTCCAAATTGGGCCCAGCCATCCCGTGAACTTAAAAGCTTCCCCTGGGGGTTTCCCTGGTGGCGCAGTGGTTGAGGGTCCGCCTGCCGATGCAGGGGACATGGGTTCATGCCCCGGTCCGGGAAGATCCCACATGCCGCAGAGCGGCTGGGCCCGTGAGCCATGGCCACTGAGCCTGTGCGTCCGGAGCCTGTGCTCCGCAATGGGAGAGGCCACAACAGTGAGAGGCCCGCATACCGCAAAAAAAAAAAAAAAAAAAAAAAAGCTTCCTCTGTTGTGCAGAGATTTTGTTCCATATTTGTGGTAATGGATAGCTGTGATGGCCAAGCTCACAGGTAAGCATCCAACCCTGTTGCCCATTCTCTGAGGGCTCAGAGTTCACATCCCTGTTGAATGTGCTGATGGACTGTTTGGTGGGAGACCTATTTCCCTGGTTTTTCCTGTCTCTCTCCTTTCCCGCCGGGCAAGATGTGGACAGAAGAGTTTATGGATTTACTCCAGTGATACTGCATGGTGCCACATAGGGCCCAGGCCACAAAGTCTCTGAGGTATACATAGGTAAGAAGGCCAAGAAGAGAATAAAGACATTACTTCTGCTTTGTTGCTGGATCGTGCCCCTCACATAAGGTTCCTAAGTCTCTTCTCTAGATATGAGCAGAGACACAAAGATTTCTCGACTTGAACATGTTTGGGCACAACTCATGCTCACGCGTACGCTGACACACACGGTCGAGGCTCAGAAGCTGCCATCAGTTAACGTGGCTGAAGTGGGTGCCAGGTGGAGACAGAGCCTCCTCAGCCCTCTTGGTAGACTTGCTCAGCGGGACTCCAGGTAGACAGAAGATTCAGCGACAGGTTTTTCTGCTCTTGCTGAGATGTGACAAGGTGGTAGCCCAGCAAATTCATGGTATTCCTGCAGACTTTCTGAAGCCGAGAAACCTTTTCATAAGGCAAGGACCAGCGCCAGGCCTGAGAGACATTGAGGGCATTCCTGGCATTTGTGTGGAAGGCATGCTCACCCATGCCCTTGCCTCGAGTGATGTTGTGCACCCAGGTCTGGAGCTGGGGCAAGAATTTCAACCCTGCATATTCATACATTCGGGCAGTCTGGGCCAGGGGGTCCCGGACCAAGTCCTCATAGCGCACGAGCAAGTAGCGCTGCCTCAGGGCTTTGGGCAAGGACTGCACAGCCTTGTAGATCTCCAGCTGGCTTTGGCAGATGACTTGCATTGCGTAGTAGGGTTGATCCTCCTTTTTGAGTTTCTGCAGATGCTGCCCCATCACAATGTGGGTGTCAGTCATGAGTTCCTCCGTGGTGTGTTCTCGGGAACGGAACACCGCCCGGGGGTCCCGGACCAGATGCACAATGTGCAGATTGAGGGAAGGGTCTCTCAGCAGCGGGTAGAGCACCTGCAGTTTGAAGAAACGGACCTCCTTGAGCACCACGTGGCTGTAGGTGCGGCAGGCCTTCTCCACCACCTCAAAGGGCTCTTGATTGCACAGAAGCTTACAGTGAGCCTGGGGTATGATCTTATCTCGCGGGAAGATGTTGCAGGCAGGTGGAGAACACAGGGCCCGGCTGCCTTCCCACTGGAAGAGGCTGGACTGTTTTCGGGGGCCAGGTTTCATGTAGGCATCAAAGACGCTCATGTCACACAGAAAGACGGCCCGTATGAGATCCCGCACTGCCATGTGCAACCTCTGGGGAGTACTTTGTGTGAAGGTCATCCAGACGTGCCAGGCAGGCTCCATCAGGTAGAAGACGTCTGGGTGCTGCCCAAAAAGCTGCCCTACGAAAGAAGAGCCAGAGCGCCACGAAGACAGGATGAGCACATGCATGTACGCAGGCTTGGGTTCTTCCTTCATCTGCAGGGAGTTGAAGTTGTGGGAGTACAGAAGGATGAATAGAACAAAGACAGCCATCTGGGAAGCCAGGAACAGTAGTAGCTTCATTTTCGGGGGCGGTGTCATGCTGAAGTAGAAGACCTTCAAGGAACAAGCAGAGGGGCTATGTTAGGCTAATGTTTTGGTATCTGGCTTCCATCCCATTTCTAGCCAAAGCTACTTTCTCCCTGACCCGCACCAAGGGACAATGTAGAATGCTGGAGCCTTCTTGCAATGAATTGCACAAATCCTTCTCGAAATTAATTCCTGTCCCTTGCAGTTAGTGTGTCAATAAGCACTATTTCTTTCTTTTTTTTTTTTTTTTCTGGTACGTGGGCCTCTCACTGTTGTGGCCTCTCCCGTTGTGGAGCACAGGCTCTGGACGCGCAGGCCCAGCGGCCATGGCTCACGGGCCCAGCCGCTCCGCAGCATGTGGGATCTTCCCAGACCGGGGCACGAACCCACGTCCCCTGCATCGGCAGGCAGACTCTCAACCACTGCGCCACCAGGGAAGCCCAATAAGTACTATTTCTTTTTAAGCTCTTTCTTTTTAGTCTCTTTACTTCCTCCCTCCTGGTCCTTCTTGTCCATGGAGCTACAAAAATGTGTGAACTCAGCCATATTTCATGAATATAGGGAAAACAGGTTCACCCTGGTGACACACATGTCTTCACACAGGCCATGTAGGCAAAGCTTAACCACAGTCTGACCCAAGTTTTGGTTGAATGCCCCATGATTCCTTCAGAAACTACAGGAGATAAGCTGACTTCTGAGGAGCTGCCTTGAGGCCCGCCCACCCCCATCTTGAGGGATAGTGCCAAGGCCATTTCTCACTACCCTCCTTCATCTCAATTAAGCACAGGACTTTCAATACCCTGAAGGATATGGCTGCAGAGTATAAAACTGCTTGGCTTTGGTTTGGAGTTGTCTCCTCAGCGGCAAAGTGCCCATGGCACCTATCATCTGATCCCCTCTGATTTGGTCTCATCCTGTGGGACTAGGAACATGAGGAGCTGACCCAATGCTGTCCTCGTGTCTGTGTATGTAATAAACTATCTGAATCTATTTGGGTTGAATCATTGTTGCATTAGCAGCCAACTGTATGAAACTGTGGCAAGCCAACCTAAGAGCTGCAATAGTGATGCTGTGGCCTGTTAGCCACTGTGCTGCTTCTTGGGGTAATGTTTGACCACTTGACACAACTTACTCAGGGTTGCTCAGTACAGTTGGGCATGTTGTATACTGCCCAACCCTAGGGAATGCCACTTCATCAAGAATTTAAGATATTTATTATTTAACAAAATGTCTGGTAGGTGACAGTTAAGTATCTTGGTTCAGTAGGATAAGTACATTAGGATGGTTTTCCAGTTCTTAGATGTTAAATATCTAGAGAAGGGAATTTCACTTTGTAATTTACACTAAGGCTTAAACAGACTGGTGGCAACGCTGAACTTACTCCCTTCACACCAGGGCTTTGTGTGAAAAGACCACTGTTCCCAGTGCCATGCTAGAATATTATTCCAGGGGAGCTCTTAACTCTCTTTATGGGTTGAGATGACTCTGGATCATTCTGGGTGACTTCCTGACATAAATAACTATTGAGAAATATAATAGATATTTCACATAGTGTAAAATGTTAACAGTAGCAAGGTGCTAATTTGCATATCACTCTATACTCAAGAAATTCTTCCTTCAAGCTTTAATAAAGAAGAGAAAATATGTTTCTAGACAGTAATTGCAGCTGGGTTTAGGATATGCTATTCTCCTGGTGATAGGTCTCATCACCAATTTTTTTAAAGTTTTGAATAGCTAATAGTCACATGGTTCAAATTGTTTTTAAGAGTATCATTATCATGGACATTAAGAGTATTAATGTATAAGAGTAAGAGTATACATTAAGACATTTTAAGAGTATCATTATCATGGACATTAAATCAGAATTTAAAAGAAGGCTTCCTAAGGTTCCACATGCAGGAAGGGAATAAGGACAGTGCTTCCCAGCCTGTAGCCTAGCCTGTCACACTCCAGGTCTTTTACATATTGAATATTAGGTGAGGGGAAATCCTATGACAACAGTTATGTCTCTGGAGGAGACCTATAGTCATAAATTAGAAAATTTCTAGAGCTATTTGTATGACATACTTTTTAACAGGGTCATAGAATTTTTCTAGGGGAAAGAACACCTAAGAATTTTACCAGCTGCTGAATCAATAATCTCTTCTCTATTTACTGACAGCTAGTATTTATCTACGAGCTGGTGTTTTATCATCACTATACAGTGAAATATATACTTCCAACACCTGTCCTCCATCTGCCCATTTCCCAACTTGCCCCCAAATAGCAACTGGGTTCTTTTTTTTTTGCGGTACGCGGGTCTCTCACTGCTGTGGCCTCTCCCGTTGCGCAGCACAGGCTCCGGACGCGCAGGCTCAGCGGCCATGGCTCACGGGCCCAGCCACTCCGCGGCATGTGGGATCTTCCTGGACTGGGGCACGAACCCGTGTCCCCTGCATCGGCAGGCGGACTCTCAACCACTGCCCCACCAGGGAAGCCCCTGGGTTCATTTTTTAATGTGTCCTTTCAGTTGCTTTATGCATACACAAGAAAATTCAAATGTCTATGTATTCTTAATTTTTCCCCTTTTGATAACACAAGAAGTTGCAAGTTATCCACACTGTGCTGCAACTTGCTTTGTTAACTTAACAATATGCCTTGGAGAGCTTTCCATGGGAGTACATAAGGCGTTTCCTCATTCCTTTTTACCACTGTGTAGAATTTTATTGTATAGATGTACCACAGTTTATTTAACCAGTGTCCACACTGATGAGCTTTTGGGTTGTTTCCAGTCTTTTGCCATTTCAAAAATTTCAATAATGACCTTTATGTTCATACATCATTATATAAGTATGTAAGCTTACTCCCCAGAAGTGGGATTGCTGAATCAAAGAGTACAGGTATGTGTACCTTTGGGATCTGTTGTCCAGACAGCCTTCATATTGGTAATAAACCATTCTGTGTGTCTAGAAGTCCAGAGATTCTAGAGAGTAAATTTTAGAGGAGGAATTGGGCAGTCACAGATGTGACTCTTGGAGTTTATAGCTTGCTTCCTGAAGAGGTAGAGCATGCTTTGCCAGCCCATGGACTTCCCTTGGAAGTCCCCTGAACCTTCTAGGAAGTGTGTAATGACCTCAACCAAACCTTGAGTGGCAATGGCCCAGAAACCCCTCTCTTTCATTCATTACAACAATGCATTTCCTCCACATGCGCCAGAAGATCCAGTGAGGATCATCTCTCCTACGTGCCAAAAAAACCCCACTTTGCTGTATGCCAGGAAAATGTCGATAAATGGGAATCCTTGTCTTGGCCCTGAAGGTTAGAATGGGGCCAGCTAAGATATGTTCCTATTCTTTTAAACTTGAGCCCAAGAGGAAATGATTAGAAACTAAGCCATTTTTGACAATGGCTCAAGAATACCCACCCCCCAGCCCCCCAAGTATTGAGGAAATGACTAGCAAGGGATCTTCTCCCAAAGGCAGTTATGAGTATGAGGAAAAGTTTGGAACAAAGATAGGAAATAATGGAGCAAAAGAGAGAGGAAAGAACTTGACCTGTGTATAATTATAAGGATAGAATTTTATATGCAGGGCCTATAATCGGCTCAGGAAAAAGCTAACATTTCCTAGGGACTAGCAACATAGACCTTTCAAAAGTACGTCCTCCCTCCCCCTATCTGGCTTTGGGCCAGTTCAGTGTTTGAGAGGGCTAGCATGCTCTGAGCCCTCCTTGCCTGCCAATAGCACCTGGTGTCATGCCCATTCTCTCCCAGAGCTGGAGCCTGGCCTTTGAACTCATCCCCAGTTGTCCTCAGGCTTTAATAGACCACGGTTCTCAGGAATTCCCAAGGAAACCCTCCGACTGCTTTCTCTGCTTTTTCTTTCCATGAGCAATTTCCCTGGCCAGAAGGAAAGTATGCTTTTGTAAAGTGAGTCCCATCTCTTGTCACTGGGATCTAGACGCAACCTGGATCTAAGCAACCCATGATGGGGCTGATGAGAACAGTCAGGGGACACTTTAGGGTGTGTCTCAGGGAAAGCTTATCCCTGCAGTCCCTGGAATCAGTGGTAGAGGTGGCTCCGGGAAGACAAGGAAACTCAAGGCTTTTCATGGCAGTTTCCTCTATTCTAACCATCATCTCTCCCCAGCTGTCCTATATTAACCTCCTCTGTAGTCCTTGGGGTCAGGAAGCATTTATGAGCGGTCTGTGATGTGACTTCCATCTCAGAGTCCCTAGTCCACCTTCCTGAGTGTTCTTTTTTGCCTATTTGATTGCATGCTTGAACCTGCCCTCCCTGTTATCTAATCCTGAATGTGCTAGCCTGGTCTTGATAGTAAGTGGCCTCTCTCTTCTGTCTCTCATTTCTCCCCCTCAGCTCTCCCCCTCATCCACTGCTGCCTTGAAAAACATCACGAAAGGGTGGTAGTGATGTAGCACCTACTTCAGGCACAGGGACTATAAGGCACCAGGATGGGTGACTCACCCAGCAGCCTGATTACAGAGGGCTGAATTATAGAGGACCCTCAAGTCCATATCGTGTAGCCTATTAGAAACAAAATGATGAATTCTGAGGAAAAAACCAAACATACATCAATTTAAGAGCCCTGTATTCCAGCCGCTGACAAATTTCTAATTTATATTTCCCAGTGAGATTATGCCCCCTAAACCAGAAATTAGAGATGGCAGAAGACATTTGCACAGAGAGAGAGGAGAGCTGGATCGGGGAGACCTGCATCCACACATATAGCTGCAGAACCTGGAAACCTGTGAGATAAGCACCTGGGCAAAGGGTATCCGTACAATAACAAGCTCTAACTAGACTGAAGGGACTTTGCAATTTCTGTGTCTCTAGTAACAACGACAGTGCCTGGCGTCTAGTAGGGGCTCAAGAAACATCTATTGAATGAATGACTGAATGAACAAACATTTGTAGCGTTTTTTTTTTACTATTTGAGGTGCCCTCACTGACCTGGGTAAGGAAAGCAGGACAAGATATTTTTTTTTATTTTGCACATATAAAAGTATTTAACTTCCAATTAGAAGTTCCAGACTTATCCACAGCCTTACAAGATAGAAGTCTCTTCTACCTTGGCTGACTCACTGGTCTCAAATTTAATCTTATTTTACATCTGAACAGGGCTCCACAACTTTGAAAGCCTTTTCAGCCACCGTAATGACAACAGTCCAATTAAATATATAGAACAGTGATGAGCCACACCTCTGTGTTTCAGAATAAGTGAACTTTAATTAATTGACTCAACGATAGAAATAGCCCTGTCTGATCAGACCCGGATCTTTTGGGTCCCAGGTCTGAGAATTCAGTTATCACACTAAATCTTACCTGAGCTAGAGAAAATCTGTAGCTCCCAGCACCTCCCGTCCCTACTCCCCAACACCTGAGCAGAGGAGAAGCTGCAAGAAGTACAGAGATCCAAAGCCAGCATCTGAATGAGTAAAACACGTCAGGGGGACTAGCTACAAAAATATACATCGGAATAGCCCTACTCACATTCTAGGCTCTTTCTTAACTCTTTTAGGGATAGAGCTGGGTGGGGAGAGGGGAGCTGCTGGCAGGCAGCTTGTGCTTTTCGGGGAAGATTATCCTGGTGATTCTGATTCAACCCCCCACCAACACCTCCCCTCCGCCATCGCCCAGAAAATTCCCAGCTTAGTTGCCCCAGGTTATCTGATACTCCGCCCCAAGAACCTGGGAATAATGGCCCTGCTTTGGAGGTGTAGAGAAAATTCTCTCCTTACCTTGTTAATGGCTTAGGCTTCCCCACTGCTCTAAAGGCTCACTGCTAGCCAAGTTGTGCAGCTTTTGTCCTCTGACTCACCAACTCTCCTCTCAGCTTCCTCCTCCTCCTTGCATCTTGCATAACCATCCCTACTCAGAGCAAATTCCACTGCCTTCTTTCTCTGGCAAAAAATTACCCACCTTCCAAGACAGGGTTAAGAAAGCATCGCTCCCAGAGAGGCTTGATATTAGCAGCTTTAACCCTGAGATACTCAAGGGGTGGGGAGACTCTGCTGGAGTGGGCGGGGCCCGGAGAAGCAAAGGAGGAAGCATTCTCTCCCACCACTGGGAGGCGATCCTGGAATGTAGATCCCTTGAAGGCAGCTGAATAGGTTAACTACCTTAGGGCACAGTGGAAAAAGAAAAGGGACCCCAGAAGTAGATGAGGTTGATAGGGAAATCGCAGGACAATGACAGCCAAAATGGACACAGTGTGAAACCTTGCTCTTATCTCTGCTGCAAAAAGAGGAGAAAACCTGGAAGCGATTTCTGGATTCCACCTTCCTGCTCACTTCACTGGATTTAGGGAGAAAACATTTTTTTTGGCCTCTGTGTCTTATTCAACATCTTCACCCTTCTTGCAGGAGGTAGTAACTAGAGCTATTACGTAGATGTAATAACTCGTTTTATGGGAGGACACATATGTATTGGCGTTTAGTTGGGGTACGGGAAAAGAAATTTCCCCCTCAAGAAAAAAAGAAACAAGTTATCATGAAAAATTATATCTTCTTACTAGCTGTGTGTACTTGGGCAAATCACACAACTACTCTGAGCTACTTTACATGATTGTTGTGAGTGTAAAACAATAGGTGAATTTTTATTTTTATTTACTTATTTTTGGCTGTGTTGGGTCTTTGTTGCTGCGCGTGGGCTTTCTCTAGTTGTGGTGAGCGGCGGCTACTCTTCGTTGTGGTACGCGGTCTTCTCATTGCGGTGGCTTCTCTTGTTGTGGAACACAGGCTCTAGGTGCGTGGGATTAGTTGCTCCATGGCACGTGGGATCTTCCCAGACCAGGGATCGAACCTGTGTCCCCTGCATTGGCAGGTGGATTTTTAACCACTGCGCCACCAGAGAAGTCTCGATAGGTGAATTTAAATATATATATATATTTAATTGAAGTGTAGTTGATTTACAATGTTGTGCCAATCTCTGCTCTATAGCAAAGTGACTCAGTTTAGGTGAATTTTTTATTCAATTAAATTAAACTTAGAGCTTCTCTGGTTTTTTCCAGGGAAATTTTTTTCCAGTAAGTTCCAAATAGCAAAACTGGAATTTGCCAGGCACAGGCAATTATTAATATAGCATTTACAGTGTATTTACAACTATTTACATAGCATTTACATTGTATTACAATGTAATCTCGAGATGATTTAAAGTATACAGGAGGATGTGTATAGGTTATATGCATATACTATACCATTTTATATAAGGGACTTGAGCATGGTATCAGCGAGGGTCCTGGAACCAATTCCCTTGCAGATACGGAGGAAGGGTTGATTGTACAGGCAAAAATATGCAGATCAATAAAGGGAAGTCTTCGGGTCAAAGGCCAGATTATATAAAGCAACACACCAGAAGTCCCAGGCCTTGAGTCAGCCACGAAAAATAGCCTGTATAGCTTCCAGGACACTGATTAATTCAGAAACTGTTCGATAAATGTTTACTCCCTTTCATAGAGAGGGGAGATCCAGAAGAGAAGTCGCCTATAGTGTAGCACAGGCACAAATTGACTTCTCTTTCGTGGGCGGCTAAGAGCCTCTTACACTGTATATTCTTGGACTATGTCAGGTAGTCATAGATTCAGCCACTGGATTTGTCACATTATTAACTTCATAATCACTGTGTAATTCACACAGACCTTTATATAGTCCTTCCTTCCTGGAGGCGAGTTTATTGTTGGAATTAAATGGACTGCCACTCCCTGGGGAAGATAGAACCAACATTTCGCTTGGCTCATCTTGGCTATGAGGAAGGAAAAAAAAGATGAGGAAGCTCTTTTTACAACATGTACAGGAATAAAGGTAAATTGTGGTGGAGTGTAAAAGCGACTGATTTTGGAGTCAGACGTCTGGGCAAGTCATTCCACCTCTCTGAGCCCTAGAATATCACTGTAAAATAAGGTGTAAAGTATCAGTGTAAAATATATGTTCACCTAATGGAATTCTTGTGAATGTTAGGATTGGATTCATGCATATAACACCCCTAACACAATATTATGACAATAATGAGTTTAAAAGTGGTAATTATTATAGAATCATAATAACACCTCTTTTTTTCTCTCTCGGCTGTTGGCTTATTTTCCAAGGCCTTGAAAGAGAGAACAGGCAGAGTTGTGTGAGTCCTGGGATAATCTAGGCAGTGTATTTGCTGGTTTCAATCAGCTGAGCCCCCTAAGGCCTTATCATAAGCACCATAAGCACCACCTGTGGTGGTGCCTTGTATTGATTTCAGTCGTGTGGCCTTCTCTCCCTTCCTGTTTCTCTCTAGCAGGTGCAAGAGAAATTTCTCTTCCTCGAAGTAACTCCATTGCAGAGACGTAAATTGAAGAGCAAAACTGGGCCGTTGGTAGTTCTGCTTTTATTCTTACTATAAAAGTAATACTTGTTAATTATAAAAAATTTGAAAAATACAAAATGTATAACGAAGACAACACAAATCTCTTTACATTTTGCTGCCGAGAGAAGAGCACCATTGATCGTTTTTCCCAAGCCTGCAGAAATCTGTATAATTGGGATCACACTGAAAATATAGTTTTGTATTTATTTTTCCTTAGTCTTTAAAACATTTTAAATTATGAAATTAAAATTAAGGTATAAAGGTACAATTTAACAAATGATATAAAGGAACTACCACTCCAAAATAGAACATCCAAAAAACAGAACATTGCCAAAGCTGCCTCAGTATCTCTTCACTCTCACGTCCTCCCCCTTCCCTCATCATTCAGAGGTGACCACTTCCAAGGTAAGCAGCTCCTTATTCTTCCATATAGTTTATCACCTTAAGCAGTACAACTGAATTTTCCCCAAATTGACCTCTTTCTAGGTAGAATTATAGCACATGTATTCTTTTGAGATTTGCTTTTTTCATTTCATTTTATCCTTGTAAGTTTCATCACATTGTTACATAGTTATGGCTTTTTTTTTATTACTGTGTAATATTCCATGTATAAATATGCCACAATTTGTCCATGCTCATGTTAATGGACATTTGAGTTGTTCATAGTTTGGAACTATGACTGAATATTCTTGACATGTCTCCTGGCACACGTTTATACATGTGTCTCTAATAGAGGCTGGGTCGTGGGGGTTAGATCTGCTTTTTTCACTCACATTATATTGTGAGCATTTACCCATCTCAACACATATTTATGGGAGACATTACTTTGAATGGATTTATCATATGCCAGTATTCCAGGATTCTATTGACAGATGTTTAGATTGTTTCCAATTTTTCCTTATTGCATTTGCATATAATTCTGTGATAAATACAGTGATCTTTTTTTTTTGGTTCTGTTGGGTCTTTGTTGCTGTGTGCGGGCTTTCTCTAGTTGCGGCGAGAGGGGGCTACTCTTTGTTGCGGTGCACGGGCTCTAGGCGCACAGACTTCAGTAGTTGTGGCACGCGGGCTTCAGTAGTTGTGGCTCACAGGCTCCAGAGCACAGTCTCAGTAGTTGTGGTGCACGGGCTTAGTTGCTCCACGGCATGTGGAATCTTCCTGGACCAGGGATCAAACCCTTGTCCCCTGCACTGGCAGGCAGATTCTTAACCACTGTGCTACCAGGGAAGTCCCAAACACAGTGTTCTTAATGATTAATGAAGCACCTCCCACAGTGCTCAGTGCAAGTAGCCATCACACCTCCTTCCTTACGTGTAATACCACAGATCTTAGCCTCTTTAATTTGTGATCCATAAGTCAGTTAGGAAGAACTCCTGGAAAGGCTGGCTGGAAGCAGTCGTTAAGAAATAGGTATTCATGGGACTTCCCTGGCAGTCCAGTGGTTAAGACTTCACACTACCAATGCAGGGGGTGTGGGTTCAATCCCTGGTTGGGGAACTAAGATCCCCTATGCTGTGTGGCACAGCCAAAAAAAAAAAAAAGAAATAGGTAATTAATCGAAAACTCAGGGTATCCAAAACAGAGGGCACTTCCAAAAAGGAATTATGGAGCGTGAAGTTTATGAAAGAAGATCATTGTAGCTACTGCTCCTTCAGAGCTTGCGACAAACCAGGTACTATACTTCACACTTATTTGGGTTATCACATTGTCTTTGCCATGGCCTTAGGAGGTAAATTTCATAATTTCCAAATGATGGAATAGAGGTTTGGAGAAGTTAAATAATGTATCCACAGTTACATGGTTTATAGTGGCAAAATCTGGACTCAACCCCAGGTCTGTTGAAAGCCCAGGCTTACTCATCAGGTAATGTTACCTTCCTACATGACCATGGACCATTTCTTTAAGGCAGCACTGTCCAATAGAACTTTCTGTGGTGAGGAATGTTTTTGCACAAATACAGTGGCAACTACCACTTGTGGACATTGGACACTTGAAATGTGGCTAATGCTACCATTTTGGAAAGTGCAGATAAGTTTGTACAGATCCAGTCCTTTTCTTTTTTTTGTTTTTGCTTTCAATTCTGTTTATTTTTTTAAGTCTGTCTTGAAAATACAAACAATGTGATTAATGGTGCCTTAAACAAAATCAGTGTCTAAACAAATTCAATATCTAAACACATCTTCACCAACGATATTAGGGAAAAGGGAAGGAATTTCAAAACACAGACCAGGAAACAATCACAAAATACAGGTTTAATTACTACTGTTAAAAATTTTTTAAAAAATTAGAAAAAAGAAACTACCAAGAAAACAATCGTAAGTACTTGAGTAAGTCTCGCTATTCTGAATAATGTAACATCTTTTCTAAATTGTAGATTTAGAAGTTTTAGAACACACAGACACTAAGGAAAAGAAAGGCTAGTTCCTTGGGAATTACTATCCAGTATGATACAATTACTTCAGGATAACAGAAGCAGAACCTTCCTTACAATTAGATTTTAACAAATGATTTTGCCGCTAATAGAAATGGGGAATGTATGAATGACAAGTGTTGGAGGGTGAAAGAAAAAAAAATGGACTGAAGGTAAGCACTGGATACAGAACTGAGGTTTGCTTATTTTTCACAACCAAAAATAAGCAAGTTAAACTATCTTGTACAAATCAAGCTTGATACTAGGTATGCAAACAGAAGCATAAACATTTGTAACTAATCACACCCATGAAAGACTAGGTTAACACTTCAAACACAGTATTGCTACTAGTGGACATACAAGGCAGAAATTTCTAAAATACTGTTACACAGATGAGTAATGTTAGTATAAATTCTTTATTTACATTAAAATCTGTTTCAGGGGGCTTCCCTGGTGGCGCAGTGGTTGAGAGTCCAAAATAACATTTTCTGTCAGAGATAATATGGACAAAAATTGTGTGCTGAACAGAAAGTTTTGAAACTGCTTAAAATGCACCTACTGTTTAAAGCAAACAAGTTTAACAAGTGTAAATTTATACTGCGAGTCCTTAGTGGTCATATATGAATAACTACACATTTCTTTTTTGTAAACCTCAGCAACTATATTCACACATCAAGAGTTGTCAGTGAGCTCAGTCTTAAACTACACCTTTTTTTTTTTTTTTTTTTTTTTTTTTGCGGTACGCGGGCCCCTCACCGCTGTGGCCTCTCCCGCCGCGGAGCACAGGTTCCTGACGCGCAGGCCCAGCGGCCATGGCCCGCGGGCCCAGCCGCTCCGCGGCATGTGGGATCCTCCCGGACCGGGACACGAACCTGTGTCCCCTGCATCGGCAGGCAGACCCACAACCACTGCGCCACCAGGGAAGCCCTGTCTGCTAAAGATTTTTACCTCAACTTTAAATCTTCCTAAAATGCCAACATCCCAAAATAAAATTTAGTATCACCTGACTGTAGACTGAATAAACCTTCAACATCAATCCTTAGCACCTCAAATAATGACACAAAGTCTTAACACATTTTTTTTCATGTAAGGACCAAGCAGTTTTAAAAACAATCTAGGGCTTCCCTGGTGGTGCAGTGGTTGAGAGTCCGCCTACTGATGCAGGGGACACGGGTTCGTGCCCCGGTCCGGGAAGATCCCACATGCCGCGGAGCGGCTGGGCCCGTGAGCCATGGCCGCTGAGCCTGCGCGTCCGGAGCCTGTGCTCCGCAACGGGAGAGGCTACAACAGTGAGAGGCCGGCGTACCGCAAAAAAAAAAACAAAACAAAACAAAACAAAAACAATCTAAATGGCCTCAAAGCATTCCCAAACTTACATGAAAATTTGAGTACACATAATACTTCCAAAGAGTAGGATTGTTTTAAGATTCTCTTTGGATTCTAAGAATAACCATTTTGTTCATTTTTAAATAAATTATTTTACGAAAATAAACAATTGAGGATGTTTTTTGTTTTTAGTTTACCCAGGCAAAGGCCTTTGTGTTGCGCAGGCAAAGGCAACCACAATGTACACGCAGGCTAGATTGGAACCTGTCCGCACAGAACAAGTCAAGAGCGAGCAAGCCAAAAGGGACAAATGAAGCCTCCAATCTGATTTAAGCTCTTGTAACTATGGCTCCTAGGGCAGCTTATTCCTGCCCTCTCGGTCTAAGATTGTGGGGCGCAGTTCCAAACCTACCAAAAATGGAAGCCGAGGGCATAAGCTGACAGGCAGGCAAAAAGATCTTTTGACAGGAATCACTCCATGAGTTAGGGAAGTGAATGAAAGTGAGGGGAATATAACGAAGATTCTAGAATAAAGGCAGTGGCAGGATTAAGGAGAAGCCTTAGGAAGGGTTCTCACACTTCTAAAGTATACATGTTAACTGGGTGAGGACAAAAGTACAGTCCCCAGATTCAAATGAAATTTTAAATAATTGTACGAGTGCCTACAGGCCAGAGTTAAATCCCTAGCAGTACTATTAATATCAGATGTTATCAAGAGTGAACTGGAAACAGATTTTGTTTGTGCCTTTCCACAGACATTGAAGTCAAAGGAAGAAATTGCACCTACAACTAAGAACTAAGAGGCCCAAATACCACCTTCATAAACCTTTGACCATAAATTTCCAAGTTTGTGCTCTCATTTAGTTGAAGTTGCATTTATCCTAATTTACTGACATTTTTGTTTAAGTATGCCTACATTTTAAAAAATGGTGATTAGTTTTGAAATTTAAGATAAAACTTCTAGAACCTTCACCGAGATTACTATTAAAACCCTTAGTATAAAAGATTTCTGTGATCCTTACAATTGATGGAAACCGTACTACTTTCACATTTTTTAATTTATATTTTCTGAAATATTAATGGTCAGATATCCCCAACTGCTAAAGAAAATATAGTATGATCTGGTTTCCCAAAATCGAAACATGGTTAATAAAAATGAAAAAAATTGTATTTACACAAAATAGCCTGAAAAATTAAAAAGAACGGTGTATCCTAGGTCCTACAGGGGAGGGAAAAGCAGCATCATAAATAAGTTCAAATTGAAAATTTGGAGTTTTTGTCCTGTGCCCCATGCTATTTATTCACTGCCATATTTTAAAAACAACAATTATGTTATCCGCATTTCTTCCTCATTCAGGTCAGCTTGGCTTTCTTCTTCTCAGGTCCTTTGTGCCCTTTGACCTTTCTTCTTAAATTCCGCCTGTCGACCACAGGCACTTCCACTTCTATCTTCTCTGAGCTGCTATCCACAGTCTTCTCTGTTGATTGTGTCAACTGATCCAGTTGCTTAGAAGATGCTTCAGACTGCTCCTCTGACTGGCTCTTCTGTCCTGCATTCTGTGCAAATGGCACATCTTCAAGTTCAACCTCTATTAAAGAGCTCTGAGGAAGAGCTGGAGATGTTTCCTGAGGCTCGGCTACCCCCTCCTCACCCTGGTCTTCCAATGAGGCAGTAGTGTTGGGTGATACATTTTCAGAAAATTCAGTTATCACGGAGTTTGGAAAACCATTCTTCATTTGGGATAGTAGCCACATTGTCTGAACTCCCAAAATGTGCTTTCTTTCTTGAAACTAGAGGCAGCCACTCTTCAGTGTGCCCCTTGTCATCAGATGGGCCTTCATCTAGCAACATTTCTGAGTCAGTTACATGTGAAGTCTTATCCTGTGCAACAGCCTCAGGAGATTTTGAAGATTCTACCACCAGTGGAACAAGATTCGTAGAGTCTTCACTGGCATTAAAAGACTGCAATTTTATTATATTTTATTTTTTATTTTTATTATTTTTTATTTTTTTTTGCGGTACACGGGCCTCTCACTGTTGTGGCCTCTCCCATTGCGGGGCACAGGCTCCAGACGCGCAGGCTCAGCGGCCATGGCTCACGGGCCCAGCCACTCCACGGCATGTGGGATCTTCCCGGACCGGGGCACGAACCCGTGTCCCCTGCATCGGCAGGTGACCTCTCAACCACTGCACCACCAGGGAAGCCCCAAAACTGCGATTTTAATTCTTCACCTAAAACTTCACTAGTGGAGTCCTCCTCTTCTGTTATAGGTGGAGTCTTAAGAGTATCATCCATTATCTCACCATTCATAGGCTCTAATTCAGATTCCTTTTCACCTTCTTGCTTTTCCAGGCCTGGCTGGGTTTCTGGTGCTGGTCGAACATTTTTATCACTACTTTCATCTTCAGATTCAATCACAGTCTGTTAGGGTTCTTCTTCCAAGAATTTTTCTGAGCTCTCTGATATTTGTGCAGTAGACTCCAATTTGTTCACTGAAGCTGTAGGTGAAGTCTGGGGAGTCTTTTCATCTTCCCCTCGAGAACTACTAAATTCAGAATCCTGAAACCGTTTTCCAGTCTTTGGCTGCTTTAGATGACTACTTCGAGTACGAGTGGAAACAGGTGTTTTATCGTGACCTTCAGAAGTGCTTGCAAAGGCATCTTTTAGAGAATCAATAGTTAGCTGCATCTCACTAGACAAACTGTCTTCAGCTCCTGCTTCATAGTCTGGAACAGATGCAAGACCATATTCTCCAGACACAGGTCTATTAGCTTCATTTTGAGAAACTGCAGTCATTTTACATGTTTCTCTTTGTAGTGCTCTGGTGATTGGTATTCTCTGGTACCAGTGTCCAACACCTTCAACTTCCCAAAGCAGTTCATGGTCTCCTGGATATTTTTCAAAGTACTGGTTGCAAGCTGTGTACATAAGAGAGGTCAGTGGATACCACAAGCCAAGTGCATCTTCTGTGAAGGAATCAACAAGTCCTCCAGCATATGAAGCCCAAAGTCTTTGCCTCTATATTTCTTTCTTATGAACATTGTATCAAGAACTGGCAGTTGGTAGCTTTGGGTAAGAAACGAGGCACATATGCTTCCTGTAGGCTTAACTGGATAAAACCCAGTGGCCTCTCCTTTCTTCCACAGAATCTTAGCATAATCAGTACTGCTATGACCCAGGAATGGGATCTCATTTCTCTCCATTTCCTGCTTTCTGTAAATAATTCGATTCAGTACAGAACCCCTCTCTCCCCAAGAGTTCTCACCTGCTTAAGTCTTTCTCTAGAAGGGACAGATGTTTTCACAGTATCATCAATAGCCCACCACTGATCAGCAAGGTAAAGTGGCGCAGCTGTGAGTGAGTCCTCGGGTGCAGAAAGAGCAAGAACTTTCTGGGTCTGATCTCCATCATAGAGAGGTACAAAGCTAATTTGACAGGCTAATAGGAATCGTAATATTGAGAAGAGAAGAACATTCAGGATTTTCAAGGTCCCCACACCTGAGATCTGACATGTAATCTTCAGCAGAATTTTCCATTTCCTCGTGACTGCAATTATCCAGCATATCCACAGGGAATGCCATCCTCTCGGACGCGCCGCTTGAGCCCGGGAAAGGAGGCGGAGCCGCGGGAATGAATGAAGCCGGCGGCGGCTCGCTGGCGACCCCCGGCCGGGACCGGGCTGCGCCGCTCGCGGCTACCGGGGCCGGTACAGCCGCCTGCCCCTCGCCCGGGACGCCCGGCTCCTCCAGTCCCTTTCTTCTTGAGTCTCAGAGAATCTGATGAAAGATAAAGACCTTCTCTCTAGAAAAACGCACATTTGCAAATCATCCAATTTCAAGGGGTCCCAAGTTAAGAATCCTTACAAAAGTCTGCACGCACTTCAGGTGCTTCCCAAACTGTGATTTTGTGGAGAGAGCTTTCTCCCAGGGACCACTATATAGCAGAGCTCTGAGCTCCATCAGTTGCTCTTGGATCTTTACAGTCTGGGGACCCATCTGAATGGTGAAGAAATCCTTGGTCAGCCCCTGAACCAGAGTCTGATTTTCTCAAGAGATCAAGAAGGATTTCTATGCTGGTTACACTACGCATTCCTGCTACCTTCACCCAGACCATCACTCCTTGTGTACTAGGATTGGAGTTTCTCAACTGCTGTACTTGGCTACCTGTCTTTCCTGTCCACAGTGACACTAAAAGCACAGTCCAGCTTTCCTTGCGTTCCTTTTCACGTAGGGGCTCCAGCACTCCTCATTTCACTCAGTATGCCTCAGCCTGCAGTGTGGATGTTAAGGCCTGAAACTTGAGTGACGTTACACTCCCTCCATTGTTCACCAGCCCTGTGTGGCTTACCAAAGCCTGGTGTCAGTCCCAACCAGGGTACTGGCTAAGCGGCTGGGTTTAAAGAATGAATTCTGGAGGACTGGAGCTTTCTGTTTGGGCTAAGCATCTGTAGACGGTAGCAGTTAGTTGGACCTTAGCATCCTAGGGAGCCAAGACCTTCTGAAGAAGTATGCCGGGAAGGGAATCTTGGTTGCTGTAAATCCTATTATCAAATGGACAACGGCCTTCAGTAGAACTTGCTTCCTTGAGCTGGGCCCTGAGGGAGGACACCTGGGTGGGGATCCCCTGGAAATAGCATAGCCCCTATCTCTGTATTAGAAGTATCTATTTCAGTCAACACTGGGAGAACACGCTGAACTAAGGTAGGTCAGTAGGAGGTAAAAGGTAAACACGGTTTTAAGTTTCTTGTTGGTTCTTGCTTGCTTAAGTCTCCTTAACACGTCAGAGTGAGTGAGAAAATGGGAAATAGAGCCAGGTGTTCCTTGTTCCTTACAAGAAGAAGTTCCTTACAAGAACTTGTAAGTTCTTGGTGGTTCAGGAGCTTGACATTGTTGGATGATGCCTTACCTGGAGTCAGGACAGGATGTGATCTGAGGATTCTGCCTCCAGGCTTTCAAAAATCAGTGGAGACTGCTGCAGGTGATCCATGATGGCCCAGTCAAGGAGTTGCTGGGGATGAAATCTGGGGAGAATAAAAGGGTGTCTTCTGTTGGTCTGGGGATGAAATCTGGGGAGAATAAAAGGGTGTCTTCTGTTGGTCTGTATTCCTTGTATCACATTGATCACCAAGGTCTGTCTGTTCTACCCGTAAGTAACTGTCAACTTTGCTCCCTTTCCCTTTATGTCCATAGCCACTGTCTTTGCTCAGACTCTCAATTTTCCTTGCTTGAATCTCTGCCAACAGCCCCTCAACTATTCCCTCCACCTCCAATCCCACCCCTCCAGTCTTTGCTCCACCCTACAGCTAGAGTGATCTTTCGCTGTACAGATCTGATCCCTATCACCTTTCTGCTGGAAGTGCTGCAGTGGAGCTCAGTATAGGCAAGATGAAAACTTGGCATGCCATTAAGTATTTTTTTCAAGTGCTGTTGTTTCTGTACTCTCCATCATAATCTCCTTCATGCAGTAAATTCCAGAAATACTTGTTGGGTGTCTCTTACACTCCAGGCACTACTCTAGGCCCTGAGAACAGCAGTGAACAAAACAGGCAAAATTCTCTGTGTCTGTGGAGCTTGCATTCTGTTGGGTGGGGAACAAACACATAAATGTGTAGTATATCAGATTGTGATAAGTGCTATGGAGAAAAATAAGGAAAGAAGAAATTGTGACCAGGGCTGGGGTTGTTCCAATTTTTAATTTATGTATTTATTTATTCATTTTTTAGTTGTGGCACACAGGATCTTCATTGTGGCATGCAGACTCTTAGTTGCGGCATGTATGTGGGATCTAGTTCCCTGACTGCGGATGAAACCCAGGCCCCCTTCATTGGAAGCATGGAGTCTTAACCACGGGACCACCAGGGAACTCCGTTTTCCAATTTTTAATAGAAGGGTCAGGGAAAGTAACATTTTGGCGAGAACCTAAAGGAGGTGAGGAAAATACCTGAGGAAAGACCATTCTAGGCAAAAGGAACAGGCAAGTGCAGAGGTGCTAAGCCAGGAATCACCAGGAAAGCAGTGTGACTGATCAGAGTGAGTTAGCAAGGAGAGCATGAGAGAGGAGGTTGCAAGGAAGCAAAGGCAGGATGGGACAAATGGTGTAGGAATGCAGTAGACCTTATTAGTTGGAGTTTGACTCTGACGTAGGGTGAAATGGGAAGCTACTGGAGGCTATAAGTTTAGGAATGACATATTCTAAGGGATCATTTGGGTTACAGTGAGGGGAATAACCCATAAGAGGGTCAAGGGCAGAAGCTGGGAGGTCAGCTAGGAGGCTAGGCAAGAGACCATTGTCTCTGATCAGGGTAGTAGCAGTGGAGGTAGTGGATTCTAAAATATCTATTAAAACATATATTTTAAAGGTAGAGTCAAATAATTCACTGATGGATCAGATGTGGCAATGAGGGTAAGAGAGGAGTCAAGGCTGACTCAAGTGTATGGTTGCCATTTTCAAAGATGGGAAGAATTAGACTTTGGTATAGAAATCAAGAATTTGGTTTTGGATGTGTTAAGTTCAAGATGCCTATTGGACAACCAAGTGGGAATGTTGATCGGGCAGTTAGATATATGTATATGCATACATATATAGAATTCAAAGGAGAGGTCTGGGCTTGAAACGTGTATTTGAGAATCATCAACATAGAGAGCCACAGGGCTGGATAAAAGCACTCAGGAAGAGTGAGAAGTTGGAGAAGAGGACGAAAGAAACCAAGGAGTCCCCAGCAAGATAGGCGGAAAACAAAGTGCGTGTGGTGCCAAGAGAAGAAAGTGTTCCAGGGAGAAAGGAGTAATCAATTGTGTTTAAACCTTCAGAAAGATTAAGGATAGATATTGAACATTAGATATAGCAATTTGGATGTCATTCATAACCTTGACAAGAGGACATTCTGTGGAGTCATAAGCATGAAAATCTGATGGGAGGAAAGGTTTGGAGATGGGAAAATAGCCAATTATTGTCTGAAGGGGAGGAGAAATGGGACCGTAGCTGGAAAGAGAAGTGAGATCAAGAGACAGTTGTTGTTTTTGAAGATGAGAGAAATAATGGCTTGTTTATTTGCTGAGGGAAATGATCCAGGAGAGAGAGGAGAATGGTTGGAGTGATGGAATCAGGTGTACACAAGTGGAGGAGTTGGTCCAAGTTAGGAGCACATACCATTCATCATTATTGATAGGAGGGAAGGCAGAGTAGATGAGCATGGATGCGGGGAGGTGGGAACCTTGTGGACTTTCTCTTCTTATTTTTATTTTCTCAGTGAACTAGGAGACAAGGTTGTCATCTTAGGATGGGGAAGAAGTTATGAAAAGTTTGAAAAGAGAGGGGAAGGTATGGAATGGTCATCTGTGAGAATGCATTAATGACTGTGCTAGGATAATGTAAGTAGAATTGATGAGTGACATTGAAGGCCTTTTTAAGGTGAGTGGTCATAAAGTTAAAGTGAGAGCAGTTAGCAGAGGCATGTGAATTTTCCAGTCATGTTCAGCTGCCCACTTGTGCATGCATGGGTGGAAGGTTAGATTTTATTAAGGCTTGTGTTCTGTCAGAAAAGTACAATGAAGCGAGAGAGAGGGGAAAGGGAACCAAGGTTGTATTCGAAGGAGTGATTATAATAATAAACCACAGAATCTAAGTGAGATAAGAGGTGAAACAAGGACACAAAGGGAATAACTGAGCTGCAATGGAGGACAAACTTTTTAGAGGAGAGGCGGTCAGGGATTTTAGAAATTAGTGTTTTGGAAGCATCATCTATAAGGATACTGAGGTTATGTGGGAGCAGGGTTGGAGAGTGGTAGTGGCCACATGATGGCAATGAGGGTAGCATAGTCTGGTTAACATCAGAATCAAAGCTGGACACTTTTGGGAAGGAGGGAAGCAGAATGGTCTGGAAGCAGCAATAAGGACAAAGAGAAAAAAAAAAGGACAAAGAGGATACCTATTCCACTGCAAGGTGTGGGGAAAAAACAGCCACCACTTGAGAGGGCTGCAGAGGAATCACTCCTCAGAGGAGACCCAGATCTCCTTTAGAGCAAGAAGGAAAAATTCAGAGATTTTGAGAAAAGAGGAATTTTGCGGATCCCAACAACCAATTCCTGAGAGTTTCAGGAGATGAAGAGGGTAGGAAATGGGGTTAGAAAACAGAATGTACAGGACCATTTGGGATGAAATGCAAGGGATAATGAATGATCTAGAATCCTGGGGCTTCTTGTGTGACTAGCATAAACCAGGCTAAAGGGAATAATGATAACAGATAATGATGGTCTGAAGGCAGATAACGGTGGCCAAACTGTGAATACTGAGGAAAGGGAGGTATGAAGGACCTTCCAGGCGCATCCAAGGTATGCCCATCTTTACTCTTCACAGTGATGAGGTCAGGGGAGGGGTGTTGTCTTGTCGAGGGCACCTGAAATTCTAGAAATTTAGAAATGTCATTCTGGAGATGAATAGTGTCACCATTTCTGCAAATGATGCAAAGCATCTGGAGTCAGCTTGACTGAACAAATGGGAGTTTTGATTGAAGGAAGAAAGGGGTGGAGTGTGGAACACTGAAGAACAAGGTAATTCTTCAGGGGATTTTACAGGAGTTTCTGGTGCTGACTCATATGACAAGAAGTCTGGGCATAGTCAATTGGGGCTCTTAACAGTGGCTCAGTGATGTGTTAAGTGCCATCTTTCTGCAGACCTTCAACCTGACACTTATTGCCTTATAGTCATAAGAAGTTTGCTGCACATGTAGAATTCAAATCTAAATTCCAAATGGGAAAGGGGGAAAAGGTTAACAGGCAAAGGGTATCTGCATCTATGAGGCAAAAATGTGGAAGTACTTACAATAGCTCATGTGGATTGCTCTGTTTAAAGCATCTTCTTTATTCCCTAGCTAGCTTCCATCTTCTCTTTCAAAATTCTACTCAAGTCAACATAACCTTCTTGGAGAAACCATTCCTCATCTCCCTAGGCTGAGTTAGGTGCCCCTGGTGTGTGTGTTCAGAGCCTGTGGTAGATTCAACCCCCATTCTTCCATCTCTGTATCCATGCCCTGTGCCGTATAACTCTGATTCTGGTCTCAGCCATGCAGCTTGCTTTAACCAATGGGATATTTTAAAGCAAAAGCTTAAAACTCATCAAGAGCATGCTCTTCCTCTTGTGTCTAAGCCAGTGCCATGAGAACATACCTGCTGGAGGATGAGAGACACATGAAACAGAGATAGATCAACACGGTGAGGCCATCCGAGATCAGCCAGCAGCACCTAACCCCCAGACACTTCACTGAGCCCAACCCAAATCAGCAGAACTGCTGAGGCAACCACCAAAATTAACAGTTACTGTTTCATCCACTAAAGTTACGTGGTTGGTTGCTACTTAGCATTATTATGGCACTGGATCATTGACACAGAGTCCCTTGGGTATAGCTCTGCTACAAGCCTTAGCCCTGTCTCCTGAACTAACGTTAGGGAGCTCCCTTAGGACAGGACACTTTTATCTGTGTACATCTGTCACCTAGCACAGTGCCTGGCACCTAGAAGGTGCACAGTGAAATCTTGTGAAAGGAATGAATGAATGAACCTTTGTTCAACCTTTACAAAGGGCCTTACTTCTTTGTGCACGACAGGTGCAAAATTCCCCATAGTTAAACAGTGTAATCAAATGGACACACCCACAGAAAACCTAGTTCAGCAAGATATGTGAAGCTACAGTATATAGTAAACACTCATCACAGATTAAAGCTTTTTACTGCCTCAAGTACAAATGACTATTTCTTAAACATTGCGCAATCTATTTTATATTTTATTATGTTGTATAGATCCATTTAAAGATAATCTAAATACTGTAAGAACACTTTAAAGGGTAGAGTGTAAATGGATATGACTCAGTCTACATATCTTTACTATTATCTTCAGTACACAATACCAAACCATTGTGAACTACTGATATTTCCTAAATCATGTCAAAAAATTTGCATGGCTTAAAAAAAAAAAGTATTTGTGTTAATATAAAAAAAAGAGAAAGAGAGAACTTCCTTTAGGGGTCTACAGAGGAAAATATCATTTCTAGTAGCCTAGTCAGGTATGGGGGTGGGGAGAAAGGGAAGAATATTATCCTTATGAAAGGTCAGCAACAATCACATGGTATCACATGTTTTGGGGACACTGAGCAAACTAGTTTTGCCTAGGAAGAGAGTTTCTACAGAGAAGTAGTAAAAAAAAAAAAAAAAATGTCTGGGAGTGGTAGGGCAGGATGGAGCCCAGTCATGGAGATCCTTGAATATAAGGTTAGGGACATTTTAACATTATCTTTTACTCAGCAGGGGATAGTTAACTTTTGAGCAAGGGAGTGACATAATGAAGGGTTGGGTCAATCTTAGCTGCTAAATTCTAGCAGCATGGTGTGGGATGGTTTTTGCAGAAATATGGCTAATAGTCATATCAAATAATTTAATACAAAAATAATATTATGCTCCCATTTATCTTTTTTATTAATTAATCAATTTATTTATTTTTGGCTGCGTTGGGTCTTCGTTGCTGCACGTGGGCTTTCTCTAGTTGCCGTGAGCGGGGGCTACTCTTCCTTGCAGTGCACGGGCTTCTCATTGCGGTAGCTTCTCTTGTTGCGGAGCACGGGCTCTAGGCGCGTGGGCTTCAGTAGTTGTGGCTCGTGGGTTGTAGAGCGCAGGCTCAGTAGTTGTGGTGCATGGGTTTAGTTGCTTCGAGGCATGTGGGATCCTCCTGGACCAGGAATTGAACCTGTATCCCCCGCATTAGCAGGCGGATTCCTAACCACTGTGCCACCAGGGAAGTCCCCCGTTTATTTTTAAATCACATCTCTTATTAAAGTCTAGATTTCTGCTGGATGCCAGTGACCAAGGAATTATTTTGAGATGAAAAGGTTTGCTATTCTCTCCCTGACAGTCATTTAGCTTGTTGTCCATTGGGGGTCCATGAATTGTTTCTTCCCCGCTCCGGCTATTGGGTTGTCTCATTTTCTTCTATTTTGCTTTCCATACACTCCCCTGGCCTCTGCTGGTCTAATTCTGTGAAAAACTAATTATAGCCAGGGGTAGAGGTCAGATGTAAGAATGAACGAGACTCCATGTAACCAAAACCAGAATCAACATCGGAATAAACTATTCTAAGTGCTTTTCTTAAGAGCACATCTCACCTGAGTTGTGGTAGCATTTACCTTTCAGGTGTGAGGATGTCATTTTGTCCTCAAAAAGTGTTTCATAATCCACTAATTATATTTGTTAGGTGGGTGTCACTGTTTTTCATGCAAGTGGAATTTAGTCAGGAAGGATAAATACCTTATCTAAAATCTTGTGTCATGTTTTCTCTAGAATGTTTTCTCCATTTTGCTCCCATTCCACCTGACACACTCCTTTTAAGCCTTCTAAACTCTGTTCAGACATGCCTTGTCTGTGCAACATTTCCTTACCCCGCTGCTCAGTTCAGTCT